>NC_089848.1:45034756-45342673 GCF_035609145.1 Eleutherodactylus coqui | reverse complement strand
AGTTGAATAAAACCCGCTGCATCCGTAAAAGTCCAATCTATCAAAGTAATGCATTTTTTTCTTCTGCATGTTGAACATCATCAGAAAAAAAAATACAATGCTGCAATTTTCCTTTTTTTTTTTTTTTTTTTTTTTTTGGTCAACCCGTCTACAAGAAAAAATGTAACAAAAATCTATCAAAAAGTTGGAACCACTCCAAAATGGTACCAATAGAAACTACACCACATCCTGCAAAAAATGAGCCCCTAGACAACCATGTTGACAGAGAAACAAATAAGTAATGGCCGTCAGAGGATGATGGCAGACAAATTTTTCCATATATTTTGTTTTTTAATAGTAGCACAGGAAAACCTATTTATAAATTTTTGGAATCGTCGTAATCGTACTCACTCATAGAAGAAAGTTATATCATTTTTGCTGCAGTGTGTAAACTGAAAAAGCAAGAACCCACCCAAAGCTGGTGGAATAGCAACTTTTTCCATTTCATTCTAATTGGAATTTTTAAAAAAGTTTTTCCAGTAAAGAAATTTGGTACATTAAATAGTGCTACTGAAAAATACAACTTGATCCATACCCCCCCCCCCCCCCCAAACAGCTACGTCGATGGAAAAATAAGAGTTTTGATTTTTTTGAAAGTGGAGAAGAAAAACTGGAGTGGTCATGACGAGGTTAATATCCATTCCTGCTTGTTAGAACCCCTTAGGCTGGGTTCACATGGGCAGATTCTCAATGGAAATTTCGCGGTTTGGCCGCAGCGAAAAAACGCGAGATTTCCGCCGGGAGAACCGCTGCTTCAAAACCCGTGGTGGCTTTGAAGCGGACCAGCCACTCGCTCTTCCGCTGCGGCCGGTGCTCCCATAGAGGAGCGCGCGGCCGCAGCAGAAAGAAATTAAAAAATGAACATGCTGCGGCCGGCAAATCCACGCCGCAGCGGCGGCTTCTGCCGTCTTAGCTGCAGCGGATTTGCCGTCCCGTGTGAAAGATTTCTGAGAAATCTCATCCACATGGCTGGCTAATCCCGGGATTAGCGGCCGCATGCGGATTTGCCGCGGCGAAATGCCAGACGGAATTTCCGCGGCAAATCCACCCCGTGTGAACCCAGACTTAGTTGGTGGCCATAAGACTTGTATTCTATTAAGCCACCGTTACATGTACGCTTAGGGGTGTTTCTATTGTATGGTTTAAGGAATTTTCATTTGGTGCTAAAACACTTGTAATACATACAAACTTTCTTGTCAAAGTGTTAATAAAAGGTTGCAGTAGGCTTTTTAAACTTGAAACCTAATTAAACAAATACTTTATTAGATTACATATAGAAGTGGTATTAATAATTCATAAAGGAGCAAAAGGGAAAAAAAGATTACTCTACACCTTCATGTAATATTACTTTTATATAGTCATGTGTAGAATGCAAAGTGACATGATTGCCAAGTAGAGCTGAGCGAACATACTCTGTCGAGCTTGATGCTCGTTTGAGTATTAGCGTACTCGATGGTGCTCGTTACCCGAACGAGCATCAAGCCGTGTCCGACCCGCCCCAGTTTTTGGCTTCTCCCCGCTATGACATGCCTGTTTTGGACCCTCCCTGCTGCGACGCAGCACGCGTCATTGGCAAATTTTTTTGTCTGGTAGGCAGGGGAGAGACAGACAGACAGACAGACAGACACACTGACACGAAGGGGGGGAAAAAAAAACAGCTCGGGACCCGGCGTCCCACATACAAAAATGCTCGAGTCTCCCATTAAAGTCAGTGGGGTTCGTTACTCGAGTAGAGCTCTTGAATTTTACGAAAAGCTCGACTCGAATAACGCGGACCTGAGCATTTGGGTGCTCGCTCATCTCTATTGCCAAACTTTAGGGCACATTCAGCTGGACTATAAAGTGTCAGATCCACCTCGGACATGGATCTCACACTGATCTCCATGCAGATTTAGTGACAGTAATTAGGCCAAATCCACTCCAAAACTAACATGTCCATTTTTCACATGTAACATGGAAAAATCTGCACCATTCATTCTATGCTGTAGATTTTGATAGCGTTGAATAGACTGCTAAAGTGGTGTGGATTTCGCTATAGACTTGGGTGCAAGCACTATTAAGGTTGCCTGACAGATCACAACCTGTACTAGCTTCTTCCCACAGTGGATCCCCCAGTTGCCATCTCCCAGGTAAGTGACACATGTATAAAGCCTTCCACATTATCAATCAGACCAGGCCACCATCGTCCATTGCTCCATGGTCCACTTCTGATGCTCACATCCCCATTGTAAGTGCTTATATGTAGTAGACACTGGTTATATGGCTACTGACTAAGTTGTAGCCACGCTTACTGCCTAAGGGTCCGGCCAAACTGTCTTCTGCACGATCCATTTCACATATGGAGTACAGCAGTTTCTCCTCGTACATATGATGCTTTGAGTTTGGCTCTGGAGACTTCTGGTCCGGTCAGGACTCAGTACGTGAAACGGATGGTGCAGAAGACAGTGTGGTCGGGTCATCGTACATGCCACTGCTAGACCACAGTTTTCGGAATGAGAATCGATGTTACTCACTTTGTCCTTCAGTAGTGTAACTATAGGGGATGCAGTTGCACCCAGGCCCAGGAGCCTAAGGGGGCCCATAAGGCCTTTCTTCTCTATATAGGGAGCCCAGTACTATGAATAAAGTATTATAGTTAGGGGCCCTGTTGCAGGTTTTGCATTGGGACCAAGGAGCTTCAAGTTACACCTCTGTGTTAAGGGGTTAAGAGAAGTTGGGGGCCCCAAGATAAACTTTTGCACCCGGGCCCATGAGCCTTTAGCTACACCCCTTCTTCAGTGGTTTTAATTTTCTGCCTGATTGGTGTATGGCATGAGCTCACTACTCACATATTGTCACACAGTGTACTACGGTATTAAGATAGGAAACGCCAGAGTTGCTGCAACTTTTTCCTTTACCCTTACCCCAGTATGCAGACACAGATTTCAGTACTTACAGTAGCTTAAAAAGTTAAGCAAACTTATATCTTTGTAATTTGACCAATGCGCTTTAGACTGAGGGCTGTATTGAAAATTTATTGTTTTGCATAGAGCATTACATGGTCATAAAATAGTTCAGAATCAAAGTTAAGCACTGCAAATAGTAGAGGCTAACTGCTTAACGCTCACTAGGGGGCACTCTGCACTATTGTTCGCTTGCTTAGATTACTTTGCTTTTTATGTGAAATTTATAAGAGCCTTTTACACTCCGTTTTTTCTGTTTTTATGAAAATACTTTCCGGTTTTCTTTAAAAAAGCAGAGAAAAAAAGTATCAGTGAAGTATCCTATTCTCTAAGGGCCAAGGTGTATAATTTTGACCTCACCTTTCGTGCACTACTCTGTGATATATATTTTTTTAGTATAGATTGTAATGTACTGCTTAATACTATAAATAATCTATGAACTCAGATATGGCATATTTCTGACATGTTTTTTGTACAGTTTCATAAGGCCAATTTCTCCCAGCGGTAAACCCTTGGGGTGCGTTCACACACAGCAGATAGGGTGGGGTTTTCTGCTGCGAAAATTCTGCACCAGGAGCTGCATCATTTGATGTGGATTTTGATGCAGATCTGAAGCAGATTTCAGCCCTTCAAGGTGAAGTATGTTGCAAATCCATAGCAAAATCCACACCAAATTGTGTGGATTTATCCCGTGCCGAAAATCCAAACAAATTCTGCTCCATGTGAAGACACCCTTAAAGGGTTTTTCCTGTTCTTAAAAATCAATGGATGATCTATTTACAATAGCTGATCCTTCCATCTGGCGTCCCACCCAAAATCAGCTGTTTGCCAGGCAGCTATCAGTGGACATGGATAGTTCTGTACATTGTGTAGTGGCCTGGTATGGCAATACAGGCACAGCACCTAATCAATTCAGTGGGAGCTGCGCTTGCAATACCACACTGGACCACTGCACACAGTATGGTGCTATCTGCTTAGTACACAGTGACATCAGCCCAACAAATAACCGATTGGCCAGGGCTCAGGGGGTTGTCCACCGGCAATCAGCTATTACTGATCTATCCTGTAGATAACTTATTAATTTTATTTATTTTTTTTAGAGCTAGAGAACTACTTTAATCATTGAGTGATGATGAACTGGCCAAACAGTTTATTTTCAAATAAAACTTTTCCAAACATAGAACATTGTGGTGTTATGATCCAAAAATTAATGGCAATTACACAAACACAGAATGTCAAATGTCTTGACCACAAAAGAGAGATACTAAGGTTGGCTTTAAACAGGGAGTATTTTGTGCGCAATACACAGAATAAAACCAATCCATTTCAATGGGTTCATTCACATTTCCGTAGTTTAGGCGCACATTTTGGTCACACAAAAAAAAACATGGAACATATTCTATTTTTTTTTACATATTTGCACACTAGAAGTCCCCGTAGAAGTCAATGGAGATGTGCAAATGTGTGCGTAATATGCACGGAGATGCATGAAACACTGCGTAATTCTGTTGGGAAAAGAACACATCTGGAACTCAACTATTTTAATCAGTGTGCTTGTTTGCTGCGCGCAAATGAGCATGCACTGCGGGCAGAAAATGCGCAGTACAATATGCCAATATGCATGCAAAAAAGCCTTATTCAGTGTGCAAATAGGTTGCATTGAGGCGCCTGCAGTTGCGCTTGCACTCATGTAAAGCCAGCCTAAAGCCGCGGTCAGACCACGTTCACGCGCAGAATTCCCTGCATGCAAGGAGCGTGGTTTACACATTGCTTAGCAGTGTGTAAAACACGCTTGTCTGACCGAGCCTTATGGCTGCGTTCACACCTGGCATTTTTGCTGCTTTTTTTTAAATTATTTTTTTTGCACTTTTATTGCATTTTTTTTCTTGCTGTAGTTCCAAAGCGCAGCAAAAACCGCCAAGTGTGACTGTAGCCTTATTGTGGTTTGAAATAAACTTTGAATTACTACAAGCTCAAAAAATTTCAGCATGGCGGACTCCGTGCGGCACGTGACCTTCACCGGGGGACGACACAGGAACAAAGCAGGAGTATAAAAAATGCATCACTCGGCTCCCTGTCACCTTCCCCAACAGCAACGTAACTTACTTTATGGTGTCATACGTAGGTGACAGGTACCCTTTAAAAAAGACGAATTCTCAGTGATGAGGTCTGTTTTAGTAAATAATTGTATTCACCCTAAAATATGAATTCTTAGAACTCTATTCTTCTGTTATTCCTCCTAGAAATGTATGGATGGACTGACAACTTGTCAAAAGGCTGTATCCTATACCGTTGGCATTGACTGAAAAGTGTCATAGTGTGTAGAGATACAACCCAACTACGGTAGTGAACACCCAATGGTCAGTTGATTCATATATTTTTTTTTAGGAAGAATAACAGAGGAACGGCATGATATACATTTATAAGGAAATATAAGAACGGTTATATGATGGGAAATACAAGGTATTTACAGGGATAATACAGACGTTTCAGGAGAGGTGATAGATACTCCTTAATATGAGGCAGGTTGTTTACTTCCTAATCACCTACAGACACACGACAGCTTATTCATATGGACGATAATCCCATGCGATATGGACAAAACTCACAAGAAAATAGAATCCATTCATTTGAATAGGTTCATGCACACCAGTGATTTTTTTTCCCTCGGACCAATGGTCCAAATTAAAAAAATCTCTGGATGTCCTATTCTTGTGGGAGTCTTATACAAGATTGGGACATGTAATGCATCCGGGCCAGCGTGACCGCGTGCTGTCTATGTGAGCTGCGTTGCACCTGAGAATCTTGGACATAACTAGCCCTCGGTTGTGTACATATAACCGATGATAGCCGGTGACCAGTTGTTCCTCCAAACTCCTCTATAAATTGAAACTTGGATCAGCCGAGCGTGCATATTTCATCAAGGGGAAAAGGAAAGGAACTGCTGTCAGCATGCTCTATTTATGTGCGACTCTGCTCACATTACATGGCCAAAATCCGTGAGTCTGAGTCCGCCCATCTTACCCTCCAGTGATATAACGGGTCTTATACGATTCAGGACTTAGTAGATGTCAATGCTAGTAGAGGTTTACTGTACCTGTATACAGATTATATGTACCTGTATAATATATGTCCAATGCATCTGTATACAGATTATTGAGGCCTCATACTAACTGATGAAACATCTGAATACATTTCTAATAGCATTGCTCACAGTGTTCATACTGCCTGCACTCATTTTTTTGGTGTTGAAGCTTCCTCTTTATTTCATTGTATATACTGAGCAATCACATTTTTTTCTTCCCTATAGTGACTGATGTAAAGGCCAGTTGGTGGACGTCGCCGTGAAGTAGGCTCCCAACGCATGAATAGCACTGGGGGCTTCATGAAAAGGCAATATCGGTATAGTCGCCTGCTGCATTTTCCCCAAAGGGGGGTAGAATTGGCCCCGTTAGTGTTTAACAGATTTCTTGGAATTTTCTGGGTTTTGATTGTCATCTTTAAAGTCTGCTTCATTTCTTCATCTCTATGTGCCATAATTTGCTATGGTTTGCCTTTTTTGCTGTTGAGAACAAAAGAACATTATGTGAAGCAAATGACAGCAGGCTGGGCCATCGTGGACCTTCATGTGTCCTATAAATTGCCATAGAAACATGATGTAAATGCCCTCCAAACTGTGGAAAATTGCATGGACTAGTTGTGCTTTACATCCACCAGGTTTGCTCCATGAAGAGCAGACTGATACCGGTGTTTAATAACTTTATAGAATTATATCTGCCATCTGTGTAGAACTTTGATTATAGTCTGTTTTTTCTTTTAGGTCTTCGGATTACTTCCCACAGGATGACACAGAGGAAGACGAGCGGTCTGACTGGTGGCATCTCCTCTGTGAGGGTCTTGACTTCAGAGAGACAGGAAAGCCCCGAAGAACTGGTCCAGCCCTCCACATCGGCTGCAGTGCCCCGCCTGGAAGCAGCAAGCTGCAACTCCGACTCCTGGATTACATCGGCTGCAGTGCCCCACCTGGATGCAGCAAGCTGCAACTCCGACTCCTGGATTACAAGTGGACCAAAACATCCTAGCCTACTTGCAATCGAGGAGAAAGGAAGATTGAGCCAACCTGTACTGCTGCAGTTTGGTGTATCACTTTCATGAGCTGCCGCCCCACAAGGTGCATACTATGCAGGCAGCCGTTATCACCTTATTTGTGGTACACTCACCAGGGATGAGGACGAGTGCTTTGATGTCTTGGCTGTGTGGAGGGCCAATCGGGACTGGGAGGTGCTTTACTTTGGGGAGTCTGTGAGCACAATCTGTAACTACCGTGTCACCCCAAAAAGGGCACAGTGTCTTATTTTCAGGGGTGGGGTGGGGGCCTTGTACTTACCTGGTTCGCGACGTCCTCCTCGTCTCACAGATGCCTTCTGCTGGCAACGGGGCTTTGAATACCCCACCTCCAGCAAAACAAGCGCTGTGATTGGCTAATCGAGTGCTGTCAGCCAATCACAGCCATTCAGTGATGTCATTCATCGCGCACCGGCTGTGATTGACTGCCAGCGCTAGATTAGC
This sequence comes from Eleutherodactylus coqui, assembly GCF_035609145.1. NCBI lineage: Eukaryota > Metazoa > Chordata > Amphibia > Anura > Eleutherodactylidae > Eleutherodactylus > Eleutherodactylus coqui. Next base: position 45,335,123 of record NC_089848.1, on the reverse strand, counting down.
CAATCACAGAGCTTGTTTTGCTGGAGGCGGGGTATTCAAAGCCCTATCACCAGCAGAAGGCAGTGTGCAAACGTGTGTGCAATATGAATGGGGGTGCGTTATATTTTACGCAAAACTACAGGGAAAAAGAACACATATGGACCTTATCAGGCAAAATAGCCTTTTAAATCAGGGCACGGGGTGTCGCGCGTGCATATGAACAGACGCTATGTGCACAAAAAAAGTACGGTCCAATGCACTAATACGCATGCAAATCAACCGAGTTCACTGCGCAAATACGTTGCACTGAGGCAAGCGTATTTGTACATACTCTCATTTGAACGAGGTCTAACTCCATACTAGCTTGTGGCAGTTGTGACATTATAAACACAGCAGATAGGGGATAAGGTTTTTAAATTATTTAGTTATGTTATATACAAAAATATATTTATGTAGAAAAAAAATAAAAAAACTAGAAAACAAAAAAATATAAAGCAATAAATTATAAATATAAAAATATATTATAGTATAAAAATATAAAAAGTATCGAAATATATAAAATAGAAAATTAATTGTAATAAAAATGCACCTGTATACAAATTATATGTACAATGTACAGGTATACGGATTATAGGTCTGTATACAGGCGCATTGTACATATTATCTGTATACAAGTGCATTAGTTATATAATCCATATATAGGGGCATTGGACATATAATCCATATACAGATGCATTAGACATATAATGTATTCCTTGGTGCATTGTATGTGTGTGTATGTATATATATGTGCATTGGACATATAATCAGTATACAGGTCCATGCACAAAAAAGAATCTGTAAGGTTGTTTTCATACCTGCGTTCGGGGTTACACTTTTCTGCTCCGTTTGGGGATCAGGAAAGGGGAATCACTGCGCCCAAACAGCTCCGTCTCTAGATGGAACCGAACTGTGCTGGATGGATGCTACTGATTATAATGGGGTCGGCCTGCTTTCCGTCCAGCTGCCCTCGGTTTCTCTGTTATGTTGGAATTGTAGATCCAAATATGGGACATTGTTATGCATTTTTCTGAGTGTTCGATGCGGTCAGACGTGTGATAAATAACCTCTACATTTATGGATTACCCCTTACCTAAATCGCCTGCACCATTCCTGCTGCATCTCAGTGACATACCAATTCCAGTATACAAACATTTGGTGGTCCGCCATCTGGCTAACACAGTGAGGGCTTGTACTCTCACTTTATGGAGGTAGACTTCTCTTACGATAGCGATGTGGTTTAACAAAATAATAGATGCCATGAGGATGTATAGACTGGTGGCCTCAGTTAGGGTTACTCATGCCAAATTTCTAAACTCTTGGTACTTCTGGATTGAGTTTCAGCACTCCTCCAAATATAGGGACCTACTTGAAAGGTGCATGGTTGTATATCAGTCGGGTGGTGCAGTGCCTTTCTCTCCTCTGAGTTTGCTCTCTTGCTTCTCCTTGTTCGCCCTTGCTCTTCTTCTCCCACATTTTTTGGAGTGTTTCGGGTGGTTAAGAGAGATTGTATACATGTAGATTATAGTTGTAGAGATTTTTCATAGTCTGACTATTTCGACCGTGATCCGGCCTGAATGCCACTTTCACAAAGTTTTTTTGCTATATTTTCTAAAATGTTCAATAAGCATGAGAATTAAAAAGAAGAAAATAATCTTTCTTATCATTTGTTTGTGTGAAGAATTAATTATTACTTTGCTCGTTTATTTTTTTTGTAGCATCGTTGTATACAAAATGAAAGCATTGTGAATATTTCCGATTTTTCGAGCTCTCAATCTCTGGACTATGATCTTTGCAATTGGACTCTTTCCTGTCAAATTTTTGCCATAAAATATAGTGAATTAAATATTAATTTTTTCCACATCATGTGGATAAGATTTCCTTAAACCTTAACCACATAGCTGGTACTGTAAATACTGCAGATTATCCAAAGCAAATGCTGATGTGGGTAATCTGCAGCATATGAACATATGCTAAGGGTTATACAGTCTAGCAGAGGTTGCCCTCCATTTTTCAGTATGTTGTAGGGAGGCGAAACTCTTCACAGCAACAAAACAACCCCAACTCATCCCAGCAGAGACCCAGACATAGTCTTCAGTGATACCAGGGTCATACTAGTAGCACTGCACAGAGCTATCAGAAGTTCTTACCTCCTCTTGTTTGCTCCAGTCTACAGGTGTCTCTCACTAGTACTCCTACGCGTATATAAAAAGTCACTCTTCTTACCTGATCAATCAGAGGAATAGCCATAATGAGGGTTGGGTTTGGGAGCCTCTTTACTCTTTCCTAACCAAGTTCCAGGACCATCTCCATGCTCAACTAAGACAGAACACGGTCATACACAATGGAGATTATTTATTAAAGCGACGTGTCCTAGAGAAACAAAGACGGCCACACCATTTCCCTGACTACCTGATGAACACTGTTTATTAGTATGTATCATCATTCTAAGACTCTATGCGGTCCTTTGATTGGTCAGTGCTGCTCAGCCATCTTTTATCTAAACTAAATAACCCCAATTTTGATAACCTCTCTGGGTGTTGTAGTCCATTCCATTTCATTTATTACTTTAGTTGCCCGCTAGTGGCATAACTATAAGGGTCACAGTAGCTATGCCACCCCCAGCGCGCGGCCCTCCACACCGCAACTCCAGTTTATTATCTGCATTGAGGTGATCACATTTTCTGGCCTCACCATCTTGTGCTGCTGCTAAGCAAAAGGCAGCAGTGTATTCTCAGTGTAGGACATGCTGGTGGAGGTGTCGGGAGGTGTCGGGCAGTTACAGGTAACTAGAGATGAGCGAACGTGTTCGGCTCCGCCCCTTTTCGCCCGGACACCGAACTTCGCGAGGAATTCCGTGTTCGGGCGAAAAAAGTTCGGGGGTCGCCGTGGCAGCGCGGGGGGTTGCGGCGGGGAGTGGGGGGGAGAGGGAGAGAGAGAGGGCTCCCCCCTGTTCCCCGCTGCTGCCGCCCGCGCCGCCGCGCCTCTCCCCGCCCCCCGGCGCCCCCCGAATACTTACGCGCGAACACGGAAGTCCTCGGAAAAGCCGGTGTTCGGGTGCGTAAGTGTTCGTTAAGAACACGTTCGCTCATCTCTACAGGTAACCAATTTACTGTATGAGTGCTGGTATCAAAGCACAGTCATTAACAATCACTAAAAGAAGGAAGAATGAGAAGCATTTAAAGAAACCAGGATGGATGAGCACAAAACTTGCACACGCTAAGAAGTAAGAAAAATATGTTTATCAAATGAAAAGAGGGGGAAATATCTAAAGAAGAATATAATGCGGTCTGCAGAAACTGTAGGGCAAGTGTCAGAAAAGCTAAAGCTAATAATGAATTGAGGCTTGCAACAGAGGCCAAAAGCAAAAAAAAAGCATTTTCGAGGTTTGTCAAAAGCAAAAGAAAAGTCAAAGATGACATTGGATGCTTACAACAAGAAAAAAGTGAATTGGTTAAGAATGATGTTGAGAAGGCTGAACTTTTAAATTCTTATTTTGTATCTGCTATCTCTCAGAAAGTAGGTGTAACATCAACTGATCTTCCCTGTGTTATTGGGGAAATAAAAGAATGCAGGCTATCTATAAGCAAAGAGATGGTGAGGGAACACTTAGCTAACTTTAATGAATTAAAGTCTCAAGGTCCAGATGAATTCCAGATGATGACCCAGAAGATTGGAAAAGAGCAAATGGTTGTCCCTATCTTCAAAAAAGGGAAGAAGGTGGATCCAGGAAACTACAGCCCTGTGAGCCTGACTTCTATACCGAAAAGATCTTTGAACAAATTATTAAACAGCATATATGCAAGTACTTGGATAAAAATTGAGTAATTAACCAGAGTCAGCATGGGTTTGTAAGAAACAAGTCGTGCCAGATGAATCTAATTTCCTTCTATGGCAGAATCACCAACTGGATTGATTAGGGAAATGCGGTGGATATAGTTTTTCTTGACTTTAGTAAAGCATTTGACAAAGTATCTCATACCACACTTATTGAAAAAATGACCAAATATGGCATTAACAAGGCAACTGTTAAGTGGATTCACAACTAGTTGAGTGATCAAACTCAAAGAGTGGTCATAAATGGCTGCACATCCAAGTGGAAGAGTGTATCAAGTGGGGTAACACAAGGCTCTGTCCTAGGCCCAGTGTTGTTCAACATTTTTATAAATGATCTGGAAGAGGGAATTGATGGGAAACTGATCAAATTTGCCGATGGCACGAAGCTAGGAGGGATAGAGAGTATCCAAAAAGATCTAGAAAAGCTTGAACAGTGGGCGGCGACTAACAGAATGGTATTTAACAAGGAGAAATGCAAAACCCTACATCTGGGCAAGAAAAATGAAAAAAGCACATACAGAATGGGAGAAATTGAGCTAATCAGCAGCACATGTGAAAAAGACTTGGGTAGACTGATAGATTATTGACTGAACATGAGTCAACAATATGATGCAGCAGCCAAAAGGGCAAACACAATTCTGGGATGTATTAAGAGAAGCATTCGGTCTAGCTCACAAGAGGTAATTATCCCCCTCTACTCTTCCTTAGTCATCTGGAATACTGCGTCCAGTTCTTGGAATCCCACTTTAAAAAAGACATAGACAAACTGGAGCAAGTTCAGAGAAGAGTTACCAAGATGGTGAGCGGTCTAGAAATCATGTCCTATGAGGAATAGTTAAAGGATCTGAGAATGTTTGGTTTGCAAAAAAAAAGGCTGAGAGGAGACTTAATAGCTGTCTACAAATATCTGAGGGGCTGTCACAGTACAGAGGGATCAGCCCTATTCTCATCTATACAAGGAAAGACTAGAAGCAGCTACTGATTGACTGCTGTCTGCATATTACTGTGCATAGAGAGAGCTGCCAATCATTGGCTAGAGGGCAGGGTGCATGTCAGGACTTGAACCCAGGAGCTCTTGTGCTCCAGGGGGCAGCACTACCTGCTAAGCTATCCAGCTCCTTTCCTGACCTTGTCTTTGTCCTTGTTTCCTGCTCCGGACCCAGTTTCCTGTTTGGCTCCACAATGTTCTCTCAGATTGGATCTCCTATAAAAGCCTGGCCCTTCCACTTCCTCATTGTGTGATTATTTGTGCTCCAAGCCTCTAGTCAAGCTCCACCACCTGCCTGCTACTCTGACTTTCAAACTGATACTATCCATGTACCAATCTCTGTCTTTCCCTGACTACGCTATCTGCCTTTTCTTCCGTCCTGCCACTGATACTATCTGTGTACCGACCTCTGGCTTCCTCTGACCATTCTTTGCCCGCATTGGTTACAATACTAAAACTCTGAAGCCAAACTGGACCGTTACGGTGTGTGTTGCTAACCTGCACCTCATGCATATGCAAGTCTAATTCTTTGTCTGGGTGCTACTTATAAAAGGTAAGTTTCTCCAAAACTACAGTACAGATACATACAGCAGACATATCACTGGTGTCCACAAGCCCTCCAGTAATTCATTGCAGTCTGCAGGTTAGACTTTTACTATATACTGTATTGATCCGTCCAATCTACTCTCGCACATACATACCGTGTGAACATCTCCTGCAGTGCAGATGGTACTTTAGTACAGAACACAATAACATTCTTTAATGGAGCTGGTCTGTTCGCTTTGTCGCTGAACTCACAGTTTGTCCATGCAACTTGGAGTCTTCAGCTGAGTACTTAATTGGTTCAGTGAGCGGATATTTTGTTTTCTTTGCACCACACTTTGTTACAGCTTGGAAGATCACATCCAGAAAGCAGCGGCCTGGGCCATCTGTCTAATGTCTAATGTGGGTAAGATGTTTGAAGGGTTTCTAAGAGATGCTATCCTGGAGGACCGCAAGGAAAATAGCTGTATAACTCAGAATCAGCATGGATTTATGAGGGCACTCCTGTCAAACCAACCTGCATCTGGGAGAGTTAATGGATCTTTTATATCTGGATTTTTCCAAAGTGTTTGACACTGCGCCGCATAAAAGATTGGTATATAAAATGAGAATGCTTGGTCTGGGTGAGAATGTGTGTAAGTAGGTAAGTAACTGACTCAGTGATAGAAAGCAGAGGGGGGTTATTAATGGCAAATACTCTGACTGGGTCACCGTTACTAGTGGAGTACCACAGGGGGCAGTATTGGGCCATACATATATAGTAGTGCAGTACACAGAAGAGCCTGTAGATGGCTGCAGACAGGACTTCTGGTGCGAGGGTTAACAAAAAGGGGTGGAGCAGGAAGTAGAAAAAAAGGGCCAGTTCCTGCCAGAATCGAGAGAGAGGGAGAGGACCGACGCAGCAGAGCTGAGGTGCTGCAGGCTGGTGGCCTAGAAAAGGCCAGAGTCCGACAGGGACGACAACCCTGGACTCACCCAAGCAGAGAGAGGACCAGCGCAGCAGAGCAGAGGTGCTGCAGGCTGGTGGCCTAGCAAAGGCCAGAGTCCGACAGGGACGACAACCCTAGACTCACACCGAAGTTGAGAGAGACATTGGCTGAGAGCCAGGTTCGTGGAGCTGCAAGGGCTGCTAGCCCAGGGTCTAGTCCAGACCAGGAGTTTGACAGGGAAGACGACCCTAAACTCTACACCCAGGTGAGGTGCTCACATGAACTGTGTATTTCGTTTTCGTATGATGTGCTGTAAAAATAAAGGCTGGCAGGAGCCAGATAAAGAAATCCACATCTCCTGAGCAGTTTCTATGTGTGGTGCGCCATTTCCATATAAGAGAGGTCAACGATCCGCAGGCAAATGTACTCCGCTTGCTACAATATCTTCTCTATCTATCAATGACCTGGTAGAAGGATTGCACAGTAAAATAGTAACATTTGCAGATGATACAATACTCGTCCGACAGTGCTCTGATAGACTGCAGTTGTGACAAATCACCATTGCAGTTTTTTTGTGGAAGGACCACACACCGGGAAATCTGCAGCGTGGAATTGGCTATCCCAGGGCCTGCCTAGGTAAGAGGCCGGGTCGCTATCGCAACTCCTAGTGGTAGGCCAGTTTGCATAACCTTACACTTATCAGTGTTAAACCTCATTTGTCACTTTTCTGCCCAAGCCTCCAACTTATCCAGACCGGTGCAATGACGTATGTGAGTATATATGTATAGCTGGTATAAGTTACACTATACATATATAATTATATACAGAAGATACTCAGGGAAGACCAGCATGCTCCATATCACTATATACAATGAGATGTTTAACTTATATCAGCTGTATATATACACATATATACACTCATATATAATTATATACAGTGAGTACCCAGGCTATACCAGCATGTATATAGTGATATGAATCATATTGTCCATTCCACGAATAAACAGCGCTCAGGGGCGCACAAATGCACATGTGCTTGTGTGAAGGGGGCCTTAGGAAAAGGCATAACTTAATAGAGTGCCTGTCCATTACTACTTTCATGAGTATATCAGGACATTGTATGAAAGCAGTCCTCCAGTCCTGGACAAATAAAGATGGTCGCATTGCTTCTTTGACTACCTGATGCACACTGTGTATTGGTAATATGTCTGTAGTCTAAGGCTGGGTTCACACGGGGCGGATTTGCCGTGGAAATTCCGTGCGGAGTTTCGCCGTGGCAAATCCGCATGCGGCCGCTAATCCCGGGATTAGCCAGCCATGTGAACGGCAAGTCCGCTGCGGCTAAGCCGGCAGAAGCTGCTGCTGCGGCGCGAATTTGCCAGCCGCAGCATGTTCATTATCTTTTTACCGTTGTGGCCACGCTCGCCTCTATGGGAGCGCCAGCTGCAGAGGAAGAGCGAGTGGCCGGGCTGCTTCAAAGCCGCCGCGGGTTTTGCAGCAGTGGTTCTCCCGGCGAAAATCTCGCGGTTTTTCGCTGCGGCCAAACCGCGAGATTTTCGCCGAGAATCCGCTCTGTGAAAACCCAGCCTAAGAAACTCCATGCTGCTCTGACTGGTCCGTACTGCTCACATGGACAACACTGACCAATCAAAACCCAGATTTTTCAAGGGGTGCTGGAAATATAAGCCCTCCCCCGAAAAGAGGTCCTAGCAACACTAGGTAAAAAAACTCGCCTCGCAACTGGTGTCTGTGTCCCCCCGCTATGTTCTCCCTGGCAGTGCGGCGTGCTGCTCTGTAATCCTCCCTGCTGTTGTCTCTCTCTGGTAAAACAGGGCTTTGAATTCCCCCACCTCCAGCAAGTAAGCGCTGTGATTAGATCGAGCGCCAGCCAATCACAGCTGGCTTTTGATCATTCACAGCCATTCAGTGAATGACATCACTGAATGGCTGTAATTGGTTCATCGAGTGCCAGCTCTGATTGTCTGCGGCTCAATCCAATCACAGTGCTTACTTGCTGGAGGCGGGGGAATAGGAAATAAAATGCAGCTTGCAGTAAGGTCATTCTAGCTTTCTTTTCAAGTTTAGATAGGATCTCATGAATACTGGTGGCTGAGGGAATGGTAGATGTTCAACAAGTCAAGGGCCAATCAAACCTTTTTTGTAAAAGCCTATTTACACACAAAGATAATCGCTCAAAATTTGAACAAAAGATAAGAAGAATGACAGTTTGAGCAATCATTTTGCATAAGATGCTAATGGGCACTAATGCCTATTAGCAGCTTATTACCTTCATTTGCATATAAATAAGCTTCTGGAGCAGTAAGCAGAGAACAGCAGGTGGTCTGTTCTGTCCATACAGTTCCTTTGTTCTGCTGAGGGGCTGCCTGCTGAATACAATTTAATCAGCGCTCCTCATGGAGAACACAGCATGTGGTCCCTGCTATCAGCTCATGGATTTTATGCTCATCCAAAAATCATCCTTCAGCCAAAGAGTAAAAGATGCGAGCATTTGCACACAATGATTATTGCTCAAACGATGGCTTTTGAGTGAATTTTGAGTGATAATCGTTGCGTGTAAATCGTTGCAGAGAATGGCAGCTGTTCTGGAAAGGAAAATGGAAGCATCATGAATATCAATTACATAAATACATTGGAAACCACTCATTACTGACACATAAAAGGTAATCTAGCCTCTATGTCAAGTCCAGGTAGGATTGCCCTGAACCATCACTGGAGCCACGAACATTGCAAAGCATTCCCTTTTGAGCCTCTGTCTTGTGGCTAGCCCAGTGACTACAGTGGTGCTCATGAACTTTGGAGTATAGTAGTTTATGTGTAAGTGAAGGTTCCCTGTCAAATGCTACCATTTCAGTGTCATTGGCTATATGGACTCCCATTCTATGCTCATCAGAGCTCACTGCCACACAGCTCTGGGACCACCTCCACATATGTCAGATTGTAGAGAGTCTCCTCTTTTGGGCTGCGGCCTGTTGGCAGTAGTAGTACAGGACTCCCCGTCGGCTGCTGTTCTGAGAAGTCTGGGTCAGGTGCACAGACAGTGCTATTGCAGTGCGGCCCCAGCCCACACTTTTGCTTTGCAGGCTTGGTTACAGCAGTTACGTGAGGGGCTAGCTGGCAAATTTTAGCCTGGAGGGCAAGCAAACAGCACTGACCCATGACTAGAGGCCAACCCTAAGGTGGAAAAGCACAGTGGGATGATCACATGCATCCAAACCAAGCTCATCCACAGCACACAATGGCAGAACAAATTGGCAAAATTATGCAGCCATTGGCCATGATTTAGCTGCATGTGACCAGAGGACTTCATACATAGCAGAAAATTGTGCAGGTTTTTTACAACAGAAAATCTGTAACAAAATTTGCATCATTCTAGCATCAAAAAACCACATCAAAATCCACACCATGCGAATTTTGATGCTGATCGGCAGCTGATTTCACTACTTCTATTGATAGGAAGGATCAGCACAAGAATCCACTTCAAAATCCACACCACTGGTGCAGATTATGACAGTTTTTGCTAGGAAAAATAGTGTGGATTTCAAAGCAGATTTTCCGCTGCAGAATACTTAACCATTTATTTATCATAATCATGGCACTAGAAATAAATCACAGCAAGCCACATGCTTACCAATTTACTAATACAAAGGGGCAGGTAGAAGCATCACATCCGTCAACATGCAGACAGCCAAAATGCTAAATGGAGGAGCATTGTACAGATGCAAGGTACTGATGAACAACCACTCATACACCTACCTGATGCTGAGGGGGGCAGCTGCTTAGTACTATAATTGCACATAGATAAAGCATACGAAGGGTGTCAGGCCACAGGGTACGTGTAGTGCACCATGCAGGCTTACAACATAGAACAAGGACCCTTGACACTGGCTTGTGAGCTTGTGTATTTTGATTAAAACATTAACCAATACCTCATATTGATCAGTATGTATCAGTAACATGCAGTATGGCTTTTAATGCTGGGGGAAGCCCAGGGTGCCAGTGATAGTGTGCTTAACCTATGAGGTGCAGGGCAGACTAAAATATGCCACCATTAATAGGTTGTAAGTGCCACATAGACAGGCCAAACACCATTAAAGATAAGTGTGGAGGGAGGGAGTAGAGCACAATTAGCTCTGCTAAACTCCTGCTCCCATCGCGGGCCCTCCCCTTGCCGGCATGGAGCGGAGAGGGTGAGGACGTTTAGCACACTAGCTCTGCTAACCTCCTGCCCCCTCTCTTTGTCGGCAGCCAGCAACAGGTGGAGAGGGGGAGAGAAGGGGGAGGAAGTTTAGTAGAGCTGAACTCTCTCCCCCCGGCTGATGTATATACGCTGCAGCTTAGAATACCATCACACCCGGCTGTCTGAATGAGTGAGAAAACAGGAGGTGCAGCTGTGACTTGGTCGTGGCTGCTTCTCGTTCATGCGATTTGCAGTTGCAATTTGGGTGGCAGAAAATCGCAGCGTCCGTATGAAAGTGCCCTCAGAGACAGGATTGTGTAAGAGTAACTTAAGTGTAATGGTTTAACCCTTTCCAATCCAATTTGTATCCTGGTTTTCCTAGTGGGCTTACTCTTTTTCTGACATTATACAACGGCGCTATATGCTGGCTAAAGCCAGTACTGCATGAGGTGGCACATTGGATAGGCTCCAACAGCAGAGAAGCTGGCAATATACAGTAAGAGAACCCCGACGGATGTCTTCCAACATCGGAGCTGTACAGCCTTAAATCATAATGTCTTTAGACGTCAGACAGTGGATTAGAGAGGGTTAAAGTACATAATTTCTACAGTCATTTTTTTTTACACTTCACAAGCAGCAGATCAGCAGTGGAAAAATACAATTAATAATAATAACAATGAATTCTTCTTACAAACAAATGTCCTTGTATTCCTAATCATGCTTCTAGATATTTTGGCATTCATGTGCTAGATATCTTATTTCTAAAGCCCAAAGACCTTGGAAGTGAAACATCATGTAAGAATTTTCAGCTACTGAACATTATAATTTACAACTATGGATATATGCATGTGTACGAATGCATCATTTTGCTATCATTCGCTATGAAATTTTAATTGTATTTTGATTGGATGCTGTCGGGGTGATGGTAGCTCCTGATCCACTCTTGACAAGTGCTAGACATTTTGGCGATATAAACTATGCAATAACAAAGCACTTCGGAAGAGTTTGGAAACTTCACTTGAGTGTTTCTCGTGGTATTCTTTGTCGATGCATCAAATAATAATTAGGCACACCTGATTGATATGGCTACAATACCCATTGAGTAACACCTAAACTAAGTGATTTCTCCAAAAATTGTGTGATGGCACAGATCTGGAGAAGGCTACAAAAAATCTATTTGTGCTCCCAAAAGCACAGCGGTCTCCATAATTCTTAAATGGAAGAAGTTTGGAACAACTAGGATTCCTCCAAAGGCTGGCTGACTAACCAAACTAAGTACTGAGGAGAGTACTGAGGTCACCTTTCTTGGCCTAGCTAAGAAAGGTGACCAAGAAGCCAAGGGTGCTCCAAAAATCCTGTGTGCAGATGGGAGAAACTTCCAGAAGGTCAACCATCATTGCAGCCTCCACCAATCTGGGCTTTATGGCAGAGTGGCCAGGAAGAAGCCTCTCCTCAGTAAAAGACACATGAAAGACCACATGGAGTTTGCCAAAAAGCACCTTAAGGATACTCAGACTGTGATAAACAAGATTCTCTGGTCTGAAGAAACAGAGATGGAACTTTTAGGCATCAATTCTAAGCTGACACTGCGGACATGCCGCGGATTCGCGGGAAAGCAGGAGATGCTAAAAAAGAAACAGAAGCACGGCGCATGCTTGCGGCACACCGGCCGGCGTGCCGAGCGCATCCGCTGTGCAGAAGAAAGAAAATCCAGCCGTGACGGAGGAGACCTGCATAGCGTTCGGACAGGTGAGTAAATGTATTTTTTGATGATCATGCTGCTTCCCAAAAAACTATTACTCCAATAGTAGGGCTTATACACCCAGTTATCACTCTCATGCGCATTATGAAACAACAATGCACAAAGTCTAAGATGCAGGACCAAAATATAAATATGAATATCATCCTTTATTACATATTATCACAAAAAAACAAAAACAAAAGAAACATACATAAAAAGGAGAGACAGTGTCCATACAAAATCTTACAGGCTTTAAGATTTTGGGAGACCCACTTAAAGTTCTTGAGATGAGCGAGTTGAGGAGGTGACGTCTCTATGTAGGTAACGCGGATACATGCGGCATAGGATATATAAATGGAGGGGAGCAGGTGATCTTTGAGATTGATTACAGGTATGTTAATATGTTTTCCATTGGTTGTGTTATCTGATATATACTTATTCATGTATGTATGGCAGTACTCCCAGACAAAGCATATGTGCGGAATGCACGTTGGGGCGCGGCATGCGGGGCAATCTACATTGACCGTCTTTGTATTGATGTTCAGCATATCGTGTGATTAAGGCCGGTCTCACTTCTGTGTTGGAACCTTCAGTCCGAGGTTCCGTTGCAAATCCGGCTCAAAATAAAGTAAGAAAAAGCGCTAGCCAGCCCAGTGGAAACGGAACAGACCCCATTGTAGTCAATGGGTCTGTTCAACGCTGTTTCAGTTCTGTCCTGATATATTTGTACTCATGTATAGCTTTTTGTATGGAAACAGTCCCTCCTTTTTATCTTAATAATAATAATCGTCTATGGGGGTGCGCAAATGTGCGTACAATATGCAAGAAAATGCGCTATATGCTGCACAACTCAGCTAGAAAAAGAACACATCGGGAACTCATTAGACTACATAGCCATTTAAATTACAGTGTGTTTGTCTGCCATTCGCAAAATCAACCTGCCCAGTGGGTGCAGAAAGTACAGTGCCGACACTCGCGCAATAAAACCTCGTTCATAGCGAAAATACGTTGCACTGAGGGGTGTGCAATTGCTAGCATGAAGCTGACCTAACGGTCCATTTACCTCAAACGATTATCGCTTGAACAAGCGAACGGTGTCGGAGTTCGCTCGGGCAGCCTGTTCATAGAGCAGATACATCATCGTCTCGTTCAAACGAGAAATCGTTCACATCTGCTGTACGAGTGACTGAGAATGATCGGTATTTAAATGAATGAACCAACAATGATTTTTATGCTACATAAGATGTGCGATGAATGAAAAGTGCTAAATGATCGTTGGTTGTTGGCTGCATTTACACCCAACGATTATCATTCAGTTTCGCTCGTTTTGAACAGTTTTTTGAAGGATAATCCTTCCGTGTAAAAGGGCCTTTAATCAAAGCCGGTCATTCTGTACTTTCCTGTGGAGTAATCCATGTATAGGATTGCATCCAAGCCGGCTGAAAGTCAAACAAAGCCTGTTTCACTAGCTCATGAGAATGATGGCCACACAATGGAAGCTACTATCATTAAACAAACAGGAACTGTTTGCAAGTACAACAAGCTAAATGAAGGCTCACTAAAAATGCATTTACAGAATACCGCTTTGCTTCGAAGCACAACTGTCAGAAGGAACCGGCCGGCCACATAGAAAGTCCCTGTGACCATATAACATACCATTGTATTGTCTGCAGAAACCACAGAGTGCCGCTCATGCTAACATCCTGCTTAGAGGAAATCATGGAAAGTCAATCTATTGTACATTGTATTTAATGTTGGTATTCTAAGAGTCTTCCTTTGTTTTAGTTCCTTAGACTTCGTGAGAGTAATTACACAGTAGATTATTTAGGGTACTTTGTTTCTTGTTTGCAACCAGCACAAATTCTTCTAAAATCTACAATTGTAGAAATTACCTTTAGGGAGAACTGAGTGTCAATTTTTTGCCCAGACTACCGGCTTTCCACATCCCACACCCCTTTTTTACATGCGGTGACCATGTAGCGATTTGTAAGGCCATTCTCAAACATGTGCTTTTACCCGCAATTACAGCGGCGTTTTGAACGCCATGGTAATCACGGTACAACATCCCACAATATACCATTTTTGAGCGCTTTTTGCTCTATTTTGCCGCATTTTCATGCTTTTTAAGCCACCTCATCACCCATTACAATGATGGGGTGCGTTAAAAAGCGCTGTCGAGCGATGTTTAGTGCATTCAAAAATGCTGTTAAAATCGTGGCGTTTTGCAGACGCCGTGTATGAGAGTGGCCTAACTGGCAAAATCCATAGAGGACGTTAAAAGGGGACTTGATGTCTTTCTAGAGCGGAAGGATATTATAGGTTATAAATCTTAGGTTAATTGTTAATCCGGGTATACAGGCAGGTAGGAACTATTAGGGGTTGATCCAGGAATTAGCCTGATTGCCATTAGGGAGTCGGGAAGGAATTTTGCCCCCAAAAGGGCTAATTGGCTCCTGCCTCTTGGGGTTTTTTGCCTTCCTCTGGATCAACAACATAGGAGGATAATAGGCTGGACTAGATGGACATTGTCTTCATTTGGCCTTACATACTATGTTACTAAGTGCGATGGACGCCTGCTGCAGTGATCAGCTGATTTCCTCCGTCAGACAGAACACTTCTGTAAGAAAACAGTGAATGCCGTAACAGCCACCTGCCACAATTAGGTGCCCTTCACATCTCCATTTGAACTTCTAGTGAAAATCCGACATAAAACTAAAGTTGAAATAATGCAGCATGCTGTGCCATTTCGTCTTGGAAAACTTTGTCCAGCATGATGAAAGTGAGACAGTCCCTATTATAGTCAGTGAGGTCCGTACATTACTGCTCAGATATGGCACGTGCTGATTTCATTGTTCAGCTCCAAGGACAGAGCCGAACAATGGTAATCCCACGGATTCCAAACACATTCATGAAAGCGGTCTTACAGATCAATGATGGGTTTCTAAAGTGACCAATCTATGCAGCACATATACTCACTGTACAAAACTCAGCATGCCGTGAGTGATGAAACTTGACTGCTACGGAGTGGAACCGGGTTGTCTTCAGTGGCGAATCCAGGTTTAGTTTAGGCACGGATGACGGCCGTATTCGTTTTGGAGACCTTGGGGAGAGCGACTCAATCCTGCCTTTGCTGTTGAGCAGCATACTTCCCCCACTGCTGGTGTGATGGTCTGTGGGGGCCATCGCATATGACAGTCGGTCACTCCTAGTAGTGGTACGAGGGACAATGACAACAGCGATATGTTCAGGACATCCTTAAGCCACATATGTGGCAGGGCTTCCAAGAGGCATTTTCCAGCAGGAAATATGTCTTGGACTGACTAGGATGCCAACTTCAATGGACTATGAATTTGCATGATCTAGAGGCTCGGTTACAACAAATGTGGACTGATATGCCACAGGATACCATACAGAATCTGTATGCCTCCATGCCCCCCTGTATCACATCTTGTATCCAAGCTAGAGGCGGTACAATAGGTTACTGTAGCTTCCATGCCCACCTATATCGCATCTTGTATACAAGTTAGAGGCAGTACAACAGGGTACTAGAGCCTCCATGCCCGCCTGTATCACATCTTGTATCCAAGCTAGAGGCAGTAGAACAGGGTACTAGAGCCTCCATGCCCACCCATTTCACATCTTGTATCCAAGCTAGAGGTGGTACAACAGGGTTCTAGAGCCTCCATGATAACCCATATCACATCTTGTATACAAGCTAGAGGCGGTACAATAGGGTACTAGAGCCTCCATACCCGCCTATATCACATCTTGTATACAAGCTAGAGGCGGTACAACAGGGTACTAGAGCCCCCATGCCCACCCGTGTCACATCTTCTATGCAAGCTAAAGGCGGTACAACAGGGTACTAGAGCCTCCATGCCCACCCGTATCACATCTTACATCCAAGCTAGAGGCGGTACAACAGGGTACTAGAGCCCCCATGCCCACCCGTATCACATCTTCTATGCAAGCTAAAGGCGGTACAACAGGTTACTAGAGCTTCCATGCCTGCCCGTATCACATCTTATATACAAGCTAGAGGCCCTACAACAGGGTACTAGAGCCCCCATGCCCACCCATATCACATCTTATATACAAGCTAGAGGCGGTACAACAGGGTACTAGAGCCTCCATGCCCACCCGTATCACATCTTCTATGCAAGCTAAAGGCGGTACAACAGGGTACTAGAGCCTCCATGCCCACCCATATCACATCTTATATACAAGCTAGAGGCGGTACAACAGAGTAGTAGAGCCTCTCTTCAAGTGTTTAGTTTTCCACAATAAATTTTCCTTTTGCTCCAATATTGTAATCACTTACTTATAGCTACATTACAATCGCACAGAGAAAGTTTCATTCCATTGCAACAACTCCTAGGGGAAGGATTTTTTTGACAGTGAGTGTATATAACAGAGACAGCATAAGACAAATGTTATGACATATAGACTAGGAGGGACCGTAAAAATTTGTGGAGGTGCAACTCTCATAAAATAGTATTCAATTAGGTAATTTTACCCTGTTCTTGTTTATTAAATGTTGAAAAGCAGCCAACATTTAACATGTTTCGAGGACGCAGACCCTTCCTCAGAAAAGACTGTAATAAATGCTATATATGCATAACAGATAATAGGTGAAATGAATGGAAAGACAGAAAGAGGAAAAAAAGAATGCAAGGAAAAAGGAAATGACTTTACATCAGACATAAAACAAATACTTAAATTCAGTATTGTGCATGACACAGCTCATATTCCAAATTGTGTGCAGACAATAATAAATCAGAAGATTGTCCATCAAAGTTAATTACAAATATAAAAAACAACAGAGCACCAGCGAAATGAATAATTAATATGAATTATATAGGACATCATAAAATATTTTAGAATGTTTTTTTTTTAAATGCGGAAACTAGAGTCACACCATATAATAGAAAAAATATATAGGATGTTCTTTAAAAAATCATAAAAATACATATAAACACAAGTACACTTTTATATGATAAGGCACGAACCCCATTGGCTACAATGGGAGATTCGAGCATTTTTGTATGTGGGAAGCTGGGTCCCGAGCTTTTTTGTTTTTTGGTTCGTGTGTCTCTCTCTCTCCCAGCCAGCCAAAAAATTGTCGTTGACGTGTGCCGCGTCACAGCGGGGAGGAGCCAAAAACAGGGGCAAGGTCGAACACGGCATGATGCTCGTTCGAGTTACGAGCACCATCGAGTACGCTAATACTCGAACGAGCATCAAGCTCGGCAGAGTATGTTCACTCAACTCTAGTAATGTTCGCTGACTATCACATACAACATCAACAGTGGAGACAAATATAAAGGTCAATGGGGTATTGTGACATTAGACTTTTTTAATGTGTATAGGGTGATGTAATGTGTGCAGAACGGGGAACACCGCTGCACATATATCATATCAGCCTGATAGTTAAGTAGAGCTTGTTGAAGTTTTTGTGAAAGGTTATCATCTTCAGAGCCTTTTCAGAATATAAGCAGATCTTCAATATAATGGAAGTACGCTAGAGGTTGAACCATATAGGTTAGCATATTTTGGAGGCATTTTGCTGTTCATGGTGCTACCATACACTGCAGGTATATGTCTTTCATAAATGAAAAGTAATTGCGATAGAGCTTGATCAGTTGTAGGATTAGCTCTTTGGCTAGATTGTTTTTGAAGGAAGTAATAGCATGTAGTTATGGTGTAAGGCCAAACAAGGACCTTAACAAATATCTCCTTATCTGTGTACATATGTGTTCTGTAAAGCCAAACTGGGACATGAACACTCTGCAGAGTCTTACCGACACGTGAACTGCGGACCTGCGAACTGGACACGAAACTCGCCGGCAGGCAAACTCAGACTGAACCACAGGACAGAGAGATGGACTACATACTCGCAGACAGACACAAACCAACAGCTGATAAACGCCCTAAACGTGCACCAAGCATACCGCATGTAGAAACAGATGGCATAGATACAGGGTATTAGTTCGTATTTTGGTCAAGAAATTTAAGCCCGCGAGCCAACTTCACAGGTCCTCGTTGTCTCACGGGTCTCTATACTAACGAGACAGTTAACCCCAGGAAACCTGCGTGCAAGCAGGGCGATCATCCTATTAGTGACGACCCTGCGCTGGAACTTAAGGATCCACCTTGCTCTAAATGACAAAGGACCCACAGTGAGACACCGTTCACACAACACATACCGAGAGCCGCACAGACACGCAGGAGCATGACACTGTTCACATTGAACATTCTGAACACTGCACAGACACTTCATGTCCAGCCACATGCATAGACAGGCAGGAGCATGACACTGCCCACATTGAACAAGCAGAGAAATGGCCAGCAGCCTCTAGCAGAGGAGCTGGTATATATGAGCAGCAGACCTGGGGGATTAGCTGGCTGGAGAAATCTACACCCAGCCAGCTCAATCAACACCTGTGAATCTATGCTGCTGAAAACCCATGTAGTACAACAGACCCCAGCAGCAAACCTTAACATATGGCCTACTCATGGGAGATGTTAGAGTATAGGGGCTCTATGTCCATAATTAACAATATTGTGCCTCCCCAGCTATATATTTAGGACACCACAGTTTCTGCTATCTTTCAGCCCAAGATCCACTACCAGAGGACCTAGTATTACTTTGTGGGGGCACCATTAGCTTGTGGGGCACAGAGGGAGCACTATTAATTTGTTGGACCCCTATTACTTTGTGGGGCACAAAAGAGGGGCACTAATACTATGGGGGCAGCAAAAGGGGCATGTAGGCTAATAGCAGTACAGAGAGAGTGTACAGCTGGGAGTCGTCTTAAACATGACGACTAATATCTGGACAGTGGAGTCACACAGAACAGAAATAAAGGTATCCAGGGATTCCACTTAACATCATACATTGAATAGTACATTCAGTTTATAGCACAAAACATAGAGAGACTGCCTTTAACAATCTACACCTCCGATTGCAGACAAGGCTGAGGAGTGAGGATCTGTCCGCGGCCAGTTGTCTTACAGCTAGACACAGGATTGTGAAGAATAGGAGAAGGAGGGATATTGTCTGATCTTGGATACGTAGAGTAGATTTCTTTATATATTTCTCAGTTTGTATTTGTAATCTTGAGACCAAATGGGATTCCGCTTAATATCGCACAATGTGCAGTACATTTAGTTTATGGCACAAACAATAGGTGACAGACTCCCTTTAAACCCCAACCCTTTGCCTAATCCCGTCCCTCAACAGTTCACCAGATTAAAAAAAGGAAGTGATGAGTAGCAAAATATTCCTTGTGTTCCCTGCAGGATTTCTGCAAGTTGCTTCTTCCAGGATCATGCAGAAAACCCAGCAGACTTACAATGGCAGCAAGTTTTTCTAACATTAACTTTTATCATTCATTTCTAAATTGTTTAAATTTAATATACCGCGTTTCCCCGAAAATAAGACACTGTCATATTAAATTTTGCCCCAAAAGAGGCACAGTGTCTTATTTTCTGAGAAGGGCGTATACTCACCTTGCAGCCGGCGTCTGTGTCCCCGGGCGATCTCCCAGGCGCTGCGGCAGGCTGCTGTGTAATCCTCCCCGCTGGCAGAGGATTCTCTCTCTGGTAAACGGGGCTTTGAATAAACGATGAGCGATGAGTTTAACTATGACAGTGCAGTGTAAATAGCAGCCGTTCAGAATTAAACGGCCACTATGTTAACTAAATGGAGAGGGGTGGGGGAGGGGTGAAATATCCTCCAGCCGCCCCGCTGTGAGCCAGCGATACAAGCTCCTGTACAGGAGCATGGGAGCGTGTATGTGCGGGGACGAGTGTCGGGCATCCTTTGCCCAACATTCGTCACGTCTAAATGGGGCTTAAGAGAAAAGCTGTCCTTATTGTAACCAGTCACAGTGCAGAGAAACACTGTGACCACTTATCTTTTGGGGTCCCTTCTAAGGAAAGTAGTTTGTTCAGAGTGGACGGCCCCAAAGGAGATTCTCCACTAATTTGTATTTTTACATGGCAGTAGAAGCAATAGAGTAAAGCCTACTTTGAATACTTCCTAGCGTTCTAAGCTTAAAGCCGCCTGCAGACGGGCGGATCGGATCCGGCAGCGAGGATTCTCACCGCGGGACCCGACCCGAGCGCCTGCAGAGAGCAGCGCGTAATCACCCGCGCCAGCGGCTCCGGCTGTTTGATATGCCGGCTTGCTGGGCAGCCGGCGCATGTGCAGACCGGAGCCGGCGGCCGGGCAGTGACGTTTCTGTGTGGGGCTCTGCGAGCCCCGCAGAGAAATAGAACATGCTGCAGTTTGTTTGCCGCGCGAGAGTTCACGTGGACAAACCGCGTACGTCTGCCTAGGATTGCATTTGCTAACGCAATCCTATGGCAGCTTTCAAGGGCGGAAATTCTGCGGGAAATCCCGACGGCCTAAGACCTAATAGTGTGCCAAATTATTTGTAGCAGTTTTTGTTGCAGTTTTTTGTGTGCCAGTCCGTACTTGACTCAAAAGGAATAGGAAATATAAGCAAAGGACTAAAAGCAAGGTCCACAAAAAGGTGTAATATTACACAAGCTTATATTCAGATGGCGCACTAATGGGTTATATTGAATTCATGAATGTTCACAGTAAACTCTGCTACATAGGAATCATCAGTTAGGACTGATAGACCAGCTTGACAAAGACCCTTGTGGTCGAAATGTCGTGTTTCCAGCGCTGCGATTTTCGAGTGCTGTCTGTTCTAGTTTTCACATATAGCGCACCTCATCAATGATGGGGTTACTAAAGCCGCTGTCGGAGATAGGAACGCTGCCTCCGAAAACTAAAGTAAGATTGCGGCGGTTTGCCAGGCCATGTGTGAGAGTGGCTAAGAACACAAGATTGGTAGCTGCGTGTGGCTGAAATCACGCCCGTGGCCACACGATTGTACTGATAATAATGCAGCTTTTACTGTAAAACCACATAGCCGTTAATATGATTATGCATGGCTGCACAATTTGGGGCATTTCATATGTTCTTACCTTAATTGATTTGCTCTGTTGTCAGCTTCAGTAAGGTCTCTCTGCTGCTAATCCTTGGATGTGCTATCATCTCAGTAATATAAGTCACCAAAGTATCCTCCAATGCATGCAATCCATCTGTCACAAATTACTTCACTTTAGCTCATGTTTGATTGCCACTGTATTGCCACTAGAGAGGTGAAAAAGCAGCTGGTTATTAAAGTCAATCTGTTACCATCTTTTTGCAGCCCTTTCTGAGAGCAGCACATGGTAGTGACAGCCACACTAATTACAGTGATGTGTGTGCTATGTGTATCTCTGCAGTAGTTTGGGAGAAACTTACATTATATTAGATCTGCCGCGGGACTTCGCATTGCCCGTGGACAGGGGGCCTCATTCTACAGCATGTGTGATACTTCTATCTCAGTAAAACATAACAAAGGTTATGACAAAGCTGCCTGCTCAGCGTCTGAGACCCTGTTGTGTATGCACTTCTTGCTATGTAGACGACACCACTGCATAAAACATAATGCAATATTTTCACAATATAATTGAATACTTTCACATTATCCCCCACAGTATAAACATCACATGTTGACTGTATTTATGTACCAATGTTACATAGCTGGAAAAGTTCTTCACTGCTTACAGACTACATGCCGACTTCACACACCATTTATTTATAACAATTACAGATTTGTGTTTGCACATTGACAGAAGCCCGAGCCAAGATCGAAATTATGTGTGCTGTGAATTAAACTATTAATTCTTGGAGGACCTGTTAGCCTGATGACAGTTCTGATGCATTACAACTCTGGTGTCAGGCACGCATTGGAGTTCTGTAGAGAACTTGTAGCACAAACAAGAAAACAAAACATATGGAAACCTATGAATGGGAAGTTGGCTGTACATTTTACGGTAGATGCACTCACACAAGTCCAGACTGGTTTTTCTTGGCACAGACCCCACATTGATTCCCTGGCAGCACATAGTATCGCTATAGAGTACCCTATTGTAGTCACTAGTATCCTGCTGGATTGTAATATCTACTGTCAATTTATTTACCTTGTAAACTCGCCTGCTGCAGCACAGGGAGCTCTGAGAGGATACTGTAGCAGAGACCTTTTGTAGCTGTGCAAATATTAGACTGTTAGGAAAGACGGAGACAAAGGACTCTATTACACATGGGCATCGCTCAGCCAAACATGGTTTCACTTAGCAGCTCTTCAGTGTGTCCATAGCAGATGAAAGCCAGATAAAAGTCAGCTATCACAAGGGACCTGTGCTTATATTTACATTCTATCTAACTCGTTACTGAATAACAGACAGTAGAAGACGACCCCCTGTATACTATACACTCATTGTCAAAAAAAGAATGAAGCACCTAGAAGGCATTGTCTTAAGGAGAGCACCTGGAGGGTGTATGAGGAGACTTAAAGGGGTTGTCTCGCGAAACCAAGTGGGGTTATACACTTCCGTATGGCCATATTAATGCACTTTGTAATATACATCGTGCATTAAATATGAGCCATACAGAAGTTATTCCACTTACCTGCTCCGTTGCTAGCGTCCTCGTCTCCATGGTTCCGTCTAAATTCGCCGGCAGCTTGCTTTTTTAGACGCGCTTGCGCAGTCCGGTCTTCTCCTTTCAGCACGAGCCGCTTCAGTGTGCTCCCCGCTACAGCTCTTCTGCGCATGCGCAGACGAGCTGTCACTGCTCGGGAGCGCGCTGGAGCGGCCATTCTGTACCATCCTCTGTTAGAGGAAGGTGCAGAAACTGGAGCTGCCCAGCGGAGAAGCCCAGCCCAGCCCAGCAGCCCCGAGAAGCCGCCCAGGTAAGTGATGGGTCGGGGGGTGATCTTCTCTAACAGGTGAAGGTCCCGGGCCACAGCGCTAGGTTCCGGAGCCCAGCGCTAGGTTCCGGAGCCCAGGTGAAGGCCCCGGAACCTAGCGCTGGGCTCCGGGGCCTTCACCTGGGCTCCGGAACCTAGCGCTAGGCTCCGGAACCTAGCGCTAGGCTCCGGGGCCTAGCGCTGGGCTCCGGAACCTAGCGCTGGGCTCCGGGTGGCCCCGCTTGTCTTCTGCATCCAGCTATTCTCTGCTGAGGGCGCCTGGCTGTTATACAGCCGAGTGCTCCAAGCGGGGGATGAAGAACACAGGTGGACCACTCTGTTCTTCATACCCCGCCTGTCATCAGGGAGTGGGATAAAGCTGAAACAATAGTATCAACTGTATCCCACTGTGAATCCATGATAATTGATCGCTGATCTTTCACAATGCTGAAAAATCAGCGATCAGCAACGGCTTAACGAAAACTGCATAATGTGAGTGCAGTTAGATACAACGATTATCACTCAGAAGATGGCTTTGAGTGATTTTTGAGCGGAAATCATTGTTTCTAAAAGGGCCTTTATAGGAGAGATGATACCCTTCCCGACTCATGTCTAACCAAGCCAGAAACCTACCGCACACTGATGAGGGGCAAAAAACCTGAAATAGCTGTCTGTGTATGGATTCTGGCTTGGTTTTCAATTCCCAAGCATTATTATAAAGACCCGTATAAAGGGTTGGACATTGATTTGCAGGAATTCTGCCATCCAATAGGTGGCGCTGCAGAGGTATTATTCCATCTTCATTATTTAAAAAAAAAAAGTTGAACATGCTCTATTTTCCTTCACATCTGCACTCCAAAGGTCTCCATAGAAGTCTATAGGGGTGCACAAATAGGCAATGAGGTGTGCAATATACTACACTATTCCACTGAAAAAAGAACACATCTAGAATTCATTAGGCTAAATAGCCATTTAAATCGTTTGTCAGCAGCCCAGCGAACAGTTATTTGGCGAGAATCCAAAGTGGAGGACCCCAGCGATCCCGATCAACTATTTGCCTAGTGTATCCTGAGCATATTTCATCAGGGTGCAGAA
This sequence comes from Eleutherodactylus coqui, assembly GCF_035609145.1. Classification (NCBI taxonomy): domain Eukaryota; kingdom Metazoa; phylum Chordata; class Amphibia; order Anura; family Eleutherodactylidae; genus Eleutherodactylus; species Eleutherodactylus coqui. Next base: position 45,310,960 of record NC_089848.1, on the reverse strand, counting down.
CCCCTTTAATGTTAGGAACTGTTCAGGTTGGAATTCATTGTTGATATTATGAATTTTCTTCTGCTTTTTCGTAAAGACTAAACGCAGAGACAAAGTGCCAAGGTTTTGTGCATTGTGCACTTATTAGTCATTGCCAATTAATACACGGGCATAGAGCTTATTTAAACAAAAAGAAGGTATGCTTTTCAACCCGCAACAATCATGACTGCCAACATTCATCAGTGTGCAGCAGCTCATCTACAGTGCACTTCTATAAAATATTGCTTTAAACACACAGGGTCAAAGAGAAGAAATATGGCTCAAACATTCTTATGCATCTAGGCCTAATGTCCACGGGTGGATCGGATTCTGCATGCGGGAGTCCACAGCGGAATCCAACCCTGCCTGCGGCTGAGGACACTGCAGGTCGTCATTTTCTTCACTGCGGATGTGTGCGGATGTGCCGGCCGGCGCGCTGCCGCACATGCACACTGGAGTTTTTTGTTTTTTTTTTAATCTTCTGCTTTCCTGTGGAATCCGCGGCCCGTCTGCAAATCAATTGCGGATAGCCTGCAGATCAGATGGCTTCTATTGACTTCAATGAAAGCCAACTGTTCGGGATCCGCACTGAAATGAGACATGCTGCAATTTTTTTCTGGAACACAAGGTCCGCAAGTCAAATCCGCATGGTTTATTTCATTTGCGGATGCCCATGTTGATTTGCGGATCTTCTGCGAATCAAACCCATCCGTGGACATTGGGCCTTATACAGCAGTGAACACCATTAAATAGTTAATTTAAAAAATTTGGTACCATGTTAGGGCCCATTTAGACGTCACGATTATTGCTCAAAAGCCGTCTTTTGAGTGAAAATTGCTGTGTCTAAACGCGTGTCCATCGTGCACTTTTTGTGCACTATTCGTTCATCGCTGACTTCAAGCCAGCTGGAACTCAGCAATGAGTCTTATCAGACCGCATGCTGCGTTCTCAGTGGGATAGCGCTGATAGCATTCTTTCATCTGCAGTCCCACTCGAGAACAATGGAGCTGAATGCAGATAACAGACCTTCAGCTGTTATCTGCATTCAGCGAAAGGCTTCCTTTGCCTACTAATAAACTACTAAAGTAGCTGTGTAGTAACTTAGTAGTTTATGCAAAATGATCGCTCAAAACTGCCGTTCAAGTTATCTTTTAAACGAATTTTAAACAATCATCTTTCCGTGTAAATGGGCCTTTAGCCAGTAGAGCAAAATGTGATTGTTCTCAGCAAGAGAAACCAAGTAAACTTGCAGATATGATACCTTTTAATGGCTAACAAAAATACATGATGTTAATGCAAGATTCTGAACCTAAGCAGGGTTCTGCTTCAGGCTTAAATGAAATAGATCCGAAGAGGCATGCATATTTATACACACAGACTTATGACAAGGCACAGACATAGATGTGATTAATGTCCACCTACAACAGAAATACAAACATCTTTAAATGGTCACTGATAAGGAAGTGAAGGTTTCATGGTCCCTGAATTAGTGTTGGGGGGTCACCAGGCTAGTAGTGTTATCTGTGCTAAAGATCTTCCTCATACTTCCCATTTACGTATGAATCCTTCACGTGTAGTCTTCACATGAGCGTGTTGCACTAAGATTTTGCACATGGGAAAAATCCCACAGGCAAAATGCGAAGAAAAGAACACATTGATTTTAATGGGTTCGTTCTATTTTTTTTACGTGCTTTTCATGTGCAAAAAAATAGGTTTATACAGGCAGATCGTCATTTGATTTTTATGCCTGCAGAAACTGAATGACGAATGATAAGTGAATGAATTATCATTCATTGTTCACTCACTACCAGTGTTTATACCAAACTATTACTGTTTAGATTCCCAGCTAGAATCGGAATGATAATTGTTCTGTGCTAGGGCTTCTTCAGATGAGCGTATGCACAAATACACTCGCCTCAGCGCAACGTATTTGCACAGGGAACTAGGTTCATTTGCACGTATATTGGTGCATAGCACTGTATGTGCATGCAGGGCCAGTTCACATGCGCGTGCAAAACACCCCCGCCCTGATTTAAAAGGCTACTTAGCCTAAGGAGGTCCAGATGTCTTTTGATTTTCACGGACTTGTGCAGCACATTACGCATTTGCGCACCTCCAATAGACTTCAATGGGGTCTTTGCTGTGCAATACGCAGAAAGATGAAGCAGGTCCTATTTTTTGGGGCTCTCATGAGATACATGCGTAAAAATGTTAATGAGAACGAACCTAATGACACAATTCTCTGTGCAGTGCATGGGTATATTTTACATGCACAAATACATTTGTTTGAAGAAGCCCTTAGTCTCTATTAACATCATGTTTGAGCATTGGATTTGGTGTATGTCAGGAAAATCTCTTGGTGTGCGCACTAAATGTGTCCGTAGGGCTGTATTCAGCTAACAGAGGACAAAAAAAGTGATCTTCTGCACCATCAGGTTGGTCTACATCAGTATGTAGTTAGATTTTTTGCTGCATAGAAAAGCATAGTCGACTACATTTTTCTATGAGCCTCGTGTGGTGCAGAGTGCTAAGGCAGCAGAAATGCAGTCCTAAGCTCTCTCTCACAACCTGAAGGTTGGGAGTTCATTCCCAGCTTGGGTCATGTAGACAGCACAAAGTCGATTCAGCCTTCCAAGGTCGATAAAATGAGGACCCAGATTGGTGGGGATAATAAATAAATTACCTGAAAGCGATGCGGAATAAGTTGGCGCTATACAAATAAGATTTATTTTATCTATGAGAGGTATCTCACAAAAACCATATACAATGTGCTATTCAGTATGACGGAAGGCTCAGATGTGATGCCAACAGAGCCTAAGGTGTTAAGTATGTATTTGCCAACAAGCTTGTCGATGTATACCCACAGCAGCCAACATAGTTGTATTTACAAGTTTTGGCTATAGTACAGGCTGTAACCAGACAAGATCTCGTTAGACCAGTTGAGCACTGTAAAAAGTTTTGGAAAGGGCAGTATATATGTGTCTCACTCGCCATCATGTACAAATTGTACTACTTTGTCAACGCTTTGGGCAAAACCCTAATACACATTCGCTTTGTAGCAGCAAAATCACCTTGTATGGATGTTGTGTAAGCAATAATGAAGCCGCGCGAATATTAATTCCCTAAAATAATTATTGCTGTTCCCTTTATCCATATGACCATGCTGATAATACTCTATAGGGCTCCAAACTCCCTATGTTCTGCCTTACAGATCTGTAATCAGCCCTGTAAATGCATTGCAGGCTTAGGTTGTTGTGAACTACTTTCAATCAGCCGTAACAATAATATCTAATGACTCATATAAGGTAGGTCCCTGCCAAAATAGGACCGATTGAAGCATGACACCACAAGACCTATAAAGGTGTCCTGTGGTGTTTGATACGAAGATCTTAGCAACAGATTTAAGCCGTGTAAGTTGTGAGATGAACCCTCTATGCATCAGACTTGTTTTCCCCGCACACCCGGCAGATATGCCATATCCTGCTTATGGGTTTACCAGTTGTTCTTCTTTGGACGACTTCTGGTAGCTACCAACCACTACATATCAGGAATACCCCACAAGACCTACTGTTTTGGAGATGCTCTGATCCAGTTGTCTTGCCATCATGATTTGGCTCTGGTCAAAGTTGCCCAGAACTTTAAACTTGCCCATTTTCCTGATTTTAACACATTAACTTCAAGATCTGACAACTTACTTGCTGCCTAATATATCCCACTCCTTCACATGTGCCATTGTCATGAGATAATCAAGGTTATTCACTTCACCTGTCAGTGGATAACGCAAAGAACGGGAATTATCTGTAGATCAGCATGTTCTTATTCGACGACTCATGCAGTTAAAGGTAGAGATCCTCCAATAATATCATGATGTAAGTACATAGAACAGACGGCGATGTGCAATACTTAATGATACCTTACTGTCATCTCAGATCATAATCTAACTTATTTCTAATTACTTATTATGTAAACACATACAGCAAATATCTGTCTCATTTTCAGATGGATCATGAAGACCATTCCGCCCATAAGAGGATGACCTTATACGTCAATATGGTCATTAGTAAGCAAGCATTCACACGGTTCCATTTATCTCAATGAGGTTTGGAGACATTCATATGCTGGCCTACAAAACAGCCCCGTCGGATGAACGGAAGAGATCTTCAATAATCTGTCTCTTGTGAATTTCCCCAACTGCTCCCAAAGAGGTTGTCGCTCACTTTTACTAGACTCCTGAATGTCTGCTCAAGTACTGTACTGATACGTAACTTCCCAGATTTGTCATTCAGGAATTATCACCTCCTTGTTCCATGTACTAAACTTAAAGGGGTTGTCCCGCGGCAGCAAGTGGGGTATACACTTCTGTATGGCCATATTAATGCACTTTATAATATACATCGTGCATTAAATATGAGCCATACAGCAGTTATTCACTTACTTTCCCTGCGCTGGCGTCCCCGTCTCCATGGTGCCGTCTAATTTCAGCGTCTAATCGCCCGATTAGACGCACTTGCGCAGAAGCGTCTTCTCCCTTCTGGTCGGTACGGGCACGAGCGGCATTCTGGCTCCGCTCCCCTTCTACGCGTCATCGCGTAGCTCTGCCCTGTCACGTGTGCCGATTGCAGCCAATCAGGAGGCTGGAATCGGCAATGGACCACACAGAGCCCACGGTGCACCATGGGAGAAGACCCGCGGTGCATCGTGGGTGAAGATCCCGGCGGCCATCTTGGTGGCCATCTGAGGAAAAGAAGGAAGAAGTTGCAGAGAGGGGATTTGGGTAAGTAAAATTTTGTTTTTTAATTTCACCACATCCCTTGGGTTTGTCCTGCGCTGAACGGGGGGGGGGGGCCTATGCAAAAAAAAAACAAACCCGTTTCGGCGCAGGACACCCCTTTAACCCCTTAAAAACCAGGATGTTTTGGTCCTTAAAAGGACCAGACACTTTTTAGCGATTTTACCCATAAGGTGGTTTTATGATCCAATTTTGTTGTTTCTGGCCTCCAAACATTCATTTTGCTGTGTTTTATTTTCTCATCACATACAGGGCTATTTTTTAATAACTTTTCACAGAAATTTTTTTTATTTTATTTTATGTGGGGTAATGTGTACAAAAAAATTATATATATTTTTAAACTTCTTTTTAAACTTATATTTACGTTAAAATAAAGTACGGAACAGGTTCATCATTTTGGATGTTCGGATACATCGTTTGTATAAACTTGGATTGCAGAGCAGATATGGCGACTGTTTATGTTGGCGTCAGCGGTTAGTCGTTTTCTATTTTTCACATTCATATTTTTTATTTCATTCTGTAATTTTTTTTAAACTTATTTTTGTAACTTTTGGCATCATATAAGACCTCTGGAGGACATTCACGCTGTATCTTTTTATTTCACTCTTTTCTACTGTAACCGGGGCATTCAGAAAAGCAGCATTCAGATGAGCCCCGAGCTACAGAAGAAAACAACCCCCCTAGTGTGACGGTAGTCACTGTCAGAGCTGGTAAGAGGTCTGCTAAGACCCTTTAGCTCTGACATGCTGTGGGCCGCCGGCAATCACGTGATCGCCGGGTCCCATACAGGAAATGGCAGTGCTGTTTCCTTAGTTCTCTACATAAGCGCTATGAAGTTTGTAAAGGAGGAGGCAGAATTGGGTAAAAACAACTTCTGTCTTCTCCTTCGGGTCTTTGACTGACATTCAAGAGCCCAACCTGCTCCTGACAGATTGCAAGAGCAGAAGCTTTAATACCACATCATATTTTTACTATTGGCCAGGATTAAGTCCTTTTTCACATGGGCTACAAAATCATTGCTACAAATCGCATGTATGTGAAGCTCATGGTTTCCAATGGGTTCTTTCACATCAGAGATGTTTTGTAGCCTGAAAGAACCCATTGGAAACCATGAGCTTCAGGCCTTGTTCACACGGGCGACAAAGTCGCGCGGTTTTATCGCATTGCTACAATGCTACAAATCGCATGTATGTGAAACCCATGCTTTCATTTGCATTAATTCACACATGCGATGTTTAGTAGCATGCGATATCCCAACACAAAAAAACTTCGCAGGCCCTGCGATATTCCCGCGGCTCACAAGGTTTTGTAGCCCTTGTTGCCCTATTGAGCCTTCCTCTGTGTTGCGTTGCATGAAAACGCGATTTTCGTGCGGTGCGATGCAACCTTGACAGTAGGAGATCCTACTGTCAAAGCCATAACCTAAGCCGTGGCTGCAGGAAAAAAGGAAAATAAAAAGTATACATCACCTTAGAAGCTCTGTCATCTCCGATGCGTCTTCTCCCCGACACTATTCTCTTTATCTCTTCTTGCCAGGGATTGAAAAATCCCTGCCTCCTGGAAGCGCTGCCTCTGATTGGCTGACGCTTAGCCAATTACAGCCATTCATTGAGTGCTGGCTATGATTAGTTAAGTGTCAGCCAATCACAACCAGCGCTTACAGGAGCAGGGATTTTTCAATCCCAGACCAGTAGAGATGAAAAACAGTGTCAGGGACCAGGGAGAAGCTGCAGCGGAGCCCCGGACAGCGCTTCGAAGGTGATGTATACTTTTTTAACAATTTTGTCTGCAGCTCTGGCTTATTTTCAGGGTAGGGCCTATATTTCAAGCCCTCCCCCGAAAATCCTTGCATGTGGTGCTACAAAGTCGCGCATTCCCAGCGGTCCTCTCTATGCAGAGAAAAGTGAGTTTGCTGGCGAACAATGTGTATACAGATAAGAAGTATATCTCTGTATCCACTCCTTAGGTCCCCTTATACTGAACAATTATCTCGCGGGAATCTGAATGATAACATTGTGTTACAAGAATATATTTTCAGTGTTCTTGCCAATATTCAGGGTGCTGAATCCAAATCTGGCAACCAACATGGTCTGTCAGGGAAGATAGTGAAGTTATAGACATAAAGTAGGATATTCAGGATTGTCCAACTTCATTACAGTATATTGGCTATTATAACCATGGGCCTCATTTATCAAAAACTGTCTAATAGTAAACCTGTATTTGTTGCCCACAGCAGCCAATCACAGCTCAGCTTTCATTTATGAAACTGCTAAGGTAAAATGAAAGCTGAACTCTGATTGGTTAAGGGAAACAAAGACAATTTTACTATTAGACAGTTTTGATAAATGAGGCCTCATATTTTCCTAATGAAACAATATGGCAGCCGAAACAAACCAGATAGCTTTTGCTACATATGTGGTGAGTTAACATTTGAGAGACATAAGAAGATGTTGTCTGTAATATGGAAGGCCTACAAACATTATTTTAGACGTGATAGTGGAGATGAGGACAAGACTTGGGACCCGCGTTTCTGATGGAAAGATACCAATACATCAGTGTAATTTGGGTTTATGATCTAGAGAGAATAAAAGAGACATTGTGAGGTGCTATCCTGTTGTTGTTACAGCCTGGATGTCTTCTGAAGGCCCCTAGGGCTGCCATGAGTGATTGGCTATCAAGGTGTGCCTATACTGTATAATGAGCGATCAACTGATTCAAATCTCCTGTGGGAACTGAAGAAAAATGTCAAAATAAATTAAATAAAAATTATTCTGTTTAAAAGAAGAAAAAAAAGGAATATCAAAAGTAAAAAAAAACAAAAAAAAACTTTTCCCACTTATAAAAAATTGGTATGGTTGTGTCCACAAAAGTCCAGATTATTAAAATGTCACATTACTAATCCCACGCAGCAAAGGCTGTCAGAAAGAAATATACAGAACGCCAGATTTGCGCTTTTTCGGTTACCCCTTAGCGAAGAAAAATATGGAATAAAAAGTGATCAAAAAGTTGTTTGTACCCTAATACAGTATTTTTAAAAAAAACTACAGGTCACCATGGAAAAAAAAATGACACTCACATAACTCGATCGATGAAAAAAATGTAAAAAGTTTTGGGGGTCAAAAGATGTCAGCAGGAAGCGTTTTTAAAGAGGTATTTTATTGTTATAGGTTGTACTGCTGAAAAGTTCTTAACATTTTCCAGCCCAATATATGTATTATTGAAACATACAACTCGTCCCGCAAAAGCAAGCAGTGAGACATGTAACTGGAAAAGTCTTGGTGTGGAATCTGGGGACATGATATTCCGCAATGTTTACGTGTGAAGGGTTTTTTTTGCAGCAATTTTTCAATAACTGCCGCAAAGAAGGGTCACAAGACACACTAATTACACCCTAAAAGCAACATACAAGTTCTTTTTTTTTTTCTTCAGCCCTAGATTATAGTTATTCATCAGTTTAAATATTTCTCCCCAATGACGGGCATTGCTATTGTTATTATGGTTGTGTTACGAAAATCGCAGCTAAAGACGCGTTTTGACAGCACTGTGTGAATACAGCCGTACAGGGGGGCTATACATCCCAGTTATCATGTAGTTCATAAGGACATTTAACTACAGAAGGAACCTGCAGGGTCAGAGGCTGGTAGTCAGGTGAGGGTTTGCAGAGAGGCTGCAGTCTGTCCGTGTGTCATATAGTGAGGCGAGTTAGAGGGGTAGAGGTGCCCACCTGCCGTATACCATAGGTGGCATCACCTGCCTAAGTCCTTGCAGGGGCAAGGACTTGTATTTATTACATGATCTCTTTCCATTGCTCCAGCAGTCTTCTTACTGAGGATGATGAGATTTACAAACAGGAGGGAACAGGTACATACATGGAATGCTACCTGAGATCCGCCCCTGGAGAAGGAGGAGGGCAGCAAGACTGCAGCTCCAACTACTCCATTGTATGCTTGTCTCTGGGCATAATTATCCTGGGCAGGAAGCGTTCAGCCCCCGTCTGTTCATTATCTGCACTTTATAACTGAGGTCAGGATTAAGGGGGTGATGTGAGGAACTCTCAACTCCGCTTGGATTTGTGTAGGAGACATGGAAGAGCCAAGACCCCGGTCTAACACTGTGACCACCACCAGCAGCTCCTACAGTGAGGCTTTCTCCACTAGTGCCAGCCTGTCCTATGACAGGAGCTTCCTCAGAAGTGCCCCTGGTGCCCTGCTGCTGGCAGAGATAGTGAGTACCACCTCTCACCTGTGTGTATGACGGCTGCTACACAATCAGATCTCTGTATATCCGTATGATATGTGTTTACTGGTTTAGATTTTATTTTGTTTATACTTTTATGTTAGTCCTATATATTTCTTAGTAGTCCTTATTTCGTGTGTGTTCGTTCTCCTTCCAGATACGTGTATTGCCAACACAATCCAAAATAAGCAGTGTTTTGTATACTACTTTTTTTTGCATTTTTCCTCCATTTGCACACTTAGTAATCTCTGGTTGATTCTGGTTTGACTCAAAACAAATATTTCACTAAATATACTCAGTACTGCTTCTTCAACAGTTGTCAGTAGCAGGATTACAAACATTCCTGAGTTGATGATTCTGGGGGCTGCTTGTCATGTTTTTGGGCTGCTTTCACATTCGCGTCGCAGGTTCCGTTTTCCTACTATGTTATTGGAGCAGGAAAGAGGAGTCCAGAATCAATCTTGATAATGATTATAATGACCGGCATTTCATCAGATGGAAAAGTCCTGACTTTTTCCTCCGGCATTTTATGACAGATCTGTGACGGAACCTCTGAACAAAAGTTTCTAAGACAAATGTGAAAGCTGCCTTTCTCACACATTTTCCTATGTAATTTCTGAAAAGTTATTTATCCCCAAGCTCCTCCGTGCTAAAATACTTTTCAATATTTATAATTTACACTACAAATGATGATTATTTCACATCTCCTACTACACAGCCAGGCTATATGTATATATATATATATATATATATATATATATATATAGTAACCAGGATCCAACAACAGGTATGTTTCCATGTTAGGAACGCAGGCAGCAATAGAGCCAGGTGACGGTAAATCAGGGTGGTTTATTGCCAAACTCTCAGTCATAAACAGGCTTTCTCCAGCAAGATAATGTCCATAAATCAAACAATATAACAGTCCTTGTAACTCTATACAGGGATTCTCACCCAACCCTTCTCCTCAGGGTTTAGCTTGCTTAAAGGGGTTGTCCCGCGGCAGCAAGTGGGTCTATACACTTCTGTATGGCCATATTAATGCACTTTGTAATGTACATTGTGCATTAATTATGAGCCATACAGAAGTTATAAAAAGTTTTTTACTTACCTGCTCCGTTGCTGGCGTCCTCGTTCCCATGGAGCCGACTAATTTTCGCCCTCCGATGGCCAAATTAGCCGCGCTTGCGCAGTCCGGGTCTTCTGCTCTCTTCAATGGAGCCGCTCGTGCAGAATGCCGGCTCCGTGTAGCTCCGCCCCGTCACGTGCCGATTCCAGCCAATCAGGAGGCTGGAATCGGCAATGGACCGCACAGAAGAGCTGCGGTCCACGGAGGAAGAGGATCCCGGCGGCCATCTTCACCGGTAAGTATAGAAGTCACCGGAGCGCGGGGATTCAGGTAAGCGCTCCGGTAAGCTTTCTTTAGGTCCCTGCATCGGGGTTGTCTCGCGCCGACCGGGGGGGGGGGGGGTTGAAAAAAAAAAAAACCGTTTCGGCGCGGGACAACCCCTTTAAGCTCTCCAGGTTACTTTCACTTGGCTTTTCAGGGACTCTGCACAAAGTCTGTCCTCACTTTGCTCTGGCTGACCACACTCTGCAACCATCTCTCTCTTACTGAGGTTTTGCCTGTTCCTTTCCCAATTAGGTTTCAGTGTTCCAGGTTCAGGTACTTCCTGGACCGGAGTGTACGCGTGATCCGGACAGCCCCTGTCTCATGCAAACCCCATATACACACCATCCAGAACTTGACCCCTTACTTCACTACAATATATACATATATATACAGTGGGGAAAAAAAGTATTTAGGCAGATACCAATTGTACAAGTACTCCCACATAAAAAGATGAGAGGCCTGTAATTGACATCATAGGTAAACCTCAACTATGAGAGACAACATGAGAAAACACATCCAGAAAGTCACATTGTCTGATTTTTAACGAATTTATTTGCAAACTATGGTGGAAAATAAGTATTTGGTCAATAACAAAAGTTCATTTCAATACTTTGTTATATATCCTTTATTGACAATAAGAGAGGTCAAACGCTTTCTGCAAGTCCTCACAAGGTTGGCACACACTGTTGCTGGTATGTTGGCCCATTCCTCCATGCAGATCTCCTCAATAGCAGTGATGTTTTGGGGCTGTCGCTGGGCAACACGGACTTTCAACTTCCTCCAAAGGTTTTGTATAGGGTTGAGATCTGGAGACTGGCTAGGCCACTCCAGGACCTTGAAATGCTTCTTACGATGCCACTCCTTCGTTGCCCTGGCGGTGTGCTTGGGATCATTGTCATGCTAAATGAGCAGCCACGTTTCATCTTCAGTGCCCTTGCTGATGGAAGGAGGTTTGCACTCAAAATATCAGTGTATCTTGACGCCACCAGAAGTGTGGGTGGTGACAACATACTAGGTGCTTGACAGGGGGGGGTGACGCCCCCTCTTCATGATAGGCTCTTATCTCTCACCCTCACAGCAGGTCCTGAATCCACAGCAGTCTAGTCAAGTGAGTATAGCAGCGCTTCAGCAGCAGCTTCCATCCTGTGTGGTGTTCTCCATGTCAGTGTTCGCAGCGGCAGCAGCAGCGCTAGCATGACCGTGGCAACAGCTGCACCGGCGGCGCCTTCCCTCCGGCGTTCCTGATGTTCCCCACGCCATCTGCGGCAGTGTGTTCACAGCAGCAGCGCTAGGCTGACTGTGGCCAACACTGCACCTGTGGAAGTGTTCCTGGCGTCGGCGGATTCACCCCCGCCGTCGGCTTCTCCCTGTCACTGTGATAGCACTTACTGTCTCCTGCGGCATCTGTGGCAGCGCCCTCCCTGTTGAAGCGCTGCACTGACTGTGCACTCCTGGGGCCCTGGTGACTATCCCTGGCGGCTGCAGTGTAGAATTTTTTGCCTCCGCTCCTCTGTAGCAAGGAAGCAGAGAGCTGTTGGTGCAAACATTGAACCGGTGAACAGCGCCGGTAAGGGCAAATGTAAAGCACTTGCGCCCTGCACACTAAGTCCCCCAACAGCAATAAGCAGCGTGTTCTCCCTCATAGCAGTGTGTTGACTTTTGGCAGGAGCCTTTGGGATGTTTTGGGGTTAGGCTACACCAATCCCTAGCCGTCCTGCCACGGCAAAAAGCACTACACACTCTTCAGCTAGGACCTTTCTGAAATCACCAATCAGAAGCTAGGGGCGTGACAGGGGCATGCCTGCATCCAAATCCTGTCAAACCCCTAGCTTCCTGGTGGCATCAAGATACACTAAAACCGGTATAGTGTTGGATCTGTCTTTTTGACGCCACCCTGTATATATTAGCTATATGTGTGTATATTCTAAAAACACCCATAAGGCTTCATGTCTTTACCTGATAAAGGCCAAAAGAGTGCCATTTTGGCCTCAGTCAGGGTGGAGTGAGTTGGCATACTTTTTTCAACTGTATAGGAAGCCGCAGCAGACTGCACTTTCTTACATATGAGGGCTGCCATAAAAAGAGCACATGTCGTCAACTTGCATTCTGTGACATGGGTATTTCAGCAGAATACATTCATAGCATACCAAAAGGATCTGACGGGTTGAGGTCCAATCACTGGGCCCTCACTGATGAGTAGAATGAGTGTCCCATGTCCTATGTTTCTGCCATGAAGCCTAAGTAAGCATTAACAGGGGATATGTACCATCCCTCTTCTTAAGGTGTATGCGACAGGGGGAGTCTGAAAGCTCAAATCCCCACTAGTCAAACAATTAAAACCTCTCCTATGGATATGCCATATCTCCTGGAAGCACATATTCTAACCTATGAGGCTATACACATTATTTTTTATACGAGCCAATAGTCCACATGAAAAGACTCAAGGCATCTCCTATTCCTGTCCTTTTCATGGATGAGAAACAAGACATGTCAATGCATGTGAATGTGCCATGTCCATGGATATTGATGCAAGTTGCACCCGAGTCTCTCGGACCAACTCCGTTATGGCTAGTGTGCAACTTATGGGATGACTATTAGTAGCGTCAGTGCCCGACAATCGTCCCAGCAATGATCGCTCCTGTGCTTTCACACAGGGGTGAGGATAAGGGCAGTTTCACACTAACGCGCAATTCAGTGAGACTAAAAGGGCCCATATGTAGAAACATACCCTGACTCCGCTCATATCCTGCCACGTCCGGCACAACACTCACCTATACGTATTTACATAGGATTCTTCACACGGTATTTGCAGTCTGTTCTCGCTCAGCATACTTTGTCCTAAATAAGAGGAAAAAACATGCAGCAGATACAATGGCTGAAGTTATCATTGTATGAGCAAGGTGCGTCTGTATGTCATGCCTGCCCCTGTACACCCTCAGGTGGGACCAAGGTCCGCATTTCGGTCAAATATTGACAAATTACATAAATAGAAAATTTCTAATAATTTTAATATTGAAATCATTACCTGAATTCGGCTCACCTGACATGTCTTTTTACTAAATACTTGCATGTCCCGTGAAATAACAATTCTGGAGCATTTTTTCCTAAGAACTCTGCATTCTGCCAATCCTCTGTTCTTCTTCCTGGACAAGTGTGAATAAATCGACCTCCGGTTATTATAATTTTCCTTTTCAGTTTGCAGGGATGCGCCTCACTTCCTATTGAATGGTGACACCCATAAATTTATAAAATTCCAGTAGGAATAATAGAGGAACAACAATTTTAAGAAACGATGCTCCAGAGTTGATATTGCAAGGGTGATGCAAGCATGTTCTCAAGCAGATATGTCAGAAGGACTGACTGATCCCTATTTAAACAGAAATGTTCCCATTTAGTCTGTTTCAGACAAGTTTATTGGCTCTGTATTTGGTCCGTCTTTTGCGGACCGTAATATAGAGCTGCTGTTCATCTTATATATCTGTTCACATGGCCGTATTTTTCACACAGCATGAACTATATTTACTTTCTGCCTCCGTATTGCTATTCTTTTGGGCGGATTCAGACGAGCGCGAGCGCAACTATGTGCGCCGGCACGGCACGTAGTTGCGCCTAAATGAGGGAATTTCTTCCTCTTCGCTGTTTTTTTAAACTCTGCGCCAAAGAGCAGGAGTCTAAAAATAATGGCAGGAACATAGGTGCTGCCTGATTTTCCCCGCATGATCATCAATTACCCTCCGAGAAAAGAGCTGGTGAAAACGAAACCACTGAAACCCTTTTGAAATCAGTGATTTTGTTTTGACCCGTTATGTGGCCGTGATTATCATAGTCGTGTAATAGGAGAAAAACATGTTTGTCTGAATCCGCCTTTTCTATTAGAAAAACACGGAAAAACATGGAAGTAGCAGCATGTAAAATATCCCAGCTTTCCCTTCTAAGGAAATTACAGAATAGTTTAATCTGCATTCATATCTGCGTCAGGGTTCCATTTTTCTGCTGCAATTGGCTCCGTCTCAAGCCGCTGCACACCACCGGGTTGCATACAGGATCCCGCAGGGGAATCCGACCTTGTGCCCGGCCAGTGACCCTCACGTACCTGTCCGGATTCTTCTCATTCTGCACTGCGGATGTCCTGGCCGTCCCGCCGGTGTACATGCGCCGTACAGATTATGCTGCACCGTCGCTAGGCAATGTGGTTGCGTTTTTATGTGCGGATTTACGCACTTTTGTGATATGGTAGCACTAGATCCTGCTTCTAACATCACACTGGTGAACTTAATCAACAAAACATCCACAAACATGGATTTTTAAGCTCATTCAGAGAGAAGGAGATTTGTAAAATCTCATTAAGCCTTTACAATCCAATTTGTACCCTGGTTTTCCTAGGGGGCTTACTCTTTTTCTGCCGTTATACGACGACGCTATCTGCTGGCTAAAGCTAGTACTGCATGAGGGGACACATTGGATAGGCTCCGACAGCAGAGAGGCTGGCAATATACAGTAAGAGAACCCCGACGGACGTCTTCCAACATCAGAGCTGTACAGCCTTAAATCATAATGTCTTTAGACATCAGACAGTGGATTGGAAAGGGTTAATTGCCTTCTAATGTAAATGCTGTGACAGTTCCGTAGATTTTACTGCGTCTGTGAAGACGGCCTTAATGTATTTCATTGAAAATGCCCATAGCCAGATATCAGAAGCTTAGAAACTAGTATGAAAAGCAGAAACGTCCAACAAATGTCAACACAAGAAGAAAAAAAGGAGTATGAAGCCAAAAAAATTAATTAATTAAGAAAACCCCAAATCGTATCACAAACAACACAAGAAGAGTGAAAGATATGAGGACAAAGACTCCGTTGTGATGCATCTTAATGGGCTCTCTGTCCTCATACCTATCTTTCACTTATTGCATTTATTGTTTTGCTGCATCTTCCTGGATTAATTTCCTCATATTCACCTTTTTTTGTATGTTTATATTACTATTATATATATATTGTTCTCCAATTGGCTAAATATTCTCAGTTTGACAAAACACGTGCGCTAAATAGCGTCCGTTTGTGCGATTGTTGTCTGGCTTCAGTTCTTACTCGGCGCACACCCATGACTGTGGATCTGTGCCTGTTCTGACTATTGAGCACCGAGTATCGCTCGCACTTTCTTCGTGAATTCCTATACATGCGCTGCCTTGTCTCCAGCGCTAGTTTCCTGAGATATGATCATTCGGAGGGGTATACCAGGAGGTGTGGAAGCGTTTGTCACCACTTCAGAAAGGAAACGTGCGTCGCGGAGTCTCCTCACTACATTGGGGGGTACTTTTTCAGTATGTGGTCTTGACTCAACTTGCACTTGGCTCACTCTACTCAATCTGTAGTATTATTTTATGTATGTGTTCCACTAGTCATTGAGACCCATATATTTCTCTGTTAGGCTAAATTCACGCGGGCGAGAATCTCTTGTGTGTTTTGTGCATTGCGAGACACCCAAAACTCATGAGAATATGAAATCTATTCTTTTGAATGGTTATACAGATGGGCGTTTTTTTTTTTTTAATTTTTTTCCCCTCAGAGCGATGCTGCGAGGATAAAAATCGTGGCATGTTCTATCTTTTGGCGTTCCCAAAACACCACGCCCATTGTTTTCAACGAGACCTTAAAAGGCATCGCAAAGCACTCGCTTGCCAGCAATGTGCATGCGAGTGCAATGTGATTTTTCCCATTGAAATTAATGGGAAACACTTGCGATCCTCTAAAATGCGTGAAACATGCACATAGGCAAGCGCAATATCAGGCCAAGTTCTCGGTCCGATATCATGCTCGCCCGTAGCCTTATACTTAGATTTGTTCTGCACTTTAAATTCCCATTCAATGGATGTTTGGTTTTATTTTAGTCTTCTTGTTTGGCTCCATCCTCCTTTTTTCTTGTGTTGACACTGAGCCTTATATTAATCATTACTAGTATATGGGGCATTAAGTTATAGTGCTGAATATACCTTGAACCTTTACTAGAAACTCCTGCATGGTTTTGTATGTGTTCATAATGTATAACACATGTAGCAATACACATAGAAGTACTGATGATGATGATTATCCGTTCAGTCGCACCCGTCCTTCGGTCACTCTGTGGATCAATGTTCTCCACACATTCCTCTCTTCCACCTCTTCTTTCAGTTCGGCGATTATCATGTTGTCGGTGGCCTTGATTATATCTAGCCATCTTGTTCTTTGTCGTCCTGATCTTCTCTTTCCACTGACCTTGCCGAGCTTCAGTACTGTTTCCAGTGAGTTAGCGCGCATCACGTGGCTTTTGTTGCAATGCTAATATCCTTGCTTTTCCAGATCTTTTCCATTCCTTGCATTGTATTCCTACCAAGTGTAATCCGTCTCTTGATCTCGGGTCCAGATTGCCCGCTGCAACCGATTTTGGATCCAAGGAAGATGAAATCTTGGACCGTCTCAACCTCTTCATTGTTGTTGATGTTTATGTTCACTGTACCGTTGCCTACCGTGGTCATGGCTTTCGTTTTATTGCGGTTCAGGTACAGCCCCATGCGTTCGCTTTCTTTATGCCCTCGTTGGATAAGTTATTCTAGGTCCCTCTCACTTTCTGCAAGCAGGGTGGTGTCATCTGCATATCGAAGATTGTTAACATTTCTCCTACGGATTTCTGCATACCGATTGAAAAGGACTGGTGATAGAATACAGCCTCGCCGTACTCCTTTCTCGATTCTGAATCAATCCGTGTTTCCATAAGCCGTCCTGACTGTTGATTCTTGGTTGTTGTAATGCGACCTTATAAGCTGTTCATTATGTTCTGGGACGCCCATTTACTTCAGACACTTCCAAAGCTTGTCATGTTTGACACAATAAGATGCTTTGCTGTAGTCGATGAAACACATGTACACATCCTTTTGATACTCAGGTCTTCTCGGGTACTAGGCATCAATAATACGTTTTCACTAGAAACAGACCCCTGTATAGACTGTATTGACTTTTCCAGAACTTTCCCTTGTACTGCCCTACTTGCTCCATCAAGTGCTGTATGCACGGCGCAATACCTTATTACACACAAAATCCGAAGGCGCGGGACATGATTTTGTTTCCGGCAGACGCATATGAAATTCAACAGGAAAAACTTCTGTATGTCTCCATATGAGATTGGAGGCTTACAAAGGTACAGTAAGGCCCCTTTCACATGAAACGCTGCGTATTTGCAACTACAATGATTATGTGTCATTGAAAAATGTTTCAAATTATTAAAGCTGGCCCTCTAGTCATGGGAAAAAAAATTTGCCCAAGTGTCGGAGAGTGTAGTAATATTAAGGGGGTATTCTGGAGACGGGGCAAAATCTCCCTAACATTTCCACTTACTGCCATTATTCCAAACACCCTTGTAACTCATCAAACTGAACTTCGGTACCTTTTTTTTGCTGACCTGCACCACCGCTGTTTTCCAGAAAGCGTCAGGTTTCCTCATTGTTATTTAAAATAGCTGCCGGGAAATGCAAAAACTACATCCCCCATAATGCCCCATGAGGTGCGCATTCACAACTGTACAAGCTTTCATCATTACAGAATTTGAAGGCACAGATCATGCCTGACCGATAAATCAGAGGAGCGTACAGGTCATAACCACTGGATACCAATGGAGACCTAATATTTCATATTGCTGCATCCCTAAATGCCCGATCTATCGAAGTAACATATTATTTCTCCCGCACAGGGAACGTCGGCCTGAAAAAAATTACACAACGCCAAAATTGTGCTAATTGCACATTTTTTTGTCATCACGTCTCCAAGAAAAAATGTAATAATAAGCAATCACCAAGTGATATGAACTTCAAAATGGTACCAATAAAAACTAAAGGATGTCCCATAAAAATTGAGCGCTAGCACAAGGCAAAAATAAGAAAACCATGGCGATCAGAAGATGGCAGCAGAAAATAATTTTCTGTCCATCCAAAGATACGAGTATTTTATTTTTTTAAATTGATACTGCACAAAAAAGTATATAAATTTGGTATTGTTCCAATCGTACTGATCCATGCAATAAAGCTATCATCTTCCCAAAGATGGTGTAATTTAGTTTTTTTCCATTTCACTCCACTTGGAAATGTTTAAGTTTTTCAGTACATTATACGGTGCATTACATAGAAGTTATGATTTTTTAAAGTGGGGAGGAAAAAACGAAAATGTAAAAAAGACAGCGTCCTTAAGGGGTTAAAGAATACTAAAGCAACTTTTTAGGCAGTTGCATGAACGGACATAAGATGTTGACATATATGAGTCATATTGTAAGGGCAGCTTCACACGGGCAAGAAAAGTTTGTGATTTTTGCATGATGTGAGAGTCAGTAAAAAAGCAGGTTACGAAACCAATGATTTACAATGGTTTCCTTCCCATTAGCGGTTTTCATGCATGCGATGTTGCGTGAGCAAAAAATAGCAGCATGCTCTATCTTTCTGCGTTTTTTTAACATTTTTTTAATCTCCCATATTTCCCTATGGAGCCTCCTTATTATCGCATTGCAACAAAAAGCATTGCGATGCGATTTCAACATTAGAAAGTCCTATTGACGTTCATTTAAAAAAAATCGCATGATAGAAACATGTGGAAAAATAGACGCGATTTTGCTATGATTTTCTTGCGGCAAAACCGCAATTGCCCCTGTAAAATGAGCCTAGATTGGCATTTTTGCCTGCTTGTCTGGTGACTAGCAAGGTTACCCACTCGCATTGTAGTGGAGCCTCCAGCGAAACAGAGACTACAGCGTCGGCTTAGTATTGACAAAATAGAATAAAGTCATTCCAAAACATACAGGCAGTTTTTAAAAGCTCCTCTTCTAATTGCTGCATAAATTACACTTGTATACGGTAGCTGTTGCAAAACTGATGTCATGTGTTGCACAACTCTTGAGAAATATTTGGTTTGAGCCCTTTTTTCTTAATAATGAGGAAGTTCTTATGTAGCATGAGCCGGCGAGGGGGAGGGAAAAAGGAGACAGCTAAGCTGTCTCCCCACACCCAACGCCATTACGGCCTCAGCGTATATGCGCCGGGGCTGTGCTGTCTGAATAAGCGTACAAACATTAGATTTGTGTGCCCATTCACGCGTTTTTACGGCGCTGGCGGGTGCACGTAAAAACGCCTACGGCCGTGTGAAAGCATCCCCAGGCTGTGTTATGGGAACAGGAAAACTGAGTCCCCTTGCTGAATGTATCCATCTCATAAAGGGACCAAAGAGTGCCGAACTGACCCCATTGACTATAATGGGGTCTGTTTAGTTTCTGCACTTCACCTGCATGCACAAGTTTTTTTATCCAGCAATTCACGTTGAATCTGCAACAGATGCTCTTAATGGAGCCTTCAATGCAGATGTGAATAGAGATGCTCTGAACGGAGACCTCTGATGTGTATCTGTGGAAGTGGCCTGTCTACTTCTGGTGACCACTTAGGGCATTAGTGTATCTTGATGCAGCCAGGAAGTCCGGGTGGAGTCAAGATTGACTGGGGGGGAGATGATGGGGGGGGGGGGGGGGGTGACGCCCCCTGGAGCTGATTGGCTGCACAGTAGCCTTGCAAATAGGTCCTGGAAGGGCACTAAAAGTGCAGGCAAAAGACTTTCAGCATGATGAAGCGGCTTTTCCATCACGCCCAACAGCGCACAACAAGAGGCACAGCCACCCAATTTGAGATTCACATACCGGCTGCTGCATGGTCGGGGGGACACAGACTGTTATGCAGGAGCACAGCCTACCCCCCTCCCCCAACCTCTTGCGCCTTTCTTGGCAGCCGCTGCAGCCTCAGTAGGAAAAGACCGTGCTATGCTGGATCACACGCCAGCAACCTTTCCCCCCCACCTCAGCCAGCTTAACCGGAAGCCGACGGGCGCTGCAGGCCCAGTGGAAACAGAGACTGCTATGCAGGAGCAGACACCGGCGGCCTTCACCCCACACCTCAGGCGGATTTCCTGGCACCCAAGCAGTAGCGTTGACGGCTTAGCCTCTCAGCAGAGGACCGGCCGGCAGCGAGCTGACTGTGCCGCCGGCAGAGCACAAGCGGTCAGCGGGGCAGCGGCCTTTACTGAGCAGAGAGCCACGCTGGAGGAGCAGAAGTGCTGGCAGCGGCAGCTGTGAGCGGGCCAGCGGGCAACAGGGAGCACACTGTTCCGGCGGCGGAACAAAAGCAAGAGGGCGGCAGATGTGAGCGGGAGACCTTAGGGTGAGGGCAAGATAACTTGTTAGGCTTACATTATTACATTTTAATGCTGCCATGTTACAGCCCTAACATGGCAGCATTTATGCACAGTGTCCTGCTAGGACCTTTGTGCCTTGACCCAATTGGGAGCTGGGAGTGTGAGAGGGGCGTTTCTCCTGTCAAACCCCTAGCTTCCGGTGGCGTCAAGGTACACTAATACCACCACTTAGTTGGTGTGAAAAGATTTTGACCATGCAATGCTCCTCTGGGTAATATGGTATGCAAATAGTGGATGGAAAATGCCTCTGCAGCGCCACCTATTGAAAAGTAGATTTCCTATCAATCAATTTCTCGCCTTCTAATATTTTTCATTTTTCGAAATGGAAGCGATTAGGAGGGTATTGCTGGGATATATATAATGTGTGAATTGTCTATGTTTAATGTTCATTTAAGATTTGGTACAGTATAAAGTTTTACATCTTAGTCTATAGCAAGAACGGTCAGTAACAGGTTGAATGTAACCGGTATACATTGTACAGTGCGGTGTTCAGGGAATCAGCAACTGAAGAGTGACCATCTGCCGATCAGAGCTCAACAATGCTCCTACAGTTTAAGAACTGCTCTTCTTGTGTATACAGATAAGTTGGTCTCGACGAGTGCTCCTCACTTCTCTGAAAGCATTCTTGTCCACGTGCCCAGTGATAATATCACAGTTTTGCTCATTGGCCCTGTATTGGTCTCTAGTTACTTTCTGAAACTTCTTGTCATCACCTTATAGAAATGACAGCTGCCCTTGTCATGTGAGACCAGTAGTGGTGGCCTCCAAGTTACCTTTGCAGAGGTAAAAAGGTGATACCACAATTTTTTTTATACCTCCTGTTTTCAGTGTCCTAGATTGTACAGCATGTGTCTATATACAGATGGTGACAAAAGTATTGGGACTCCCTCCAATCCTGAGCTGTCAGGCAAAGGGGATCTGAAAATCGGATGTGTGGGTATTTAGGTATAAAGGAGAGTATCACACAGGTATATCCCAGTATAGGAACCATCAGAATGCCACCAGGTGTAGAGCTTACAGACTTCCAATGGGGTATGGTGGTGGGATATCACCTGAGCAACCAATCAGTACGGACATCAGTGTGCTTTTGGACCCTCCAAAGTCATGGAAGTAATGTTATTCGGAAATGGAAAATTTTACGTGTGTGTAGTGCAGCTACATTCGGGGAGAACTTGTAAACGAACGCAATGTGAACAATGAAGCCTTGTATGAGCTGTGAAGGCAAATTATTCTTACTAGCGGATTGGAAAGGTTATGGTCATAAGTTGAGATCATGGAAGTCCCAGGAAAAGGTCAATGCCCTCAAGATAATTAGGACATTTTATTTTTCAAGAAGGAGGGAGCCTGGGGGATACTCTCATAGTGCATTACCACCGCAGGTCAACTGTTCCTGGAGCCTTGGTTGGCCGCTGCCATTCTGGTCTTCCATGTTGGGCTCTGGCTGTTCCCTGTCAAACCTCAGCTTGCTCTCTCTCATAGGACTTGTTTATTTATGCCCCCTCTCTTAAAGGGCCAGCATGCAGTCCCTAAATATGACCACCTCCAATCCTGACCATGTATCTCCTATAGCCATTGTGACAAAGCTCCTGTTTGTGCATATTCTGGTTTCTGACTCCTGCTTGACCCTTGACTACTTCTTTGCTCCCTGACCTCCACTTTGATTACTGGACTATGTTATTGTTTGTTCATACCATCTGGTACTGTGCCTCAGCTCAGTGCAGCTTTAGCAGCCACACAACAGGGACTAAATGTATGATTATCAACTTAGGGACCGTGAGAGAGTGAGGAGTGAAAACCAGGGTTCCCCAAGTGTTGCCTTCTCAGATACCTAAAGTCAAACCAGTATGTGGTAAGTCAGATCCACATCTGTCTGCCTGACAGTTTCCAAGGAGAAGCACCACAGTGGCCCCTGCCGAGGCTGTGAAACATCAGGGGAAGACAAAGGAAGGCCTGCAAAAAAGTGCCCACCGAGGAATGAAGTGCATATGAACTATCATGGCCAAGGACCCCGCAGTGCATGGGGAAAGAAGGATTCTCCCTCCCTGCTGTTATCCTAAGGTTAACTTTACACTGGCGAGTGCAATATGGGACAGTGAATCCCACCCCCATATCGAGCTGTCCACCATGTGAGGATGTGTGGCGTTTTCATGTCAAAACAGCCTTGCATCACTTTGGGGAAGAAGTAATCCTTGCTCTCAATGGGAGACCTCATGATGCTGCCGCCGGCCCCAGTGAAAACAATGGGTGCTGCGATGCAAGAGCACGCAAAAAGATAGAACATGCTGTGATTTGTTTCCTGTATCACATCGCGGTGCCATGCAGGAAAACATTGTTCATGTGCATGACCCCATTCAAAAGAATAGGGTTCATATTTGTGCGAGATTTGAACATCTCGCAACACACAAATCTTGCATAATTTTGACGCTCCTGTGAAGGCAGCCTAAGGCAAAGGGCGCTATATACAAGTCTGTGCAGTGACCGCTGTACAAACGAAGATAACCAGGAGCCATTGTGTAGCAGAAGTCTTCACAAGGACGGTGGTGAATGTACAGTGTATTGTGTAAAATCCCCGGCCAGGGTGGGGTCCTTGGACTTTATGAGAATATCCAATTGGGATTATTATTAGCGAAGAAAGTTAAATATGGCGCCAGTTAGTGCAAGGCCTCGCACAGGGATTTGTTAGGATAATGTAATGTTATATGTGTATGATGTCATGGGAAATGGTAATTATAACTGTTACAGTGCAGTAGATAATCCACGTAATGACTAATAATAAGTGATATTGTATATTTTGAGTTATGGAACATGCTATGATTCATCTAATGTGTGCTATTTGCTAAAAATATGTTACATACAAAAGCTGTTTTGTATTTGTATCTTCTGGAGACGATACAAAATATATGTAAAAGTTAGCAACTGTTAAACTAGAGGAGATCAGAGGGAGCAGCATGTAAAACACAGGGATTTAAGAGATTGACGTTACACCCAAACACTGAGGCTCGGTCTCAAAGTCTACGAACCCTTCTATGGAGTGATACAGTGTAAATGTTTGATCTGTTCAGTACTTTATTTTTCATAAACTTGCAGTTTCAGTTCCGTCTGTCATCACCACTCCATCACGTACTGTCCTCCGACATCCTGGTTTCCCCCAAGCTGTACTACCTACTTAAAGGGGTTGTCCCACGGCAGCAAGTGGGGTTATACACTTCTGTATGGCCATATTAATGCACTTTGTAATGTACATTGTGCATTAATTATGAGCCATACAGAAGTTATAAAAAGTTTTTCACTTACCTGCTCCGTTGCTGGCGTCCTCGTCTCCATGGTTGCCGTCTAATTTTCGCCGTCTAAAATGGTCGAATGGCCAAATTAGACGCGCTTGCGCAGTCCGGGTCTTCTTATCTTCTCAATGGGGCTCCGTGTAGCTCCACCCCGTCATGTGCCGATTCCAGCCAATCAGGAGGCTGGAATCGGCAATGGACCGCACAGAAGAGCTGCGGTCCACGGAGGAAGAAGATCCCGGCGGCCATCTTCAGCCGGTAAGTATAGAAGTCACCGGAGCGCGGGGATTCAGGTAAGCGCTGAGCGTTTTTTTTTTTTAAGTCCCTGCATCGGGGTTGTCTCGCGCCGAACGGGGGGGGGGGGGGGGGGGTTGAAAAAAAAAACAAAAAACGTTTCGGCGCGGGACAACCCCTTTAATTATAGCAGTGCTTTAGCCATTTAACCCTTTCCAATCCAATTTTGGACATTGGAGCTGAACAAGCTTCAATCAATGTAGGAAGATGTCAGACAGTGGATTGGAAAGGGTTAAAGTGGATCTGTCACCTGAGTATGTTGCCCTCTCTAAAGGCTACATATTACTGGGACTAGTCCACTTTTCTGTTAATCAAGTGGCACAAAAAAGTAATGTGCCGTTTGGCTCTTAGGAGCAATCACAGAATACAGTTCTGTAAAATTGGCAATTAATAGTAGATTGGTAGGCCGACTCTCAGCACATCCACTGATTAGTCATTTAAGGGTCTGCATTGCTCTGGCGAAGGATGCATTCCTTTCATTGTTTTACTACAACACTGTCCTGTTTAACTGTAATGTCTGTCATAGTGACTGTTGATGGGAGACATGCGCTGGCTGGCTGGGGTTGGTAGTGGGGGCAACAGTCCGCAGGGCAGGGGTACAGCCAGAGGAACATTATATCCTAGGTTTTTTCGCAATACTTCCTTGGCTGGCCAGGCGTCATCTCTCTGCTCCTCACTGCACCTTTAAAGGGCCAGTAGACCATAACACAAGTTCCAACTGGCGCAATAGACTGCACCCCCTTTACATTGCTACTAAAAGTACAGAGCTGCACCCAGAAAACAATTAAGTGGACTGCCATACTCCAAGCAGATGAACAGCAGGGGTGCCAAGAAATAGATTCCCACTGTTCTATTACTATTGGGCTATCTTGAACATAGGCCATCAATTTTAAAGAAACAGATAATCCCTTTAAGAGCATTCATATTTAGCTGGTTTCCCATCTGTGTCGGACCCTCCAGCCGCAGGTCCCATTGTAAATCTGGCTGAAAATATCAGAAGAAAAAATGCTGCATGCAGCGCTTTTTCTTCTATTCAAAAACCGGGCAACTGGGTGGAAAGTGGGCGCACCCCAATATAGTCAGTGTGGCCCATCGGTGCTGTTGGGTTCCTTCCACAGGTGGAGCCGTTCGGCTGCAAAGATTCCCCTTTCCTTTCCCCTGAACAGAGCAGAAAAGCGGAATCCCCAGCGGAGATGTGCATTCTTTTATGTAACATGCATTTTACTGTTATGTTTCATCTAATGTGTCATATTTACTATAAATGTATATTACATATAACAGCTGTTTTGTATTTGTATCTTTTGGAGAGGATACAAAATATATGTAAAGGTTAGCGACTGTTAAACTAGAGGAGATCAGAGGGAGCAGCATACAAAACACAGTGACAAAGGAAATCAGTGGGATACAGTGAGAAGGAAGTGAGAAGAAAGCTATACTTGGCTCCTAGATGAAAGGCAAATAGGAGCATAAAGTGTATGTTTAGTCTTGCAGAGAAGCAACAGAGAAGAAAGTAACAGAATTTTAAATGGCTTATAGCAAATCTGAAGCTTTTCTGTAAATGTCAGCTTAAAGGAATTTTCTGACATTTTTAACATTAGTGGCAGTGGGGAAACGAGGTGTGTGTAAAGCAAAAAACACACATACTCAACTCCTGCTGCTGGCCGCTACTCCGGTCCTTTCTTTATATCGGCGACAGTGGTCGTATGGGTTCTTTACCCACCTGACCGTTGCAGCCTGCTGGCTGGGTGATATCACCTGTCAGATGCTGCAATGTCGGACTATTGAAAGGGCGGTCCAGCACTGTGGTGAGTATATTTATTTTATATAGTTTTGGGCATGGGGAGCCCAGAACTATATGAAAGAAATAACTTGGAAAACCCCTTTAAAGGGTTTGTACCAGAATTTTAGGTTATCCCATATCCACAAAATAGGGAATAACTTGCATCGCTGAGACCCCCATTGATTTTAAGAATGAGACTCTTGTGTCCCACTTTCCTGTTACTGCAGGGGTTGCTTTTCCACCCCGCAGTGACATCACTGCATTGGTCATTCATAAGCGGTCAGCACTCCATTTATTTTAGTGGGTTTCTCAACAATTTCCCTAGATGAATTAACTCAGCATGCTGTGCTGTCTAGTCCTGTACTTAATGTTGAATTTGCATTGGAGGCTCCAGTTGAAGCCTTGGATACAGATGTGAACATAACCTAACTTGTGATGGAACATTTACATGCAGTCATAGGCATTCTAACCAGAGGTCACTAAATGTTTGAGTTATGAAGATGACAAATGGGGTGATCATATGCAGAGGGTGATATTTACATGTTTGACTTCTCACCTCTATAGTAAAGAAAAAAGGCCCCCTGCCAACAAATGTTAAAGTACATATCCTTCCTCTTTGGTAAGAGGGGTAATACAATTTCTGCATCACCCCCTTGTAGAGGTGGATTGGCCTTAGGCTCTATAGAAAGAAATCCTGGTAGACTGGACAAGTCAGGGGCCAATCTGGTAGGGTTCACTGCAGCTGCATTATGGTTGATACAAGCTGGAGCACTTGTTACAGACCCAGCTCTACTGTTGGCTCAAGGGGCCCAGGGAGCAGCTGCTGGTCGGCTATGCTGGGGCACCTTTAATTAGAAAATACTGTATGAGTGCATAGTGTGGAGGTGGCTTTAGAGCCCGTGTCCTCATCAGGCTGGTGCCTCTTTTAATTAAGACATCCCCCTCTGCTTCCTTTTTGGTGCAATAAAGAGCTGAGCTGGTGCCATTGTGCACTGTCCTCAGCTAATCCACACCCAGACAAGCAGGCAAAAAACAAGTAACATCTCAAAGCACAGATCCAGCATCAGGTAGGGAGAAGAGAAGGGAAAGGGACTTGTTATTTGTATAGCGCCAACTTATTCCAAGGAGCTTTCAGGTAATTTTATGTATTACTCCCCAGCAAGCTGGGTACTGATTTTACCGACCTTGGAAGGATGAGTCTACCTTGAGCCGACTGCCTGAACCTGCAACCTTCAGGTCGTGAGCGAGAGCTTAGGACTGCATTCTGCTACCTTAACACTCTGCGCCACACAATACTTGTGTTGGCCCTTTCTGCTAGTAACTTTGACCCATCTACTACATAAAGTCACTTTTACATTTTTTCCCAGGGCCATCTTAAAGGGGTTGTCCCGAGGCAGCAAGTGGGTCTGTACACTTCTGCATGGCCATAATAATGCACTTTGTAATGTACATTGTGCATTAATTATGAGCCATGCAGAAGTTATAAAAAGTTTTATACTTACCTGTTCCGTTGCTGGCGTCCTCGTCTCCATGGTGCCGACTAATTTTCGCCCTCCGATGGCCAAATTAGCCGCGCTTGCGCAGTCCGGGTCTTCTGCAGTCTTCTATGGGGCTCCGTGTAGCTCCGTGTAGCTCCGCCCCGTCACGTGCCGATTCCAGCCAATCAGGAGGCTGGAATCGGCAGTGGACCGCACAGAAGAGCTGCGGTCCACGGAGGAAGAGGCCATCTTCAGCGGTGAGTAGAGAAGTCACCGGAGCGCGGGGATTCAGGTAAGCGCTCCGGTGAGCTTTCTTTACCTCCCTGCATCGGGGTTGTCTCGCGCCGAACGGGGGGGGGGTTGAAAAAAAAAAAACCCGTTTCGGCGCGGGACAACCCCTTTAAACTCCCAATCCACCTTTGTCCACCCTCGGGTCACTGAAAGACTGTACTGGGGTACTGATTACAGTAAAGGGCTGTGATATTACATGTAGCTTTTCCCTCCCGCTCCTTTCTTACAAATACACAAAGCCAGGAAGTAAAACTAATCATGTTGCTCCTGACTTCGAACAAGTCCTGCACCCCAAATATTGCTCCTAAAGCCTGGCATATTTAAAAGATACATTTTTGAGCTTTAGGCCTGTTTCACAAGGCTGACAAAGTCATGTGATTTTCTCGCATTGTGACAGTGCTACAAATCGGATGTATGTGAAGTCCATGCTTTCCTATTGCTTCCTTCACATTTGTGATGTTTTGTAGCTTGCGACATTGCGAGTAAAAAACCTTGTGGGTTTCACGATATGTCCGCAACTTGAGATTATTTGTAGCCCATATTTCCCCATGGAGCCTTTTTCGTCTGTTACATCTTCCTCTCTCATTGAATCATTGATTATCAGTCATTGGTTCATCAAGCGCTGGCTCTAAATAGCTGAGCCAGCGATCGAGAACCAATCAGAGGCAGAGCTTCCTGGAGGTGGGGATTTTCAAAGTCCCGACCAGGAAGCTCTGCAGGAGGCTTCAAGTAAGTGATTAGGGGCTTCAGGGGAGATGAGTGGGGAGATCACAGCGCTGAAGAGGTGATGTATTCTTTACTTTGACATTTATTTATGCAGCAAGAGCTTATTTTCAGGGTATCTTCCAACGTGGTGCTACAAAGTCGCACAATATCGCATGGACCACTGATTTTCTCGTGGCAATATTGTGTCGCCCATGTGAAACAGGCCTTAATACTATGCGCAGATATAAATTCTAGCCCTATTTCCGACTATATAAAGTCATGATATATTACATATATTCTCGGCAGTGAAAGGGTTAAACTAAATTTTAATATTTGGAAGAGGGTAGAATTTTTATCCTAGTTCCATTTAAACCTTAACCCCGTTCAGTACCAGCTGCCGCCCCCCCCCCCCCCTTTTTTTCTTAACTTTCTTTCGACAATTATAAATTTTTTGTTTTTCCATTGACATTGTTTTTTGCGGGATGAGTGGTATTTTTTTAATCCCACCATTTAATGTACCCTATTATATCAGTAGACTATTAGCTATGTCCCCTTTTCTACATGCTTTTTAAAACTGTCTAGTGAGAGGCTCAAAAGCGATCTGGCATCATGCATGGACACCAGTTTTTTTGTTGCTGACTGAACCAGAATTCTGGTTCTCTACTTAGCAAATCTTCCCCAATGACTCTTGCAATGCTTTCTGGGCTGATTCTGCCTTGTGTTTTTCCTCTTTCATTGTAGTCATTATGAATAGGCATTCCAACATTTGTGCAAATCATTAAGCACCGATGCATTCAGTGTAATTTTTCTTTATACACATTTGTGACTTTTTCTTAAAGTTTGAGGTGTAAAAAAGCACTCCAAAATAAGGACTCTTTTACACAAGCGTATATCAGCCGCCGTTTTCATGTCCGGCCGACAGACGCTACAATCTGATGTATTGGATTCCAATGCATTAGATCACATGGCCGTATTCCCGTGGCGTGAAAGCACCCAGCCGGGCCAATATAGTGCCGAGTGCTTTCAGGCCGGCCCACAAAGATAGTCCTGGAACTATCTTTCCGGCCAGAATACGTTGGCCATTGCATGGCAATGACAGCGGCCGGAGAAGGGAGGTGGGAGGGAGTCTAGCAGCGTGACTGCTCAACTCCCTCGCTCTTCTCTCCTCCTCTCTTGCTGTTTGCAATGGGAGGGGGTGGGACAGGGCGGAGCTAAGAAATGCCCCCCCCCCCCCCATTGCTGGCTGTGGACAAGGGGCAGGGAGGGGGTGGGAGCTTAGCTCCGCCCCCTCCCATTGCACACAGCGGGACGGGAGGAGAGAGGAGGTGAGCCGGCGAGGGGAAGGGGGGGCCCAATGGCATTGTGGGCTCGGCATGTATGTGCTGGGGCCCGTGCCGTCTGAACGGGCGCACAAACATTAGATTTGTGCGCCCGTTCACACGTTTTTACGGTGCCGGTGGGTGCACGTAAAAATGTCTAGGACCGTGTGAGAGAGCCCTAAGCTGCATTGTGGCTCATCTCAAGTCTGCTTGAGATCACCTGGATGTTCTGCCCTGCTTGTGGGAAAATGCCTTACGGACAGAGGAGACAGAATAAGCATTTTTTGCTCAAATGCAATCTGCTCTATTTGAGAAAGAAGAACACGGTGCACCAACACCAAAACCTCATGCCATCTGTAAAGCATGGACGTGGGAGCATCATGGTTTGGGGCTGCTTGTTCCTCAGGGTCCGAACACCGTGTGATCACTGGCGGAACAATGAATTCTAAAGCGTATCAAAAGATTTTAGAGACGAATGTGAGGGCAGCAGTCTATGACCTCAATGCAACAAGACAATGACCCAAAGCATACAAGTACATCAACCAATGAATGGTTGAAAAGAAGAGAATTTGTATTTTGGAAAGGACAAATTAAAGGGGTTGTCTGGTTATCACCAACATTCCTTCGATAGGGCTGACATGTTTCCGAATTCCTAGTATCATAGCACTCAGTATGGGAGCGCCGATGCCAGGAGAAAAAGTGGTGCTGCTGCAGTCTCTGATTCCAGTAATGTCGGCTGCCACAATAAACGCCTGGACCACAGCGGACCTATTGAAACTGGACAACTCCTTTAAAGTTCTGACTTTAACTCTATCAAGACCGTGTGCTGAAAGTATCCCAGAAATACTGATGAGCTGAAAAAACACATTTGCAGCGAGTAATGGTACAAAATTTATACTCAAGATTATGCAAATCTTATTTGCAGCTACGGAAAATGTTTAGGGGAAGCGATTACTGCTAAAGAGGGATTTACAGGTTATTAAATTCAAGGGTTCACTTAATTATTCTCCCTACACTGTGGATGTTTGCTCAACAAAAGACATGAATGATGCAGCTGTTTGTGTGGTATTAGTTTAGCTAGATCGTGTTTGTCTCTAATTGTGACTTGAATAACAATCAAACCACTTTTTTTTTATCAGGAATAAACATAGAAATTCAGGTAATTCCAAAGGTTTCATTTACTTTGATTCCCTGGTGCAGGGGACTTGCCAAAATTTACTCTGGGGCTAAAAACATTTCAAGCCCCCATCCTATTGCCTGGTTGGCCATCCAAAGTGGGGCACAGGAGTCAGGAGTGGCTTCTACTGATCTGCCAGACCACTCACTGGATACAGCGACTGAAACTGAGAATTGGCATCTTGGCTCATGTGCAAGATCTGGGTCATCAATCCAGGGTAACGGGGCATTACAGTTGTAAAGATGGCTGACAACCGCCACCCGGACCCTGTGAGGGCCCATCACCCAGGTGTAAATAACTTATTCACCTGTCATCAGCTAATCAGGCAAGGTTGAATGTTCTAAGCTCCACACAGACATGAAGAGAGCAAAGACTTTATCTTCCTATCCTTTGTCTCTTATGAAACCATAATCCTAGCCAAAATCAAAAGAATTGACAACAACGGAATTGCAGTAAAATCCTTCCGCAGTAGCGGGTATCCAATCCCGTAGTAATCATTGGAGTTGGGCTGCTTGAACGTCCTGTTCCCACTGATAGTCTCTGTAAGCCTAGGTAGAGCTCAGTCCTGATCTTCTTGGGGATGTTCTGGTGAACAGGCACCCTTTGATGGACAGTCAACTTTACAGTTCACTATGCCAGATAGAGGTCGACTGAAGTGAAGGATAGGCTATGTAAAAGATTGCAAAAAGGGTGGAAGAAGGGTCCACACACAGCAATCTCATCTCCGCCTCAGGTCCTCCAAACTCTGTTCAATCTCTGGTCGGTTTCCAGACAAAGAGCAGAGCAAGACAGGCAGCCTAAGCAAGGAGATACTGAAGTTCTACAACTGCGGCCTAGGCCTTACAGGTTACCAGTGCCATTTGTCTTAAAGACACAATTTGCCTGCACACCTGCA
This sequence comes from Eleutherodactylus coqui, assembly GCF_035609145.1. Taxonomy (NCBI): domain Eukaryota; kingdom Metazoa; phylum Chordata; class Amphibia; order Anura; family Eleutherodactylidae; genus Eleutherodactylus; species Eleutherodactylus coqui. The sequence continues at coordinate 45,279,059 of NC_089848.1, read as the reverse complement.
TTGATAAGAGGGTGATGGCCACAGACACCATCCTTGCTCCCCTTCTGGAACGTCTGGTACCCGGCACCTGTGGATTCTTCTCCATTTTTGCACAGGATCTTGCCGCGGTGCATTTATGTAGAAGGTATCGATTTCTCAGAAAGAGACTCTGCAACTTCACTGGGAAGCTACCAGGTGACTAACTTTATCTATGGTTACAGCACTGCATGCGACTAATTTCTACAGAGCACACAGCCAGAAAGGTCTTTAAACTGAACTGTAAATAGTTATTTACCAAAGTCTTACGGCCAAGTATGACCTTGGAATACCAGGATTCTCCTAGCACTATTACACCTAATCTTTGTTTCTCCACTGGATGTGGACTTTGTTTTGCAATAAGCAGCTTTACTAAAGTTTGTCCAGCATCAGCCAGGGGTGTGACCACAAAGTACCTTTTAGTCATCACACCCCTACTGAGATAGCTGCAGCTTCTAAGGCCCCATGTGTCACCAGTTGCACGCCTTGCAGTAGCTACCCTGGTGGATAGGGACATGTCTCATCCTCTCTCTTGGTTGACCCCTTCACGGACAATCTTGGAACCCTATGTGGTGATCTCAAGCTTATGTGTGGTTGCTTGGCCATGAAAACCCAAACCTTGTATTGTCATTGGTGTGAAAGCCATCTTGCTATGTGAGATCATGTAGCCTCCCTCTTCACAGCCACTTTACAATAATAACATACAAACACATACAACTGACCTACTGGCTGTCTTTTTATATGGAGACTGTATGGCTGTATGTTTCATTTTATGTCCCTATTAGCAGCATCAGACGTAAGTTCTTTGGGCCCAGCCTCCGGTAAAACAGCACTTGCGCACGTCAGTTTTTACTTTCCTTAGAATCTCTGCTCTCATTGCACACACGGGACATATTAGTAAGGTTTATCATTGGACCATGATCTGGTAGTCATTCTACCAAGCCATACCACAAGCATGGCTTAACAGACAATCAGACATGGCAACACTGGGGGCCTTTAGAAGCCACTTAATGGTAGCTTTGTGGCTGGGGCATTCGGGACTCCCAAACTTCGTTGGGGGATTTAAATGCTGTGGTGAGAATTCACAGTGACATTGTAATGGTTAACAGCCGCGACCAGCATTCACACTGGTTGCGGCTGTTGGCGGCGGGTGTCAGCTGTAAGAAATAGCCGGCACCTGCATTGTACGGAGCGGGATCAGCTCCCAATCCTCCTCCATACGAACCCCAAACACACAGGACGTAAGGGGTTAAAGATCAGTCGCTTAAAGTGGTTGTCCCATGAAAGCAAGTTATTCCCTATCCAGTTTGCTGATTGGTGGAGTCTGGCCATTAAGTCACCCACCAGTCCTTGGAACAGGGATCCAGTGCATCCAAGAGTGAACAGAGCAGCAGTCGCACATGCATGCTGCCACTCCATTCACCTCAGTGAGACTGCTGAAAACGCTTGAAATCAGCTATCTCCATTCATTCTTGTATACACCAGACCCCCATTCTTGGGATCAGTGGGGGGTCCCTGCGATCGGACCCCACCAATTAACAAGTTATACCTAATCTGTGGATAGGGAATAACTTGCTTTTGTAGGACAATCTCTTTAATAAGTTAGTCGTTTTGATTGTCTAAATTCAAACTGTTTGACTATTGCTCGCTCCAACGTCAAACCATTTGCATCAGTATCGAAAACAGAATTTAATCAGCATCTGTAAAAATTAGTGTTTTCTTTTCTCTAAAGTATAATGAAGCTTCTTGTATTGCGGGGCACATGCTTAATTACTCAATTTGACTGCTTAATGTTTCAGACAAGCATGTCATTGTGTAACTTCTGTGCAGCACCGAGAAATTAGCACAGCTCGGTAGAGAAATATCACCCACCACAGTTATTGATTTGTTTGAAAAACATTGCAAAAAGTGGCTTCAGTTCATAGGAGTGCAATGTATAACCTGCTGTTACAGGATTAGTACTGAATCAATACAGTCACCCCCAATGGCTTCTATTTCCAGCTTAGCTGCTTTGTGTAAAGGGCAGTTCATTTAATTTCAATTAACACTTTAAGTGGAGTTTCTATACAGAATATATGATAATAAACAGGGACGTAATGTGAAGACTGGGAGGGGCATAGTACCTAAAGTGAAAACCACCTACACCTCCGTCCCAGGCCGCATCAAAACAAAGTTTTCATTGGATGGCAAATTTACGAATCAGAGACTCTCATACTTCGTCCATATAATGCAAGGTAATTCATTCAAAGAATGCTTGGACTGGTCAGCGGCAAAACTAGACTTGGCCACCAAAGAACATGTTGTCTTGATACTATCAAAGCTGACAACATCATGCAAAGGATAGAACTGAAAGAAGCAGAACAATACAGAACTGCATGGAGAGGGCTGGTCCATAAGGTGTCCAAGAGTTGGCCCCGACCGAACGGATGAAGACAGAAGATAGATGAGGATATCCCAAAGCCGCACCAATCTGATAGCTAAGGTGGCGTTTTTAAGAGAAGCAGGTTGATGAGCCAACTGTTGTAGAAGTCACATAGGAATGCTAATATGCTTGCAATCTTTAAATGCCTGAAACCTGTAAGCAGCATGTATGTGTGATGGAGCCGCGGGCAGAACTGCCTGCGGACTCTCTGCACGGAAATTCTGCTGCAATTCCGCCCCATATGAACCCAGCCTAGGGGGTGCAAGGGATACGGTTGCATCCGGGCCCAGGAACTTGTGGTGACCTGTAAGACCTCTCTTCTCTATAGTGCTATCAATGAAGCATTATTGTTGGAGGCTCTATTACAGATTTTGCATTGGGCCAAGAAGCTTAAAGTTATGCCTCTGCCCAGCACTGCCTGGGTATCCCTTAATGTCCTGGCTCTTACCCTCTCTTTTTGAATTCTGGCCTCATGCTCATCTGGGTTCTCTGCAGTAGAGACATAACTTGAACCTGCTGTGTCCCATGCAAAGTCTGTAACAGGACCCCCAACTGTAATGCTCCATCCATAGTACTGGTATCCTTATATTGGGAAGAGAGACCTTATGGGCCCCTAAGGCTCAGGGCCCGAGTGTGACTTTATTCTGTACTTCTATTATAGTTATAATCCTGTTCTGCAGCCCTAGTTGCATTTTCCCACAATACATGAAGTCGGTTCTCACGCTATTCTGTGGTTTCTTAAGCCTTTAATGTCCTAGCTCTTTCCCGCTCCTTCTTAAGTCATTGGTCTCGTTGTTTGCTTGTCTCCCTCGCTCGTAGTAATTTTATTCTATAACTGGACTAGTCCAATAGGTTTCTGTTTTTGTGGAGGAATTCCAGATCCCTCATACATCCATCGCATGGGCCAGAGTGTTAAGGCAGCAGAAATGCAGTCCTAAGCTCGCGCTCACAACCTGAAGGTTGCAAGTTCAATCCCCGCATGGTTCAGTTAGCTGACTCATCCTTTTGAGTTCGGTAAAATGAGCACCAAGCTTGGTGGGAGGGTAATAAATAAATTACCTGAAAGTGCTGCAGAATAAGTTGGCGCTATACAAATAACAAGAATAATTCATTTTATTTTTTTTAATTAATCACCATGCTAAATCACAAAACATCTTATTTTACCATAGGTTATACAATATTTCTCGTTTTTTGAAACTGCACCAAAAACTATTGTACATAGCAACCAATCATCATTCCAACTGCTCTCGTAAATTGAAAGCGTGCTGTCTGTGATTGGTTACTATAAGATGAACGACTGCCCGTGTACACAGACCAATCAGCGTTTGACTTTTATTCTTGCAGAAACTGAACGAATCACCATTCGTCATTCAAGCGTTACCGGCATTTACACTCAACCATTAGTGGTCAGCTTCAGCGAGAATCTCAATGATTATCATAAAGCGGCTGTGAACATGTTTGTGTCTTGATATTGGTTGCACTACATAAACGTGGTAGTCCGGTACCGCCGGGGTACCACATGATTACTCCTACATGGATACTAATAAGGCCATCAGCCCTCGCTCATATATTAGGAAGGAATAATTCATATCCGGATAAAATAATTTTGTGTAGTAATAACTTGGCTCATTGATTAAATATGTTCAGATTGGTTTTAATAGAATAACAATTAGAGTCACACGCTTCTAAAGCGAAGTATAAAAATGATTTTCTGGCAATTAGATTTTTTATTGCAGTTAATAATCCCTCTTGGAGGAGACAGTGGTGGTAAATGACGGGGTACTCCTGTAGTGTTCTCCGGGGTAGGCAGTTAGTTTATTGTATATGTTGCAATTATTGTTTGTTAATGACCTTCCAGGTGCAGGGATGATTATATGGCTGTTATGATGTGCCCTCAGGAGTACAACAAGCCATACACAGCGTGCGCTCATTCGCTTTAGAAAGGCAATAAAACTCATGGCTGGCACACCGGGTATTAAATAAAATGTTCAAGTATTGTAGCAGCTCTGAAATAGAAGTACCACAATAAAAGACAACGTAGAATGGAAAAGTTGGCATGTTTTGGCTACAGTTTGGTTTGGTGCTCAAAAGACATGCAAGATGGTAGGTAGAGTGGATAGATATCACTGTATTTTGTGCCTTAGGGCTCATTCACATGAGCGTATGCGTTTTTTTCCGTTCGCTTTTGCGTGATGTTAATTCGAATAATTGGACAATTTTTTGCAATCAAGTCTTGAGCTTAATTAGTGTTTTCTCATCCATTCACATGGCTGGGTGCGACTTTTTAGCGAAAAAATACGTCGCAGCCCAAGAGTCCCTTGCTCGGCATAAATCCTTGGAATGACTTTAAATGCCTAAATAGAGGCACCTGTAATCTTTTCCCTGCACTGGTTGCTGCTAAACTGCCTCCCCCTCCCTTTTTTTCCAGGTCTCATTGGAGCTGCCAGCATATATTTGTCAAAAGACAGATCCAGAACTATCCTTAATGGCCGTGCGAAAAAGCACCCATCGATTTGGGTCACATATGCTTTTTTTTTTTATGGTGCTATGTTTTTACGTGCACCCAAATTCGCCCATGTGAACGAATGCATTGGAATTAGAGATGAGCGAGCATACTCACTAAGGGCAATTGCTTGAGCGAGCATTGCCCTTAGCGAGTACCTGCCCGCTCGAGAGACAAGGTTCGGGTGCCAACACGGGGGAGCGGTGAGTAGCGACAGTCAGCAGGGGGGAGAGAGGGAGAGAGAGATCTCCCCTCCGTTCCTCCTCACTCTCCCCCGCAGCTCCCTGCCCGCCGCCGGCACCCGAACCTTTCGTCTCGAGCGGGCAGGTACTCGCTAAAGGCAATGTTCGCTCGAACAATTGCCCTTAGCGAGTATGCTCGCTCATCACTAATTGGAATCCAATGCCTCAGATGGTCGTATTTTTCGGTTTAGTGTGAAAACTCAGCTACATAGCCACGTAAAAACACATGAATAAAGCCTTAAGGTGCGTTTGGACAAAAATTTTATTGTTCAAACGAGCGAACGTGAATGACAAATCGTTCAATTTGAACACGAGTCAATGACTGAATGAGAATCGTGCGCTTCGCGTACGCCGTTAAGTTGATGCAGAAATAAAAGTCATCGTTGGCTCCTTCACTTGTCATTTAGTTTAAACACTTCTCGTTCAGTGTTTGACATAGGGAATGTGAACACCAAATGAAAAGTGAACGATTCTCGTTGAACTGGTCAACAATTGAATCTGCCTGTCTAAATTGTTGCTGTGTGGAATCCTACTGCTCATTTGTTCAAATCCTAATCAGAATGTCTTGAGCGTGCGGCGAAAAAAGCAAGAGTATTGCGGATAATGGGCCTACTAAGGGCAATGGCACTTCTGAGAGTTGTGTTGCTAGTACAGTGGTAATCAGGTAACAAAAAGACAAAGAAGAAGAAAAAATGTAAGACTACTTCCCTGGGGACTAAGATGAAGTTGTTGAAGATGATGGCGAAGAAGGTGAACAATAGTGCATGGTTCTAGAGGGTGGGAATTTGTCAAGTTGACTAAAGTAGAACATTCTCGATCTACAAGGGCAAGGTCTAAGCAAAGGGTGAAAGAGATGAGGCAAGCAAGCAGAGAAGACTTGTAGAAGAAGCGGCAAGGTTGTGTACTCTTGCAAAAGAGGTTGACGGGCTATTGGCAGAAGAGAAACCAAACATAGGTCAGAATCAGGAAGCATCGTGAATGAAAAGTTGGCTGCCGTCAAGTCACGAAGTCAGAGGCTGAGATAGCCTTGACGAAGAAGGTAGCCGAGAGTGAGGACCTCAAGAGATTAGCAAAAGATGACACTGATCAATAAAAAGCACTGGAAGGGCGAACTGCACAACACAAGCAAAATATGGAAGAGAAAAGTCTGATATTGCAACAAATCTCTGAGAGGGGAAGGCGAAGGATGGTGAATGAGTCTGTAAGACGCAGGTTATGAATGGTGCATTAGCGGATGTATGGAGGCGACACAAGTTTTTACAGCACACGACAAAACTTTTACAACACCTATGATACACGTGGGGTCACTCCACAGGAAGGTAGAATTACTTTTAACATTGCAAACCATTCCGAACCAGTACAATGAGCCTAGTGTCCATCGACTACAGCTTCTTAACACATGGACAACAGGATATGGTCTCCTATGGTCCTTCAGGGACCTTCTGATACAGGGGCAATGATGGTGACCTCCACTCATGGACCTTTGCTCCTGATCGTCTACTCCGGCTTTGTCTGTAGTGTTTTGTGGCACACGTGGCTCTTCATCCCTCAGGCATGCACTCTTCTGGCTGGACTCTGGACCCTGCTTTCTGTAACCCATTAGGGTATACACCTCAATGTCTGTTCCTCTGTGGCAGTCTGTAACTCGGTCCCACCACGCTGGTTTAACACTATATTCTACATTTTTGTATGGCTTTCTGCAGCTATGCTGGTTCCACAGCTTATCCTTACTTTACTTATGATCCTACGTGGGAACATGTATTTTTAAATATATATATGTATTTTATTGTGAAAGGTGGTTATTATTTCATTGTGATGTTAATTCTTTACTGGTCTGCTAGGGTCATGTAAAATACTGTAATAGAGGAGTTAAGAACATGACCTTTTTTATTCATTTTTCATTTGCCTTCATCACACATGGATGAGATTCTGTTTTAATTATAGTTATTGTGTTTTTCCTGTTAAAATTTTTGGACGAAATAATAGTCTTTAAGTGAACACATTCCTGTAGAAGTGGCTCTGGAAATTTGCATTTCAATTTGGCTAACAATGATATCATCATAGTAGCAGGTCCTTTTAATGTTTTTTTTATATTTGTTTAGTTTCTCTACAAAATATAATCTGTTTGCTCCCCCTAGTGGTAAAACATGGAAGTTTAACTTCTGCAACATCACACTGTAGCTAATGTAAAAATTGATTTCCATTCTGATATAATCATATTCCTATTTTTTTTGTAGGAAAAGTCACTTAACCCCTTAAGGACCAGGCTGTTTTAGTCCAAATGGAACAGGCACCTTTTAGGGATTTTACCTATATGGTGGTTTTGCAGCCCTACTTTTTTTCAGCTACCTAGTTTTATTAGGGGTAAAATGCTAAAGAAATATTTTTTTTAACTTTTATAGTTATTTATTTTTAAAAATTAGCATAAAGTACAGGAATGGGTTCCTCATTTTGTTGTGGACGTTTATATATAACTTGTATAGACTCGGATTACAAGGCACATATGGCTACAGTTTAGGTTGGCATCAGCGGTAGGTAGTTTTCTTTTTTTATATATTGTTTTATTTTATTCTGAATTCTGTTTACCTATTGTTGTAATGGTATTATTGTATCTTGATGCCACCGAAGCTAGGGGTTCAATGGAGGAACGCCCCTGTCACACCCCTAGCTCCTGATTGGCAGATTGCTAAAGGTCCTTGAAGGTCCTAGCAGCATCTGCAGTGATCATAGCCTGTGCTGGAGGGTAAGGGTTAGGGGTCATTTTTGCTGGTAGGCTTACATTATTAGCTCTACATGCTCCCATATCTATTAGTCATCTATTTTAACTTGGGAAAACATTTTAAAGCATTATTCTACTAAGACGGAGATGTGATTGTAGGTAATCTTTATGTTCCCAGCAAGAAAAACCACGTAATCTTGTAGATATGATACTTTTTAATGGCTAACAAAAATATATGATGTTATAGCAAGCTTTTGAACCTCTCAGGTTCTTTGTCAGGCTTTGTAGGTAATCTTTATCAGGCCTTAGTCACACGGGTGTTTTTTCGCGCGATTTGCGGATCGCATGACGGATGCGCATCCGCAAATCGCGTGACCGATGCCCCAAAATTGCCCAAAAATCTGCTCCTAGCCGTGTTTCATTAGAAACGGGCCGGAGCTGTCCAGCGCATTGCATTCAATGGAGCCGGCAATACAGCTGGCTCCATTGAAAGCAATGCGCTGCGGGCGAGTGCGGGATGAATTGTCGGGAAGGGCTTAAATATATAAGCCCTTCCCTGCAATTCATCCAGAAATGTGTTAAAATAAAAAAAAAATATATACTCACCTTGTCCCGGCAGCCGGAGTACAGCGCGGCCGTCCTGCAGTGGGTGTGAAGGGGGTGTGACTCAAAGCTGCCCCTGATTGGCTCAGCCTGAGCCAATCAGAGGCAGGTCTCACTCACACAGATTCATGAATGGGTGTGAGTGAGACCTGCCTCTGATTGGCTCATGGGTGTGAGTGAGACCTGCCTCTGATTGGCTCAGGTTGAGCCAATCAGGGGCAGCTTTGAGTCACACCCCCTTCACACCCACTGCAGGACGGCCGCGCTTTACTCCGGCTGCCGGGACAAGGTGAGTGTATATATTTGTTTTATTTTTACACATTTCTGGATGAATTGCAGGGAAGGGCTTATATATTTAAGCCCTTCCCGACAATTCATCCAGCGCTGTCCGGCAGCCCACTGCTTTCAATGGAGCCGGCTGTATTGCCGGCTCCATTGAATTCAATGGGCAAATATCGTTCTTCTCTGCCACAGCTGTTACAGCTGTGGCAGAGAAGAATGATTTGTCTTCTATATGTTCTCAATGGGGTCGGCGCTGCTGCCACCGGCCCCATTGAGCGCGTATAGAGAAGAGAACAGGAATCGCAGATCGCAGATAGGTGCGATCCGCGATTTCTGTTCTATAATTTATCGGACGAGCGCATAAAAAGCGCTCATGTGTCCGATACCATTGCAAAGCAATAGTTTTTAACAAAATCGCCGGACGCATGCGCAAATCGCGCGAAAAAACGCCCGTGTGACTAAGGCCTCACTCTTGCTCATCTCTTTAAGTTACTTATTGAGACCACCGTGCAGTTCAGGTACACCCCCTGCTGAAGGAAAGCCTTCTCCCACTCAGACTCTCTGAGCTCTCCCTTTAGAAATTGGGAAGAGCGTTCATGAAACACTGATCATAGGGAAAACTGTGTATATGTTATATAAAGGCACAGAAATGGTGCGATTAATTTGCATTTCAAATAATACCAGAACATGATGAGTAGAGGAGTAAATACTTAATTAATCCACTGATAAGGGATGTGAAAGTTTTATGGTCTATGGTGTTGGAGGGTCACCAAACCGGTGTGTTATCTCTGCTCCAGATTTCTCATATTCTCCATGGTAGCGTGAAGCTGCTTGAGATGCATATGCCTACATTGAGAGTGTAAAAGATGGTTATAAAAACTTGTAGTCCCAAATTCTTCTATGACATTGAGATTTGCAGTTGCTTTTAATATAGTAACCTTCATATTCTGTGTTGTGTGAGTGGCTAGAAAAATACTCAGCCACGGGTAATTCTGTCTTACTTAGCGAGGCAGAGGTCTCATCATTACACAATTAAGTTTCTGTCCTGTTTCTCCAACATAGAGCCCCCTCTATTGGACATTTACTGCACAGGATCAGGTACACAACATCAGACATGGAACATGTGAATGTCCCCAGGATCTTATAGTCCTGCTGTGTGTTGGGGATCTGTATCCTGTCCGCGCTCCTTACATTACAGGGATAAGTTCCTTTTTGTGTGTTGGAGGGAAATGCACTCCTGATTATAAAGGTTATCAAATTTGCCTGTAACATAGGAGGGGGGGGGGGATTCAGGAATATGGTTTTCACATGGTCATCCTTGTGTAGGGTATGATGGAGTTTCTTTACAGTTTTCTTCCGTATATCTAGCTGTGAATTGTAGGTCACTACTAGAGGTACACGACCGATTTCTTCCTTCTCTGTGTATTGGAGTAGTTGACTTCTGGGCATCCTGGTGGCTCTGGTGATTTGGTCATCAATTGAGGTGGGATGGTAGCCCTGATTTAAAACTGTCCTTTTAGGATAGTTCATTTTGTCTGTTGGGTTGGAGCAGATCCAGTTGTATCTGATGACCTGGCTGTAGACAATGGAATTTTTAATATGTTTGGAGTTGAAACTGTCCCATCTGAGGTATGTGGGCCAATCAATAGGTTTTCAGTACAGGGATGTCTGTATTGAGCTGTTTAAAATTGTTATGGCGGTGTCCAAAAAGTTGATTTCTGGATACGAGTAGCTCAATGTCAGGTTTATGGTGGGTTGTCATAGAATTTTATTAGTTCCTGTTCAGAGTTGGTCCAGATGATTATGAATCAATGTCATCAATGTAGCAGAAATAGTTTGATGGAGCCGGAGGCCATGAAGTCATTCTTTAGTTCTGATATGAAAAGGCTGGCATATTGCGGTGCCATTTTACTGCCTATGACAGTTCTGATGAGCTGAAAGCTTTGCCTTTGCCAAAGGAGAAGTAGTTGTGTTTGAGGAGGAGTATTGTGAGTTGTTATATCGATTCAGAAGAAATCCCATTGGCCTCAAGGTGTACCTGTGAGGTGGTTAGTCCATGCTTGTGTGGGATGTTAGAATATAAGGATTCCACATCCATGGTGGCCAGGTTGGAGCCATCGGGCAGGGGACCTATGGTTGACAGTTTGTTCAGTAGGTCGGTGTCCTACAATTAGTCTGTTGTATTTCTCACCAATGGTTTAAGGACAACTTCTACCCATCTTGAGATTCTTTAAGTGAGGGTTCCCACACCTGAGACAATTGGCCTCCCTAGGTTGGCAGCTTTGTGTAGTTTGGGAAGCATGTGGATTATTCCAACCCTAGTGTTCCCTGGTATCATGGCCAAATGTTTTGTGGAATCCACAGACAGACTTCTGATGGCTCTTTTCAATTCCCTCATATATTTTTGAGTTGGGTCATGATCCAGTTTGGTGTATTATCTGGTGTCCATCAGCTGTCTGTCTGCTTCTTCCATGCAGTCTGATGTACTGATGAGGACTATAGCACCACCTTTATCTGCAGGCTTAATGTGATGTGTGACCCCCTGCTGTGTAGCTGTTCTAATCAAGCTGCTCAGTCTCCTCTCTATACCCTCCCTAGACTCATCTCATATGCTAGGAGAAGTGATCAGCCTCCAGTTACAGATAGTAGAATACTGGAGCCTGAATGAGTAAGTAATCCACTAATAATCCCTAAATGTAAAAGACTATCATCATTGCTGAGATTAAATGTTTCATTGCCCTAGACCACCAGGGATCCTGGTAGAAACCTCTCATTGATGTAGGCCACCAGGGTTACAGTCTTTATCCATTTAACTACCCTAGACCCATTAACTAACTTAGCTAATTAGTTGCCATTGTATAGCAATATTTACTTGCTACTCTTTAGATTGCCCTGGTTTACGGGCAACATACAGCAGATTCATTGTTGGCTCGTTCAAATGAGAAATCATTCAGAGCCATTTAGTCTTTCACATTCGCTGTATAAGTCAATAAGAAGGACTAAATGAGTGCTGTTTAAATGAACGATAAGTGAACGAGCCAACGATGATTTTCATGCCTGCATAAAATGAGCGACGAGTAGAGATGAGCGAGTATACTCGGTAAAGGCAATTACTCGAGCGAACATTGCCTTTAGCGAGTACCTGCCCGCTTGAGATGAAAGGTTCGGATGCCGTCGCGGGGGAGCGGTGAGTAGCGGCTGTCAGCAAGAGGGAGCGGGGGGGGGGGAGAGATCTCCCCTCCGTTCCTCCCCGCTCTCCCCCGCAATGTTCGCTCGAGCAATTGCCTTTATCGAGTATACTCGCTCATCTCTAACGACGAGCGAATAGTGAAGTTATCGTTTGTTATTCAGTTGTTGGCATGCGTTTAGACTGAACGATTATCGTTCACTTTCGCTTGGTTGAACAATTTTTCAAACAATAATTGCCCCGTCTAAGAGCACCCATAGTCACAGATGAGGACCCGGAGGAGAAGGCAGAAGCAGTTTTTAACTGGTAAGAAAAACGCTGCAAAAATAATCTTGGTACCTGAAGAAAAAAATATAGGGCCATAAAACCACCACATGGGTAAAATCCCTGAAAAGTGTCTGGACCAAAACACCCTAGTCCTTAAGGGGTTAATTTCCAGAAATTTCTGCAACAAATTAACCACGTGTAAATATACCTTAATAGTTATTGATCTGTATAGTCAAAAGCACTGTTTAGGCTGCCTGTCCACGGGCGTTGCGGAATATCACTAGTGATATTCCGCTACCCAGGAGCAAGGGAGAGAACTGTCAGTTCTCCATGGTGAGCCTATCTGACAGATAGGCTCACCACGGAAAATAGTGGCATGTCACGGCATGCCGCGATTTGCTGCCCGCGAGCGGAGAATCGCTAGAATTCTCCGCTCGTGGACAGGGGGGCTGCGCTTTCCATAGCAATGCTATGGAAAGCGTTCACTGCGTTCCCCCTGGCGGGACTATCGCCATGAGGATCGCAGTGCACAATTGCCCGTGTACAGGAGCCCTTAAGGAAAGAAAATTGCTAGCGACCACCATGTTCCCTTCACGTTAAAGGCAGGAATAACAAAGGAACCTCTTTTCTGTAGGAACTGAACAAAAGTCCCCGTCTTAGGAAACTGAAGCACTTATGACTTGAGTGATAACTACATGTAAAATTTTAGTTATGATTTCAATAAGCATTAAGTAGATCCAATATGTTAACATTATTTGCCTATAAATGTGCAGTCAAAAATTCCTAAGAAGTGTCCTTTGAGTGCTTTTGTAGAATAATAATTATCTCAACATTAAGTAAGTAAGAGGCCTGAGCCAAAAAAATGTAAATGATAAATATTTGTTGCGTTGGCTCAATGGCTCACACTAATGTTATGTTCTGGCGTTCATATGCTGATCTTGTATTCACACGGGTTTCCTCCAGATACTCTACATTCATCTCACTTTCTTGATTTAAATAGATGATGTTAGAACAAGCATCTGTTTGTTTGCATGTCTGCAATAATGAAAAGGGAATTGTGAGCTTCACTTTGGACAGTGATGACATTCTATAGAGTGGAGAATAAATGGGTAACAAAGAAAATATTTCTATAGTAGTATTGTGGCTGAAGGATAAAGAATAGAGATGAGCGAGCGTACTCGGGAAAAGCACTACTCGCTCGAGTAATTTGCTTTATCCGAGTATCGCTGTGCTCGTCCCTGAAGATTCGGGTGCCGCTGCGGCTGACAGGTGAGTCGCAGTGGGGAGCAGGGGAGAGCGGGCGGGAGAGAGGGAGAGAAAGATCTCCCCTCCGTTCCTCCCCGCTCTCCCCTGCAGCTCCCCGCTCCGTGCCGGCACCCGAATCTTCAGGGACGAGCACAGCGATACTCGGATAAAGCAAATTACTCGAGCGAGTAGTGCTTTTCCGAGTACGCTCGCTCATCTCTAATAAAGAAGTATAACACTCACCATGTATACTAGTGGTCCAGAAGTGGCATTCAACCCCCTGCTGTGTGGCTCAGCACAGAAATTCTGACTTAACATATTATGTTAGCCTGAATTATATGGACATATGTCTTCTTTAAGCCTATTAGTCCCCCCAATGTTGATCCAGAGGAAGGCAAAAAACCCAATGAAGTCAAAGCCAATTTTACTCAATTAAGGGGAAAAAATCCTTCCTGACTCCAATCCAGCAATCAAAATAATCCCAGAATCACCAACCCTTCTGTAGTAATTAGTGAGTATTATATCCAATATTGTAACACTCAAGAAAAGCATCCAGGCTTTTTTATTGAAGTCCTCAGGCAGAGAGTTCTACAGTCTCAATGCTCTTACAGTAAAAAATCCCCCTCTATGTCAGTGTAGAAACCTTCTTTTCTCTAGACGTAGAAGGTGCCCCCCAGTTACTGTCACAGTCCTGTGTATAAAAAGATTGGGTGGAAGATCCCTCTATTGTCCCCTGTTATATTATACATAGTTATTAGGTTGCCCCTCAGCTGTCTTTTTTCTAAACTAAATAACCCCAATTTTGATAACCTCTCTAGGTATTGTAGTCCACCCATTCAATTTATTACTTTAGTTGCCCGACTCTGAGCCCACTCAAGCTCTGATATATCTTTCTTGAGTACCAATGTCCAAAACACAATATTTCATGTGTGGTTTGACCAGTAATTTATAAAGAGAAAAAACAATGTTCTGGTCATGTGCCCGGAAGGGGCTAGTGGGGCATATGCCCTGGGCGCAGTAAGAGAGAGGGTGCTAGCATTATCACATAATGATACAGGTCTAGCAAGTCCAACCTATAATCCTACTGTGTTAAGCCTGACAGACAAAAACTCCCATGAGGTGGATGTGTATCGCTTCATTTTGGGGGGAAATTCCTTCCTAACTACAATTGGCAATCAGAATAAATCCCTGGCTCAACATCCCATCTCTAGAAATCAAGTTCCCATAAATTGTAATATTATATCTTCCAAGAAAGCAATTCAGACTATTCTTGAACTTGTTCAGTAAATGTACATTTTGTAGCAAAGAGTTAGTAGTCTCCTTGCTCTTACAGAATCCACATATGTTGGTGAAAGTGTCTTGCATGTAGACGTAGAGGATGCTCCCTCTATATGGTTACAGGCCTAGGTGTAAAAAAAAATTATTGAACTGCCCATGCACCTATTTGTACATTGTAGTTACAATAGATTGCCCCAAAGTTGTATTTTTTCCAAACTGAATAAGTTATCTTAATGGTGAAGTCCACCCTTTTCCTTATTTACTATGGTCGCCTCCTCTGCACTCGCTCTACTTCAGCTATGTCTTTCTTATATACAGATGCCCATATGACCACATGAACTGGCAATGTACATTATTGGTTTTATGGTTATCCTAGCCGTGAAACAGTGCCAGTTTGAATAATATCTAGAGATGAGCGAACACCAAAATGTTCGGGTGTTCGTTATTCGTAACGAACTTCCCGTGATGCTCGAGGGTTCGTTTCGAACAACGAACCCCATTGAAGTCAATGGGCGACCCGAGCATTTTTGTATTTCGCCGATGCTCGCTAAGGTTTTCATGTGTGAAAATCTGGGCAATTCAACAAAGTGATGGGAACGACACAGCAACGGATAGGGCAGGCGAGGGGCTACATGTTGGGCTGCATCTCAAGTTCACAGGTCCCACTATTAAGCCACAATACCGGCAAGAGTGGGCCCCCCCCCCTCCCAACAACTTTTACTTCTGAAAAGCCCTCATTAGCATGGCATACCTTTGCTAAGCACCACACTACCTCCAACAAAGCACAATCACTGCCTGCATGACACTCCACTGACACTTCTCCTGGGTTACATGCTGCCCAACCGCCCCCCCTCCCCCCCACAGCGCACACCAAAGTGTCCCTGGCCAGCCTTCAGCTGCCCTCATGCCACACCACGCTCATGTCTATTTAGAATTGCGTCTGCCATGACGAGGGACCGCAGGCACACACTGCAGAGGTTGGCACGGCTAGGCAGCGACCCTCTTTAAAAGTGGCGGAGCGATAGCCCACAATGCTGTACAGAAGCAATGAGAAATAGAATCCTGTGCCACCGCCATCAGGAGCTGCACACGTGGGCATAGCAATGGGGAACCTATGTGCCACACACTATTCATTCTGTCAAGGTGTCTGCATGCCCCAGTCAGACCGGGCTTTTTAATTCATAGACACAGGCAGGTACAACTCCCTATTGTGAAGTCCCTGTCGACCCACAGCATGGGTGGCTCCCTGGAACCCACCGGCGGTACACAGAAATATCCCATTGCATTGCCCAACACAGCTGAGGTAGTAATGTCGTGCTTAATGCAGGTGGGCTTCGGCCCACACTGCATGCCCCAGTCAGACTGGGGTTCTTTACAAGTGGACACATGTAGGTTAAACTCCCTGTGGACCCACTGCCTGGGTGGGTGCCAGGAAGCCACCGGCGGTACATAGAAATATCCCATTGCATTGCCCAACACAGCTGAGGTAGTAATGTCGTGCGTAATACAGGTGGGCTTCGGCCCACACTGCATGCCCCAGTCAGACTGGGGTTCTTTAGAAGTGTACAGATGTATTAAAAACTCCGTGTGCACCTACAGCATGGGTGGCTCCCTGGAACCCACCAGCGGTACATAAAAATATCCCATTGCATTGCCCAACACAGCTGAGGTAACGTCAGCTGTAATGCAGGTGGGCTAAAAATTAATTTGATTACACTGTAGGCGAGGGCCCACAAAAATTGCTGTATCAACAGTACTAATGTACATCCCAAAAATTGGCCATGGCCAGCCAAGAGGGCAGGTGAAACCCATTAATCGCTTTGGTTAATGTGGCTTAAGTGGTAACTAGGCCTGGAGGCAGCCCAGTGTAACGAAAAATTGGTTCAAGTTAAAGTTCCAACGCTTTTAAGCGCATTGAAACTTATAAAAATTGTTCAGAAAAATTATTTGAGTGAGCCTTGTGGCCCTAAGAAAAATTGCCCGTTCAGCGTGATTACGTGAGGTTTCAGGAGGAGGAGCAGGAGGAGGAGGAGGAGGAATATTAGACACAGATTGATGAAGCAGAAATGTCCCCGTTTTGGATGGTGAGAGAGAACGTAGCTTCCATCCGCGGGTGCAGCCTACGTATTGCTTACGTATCGCTGCTGTCCGCTGGTGGAGAACAGAAGTCTGGGGAAATCCAGCCTTTGTTCATCTTGATGAGTGTTAGCCTGTCGGCACTGTCCGTTGACAAGCGGCTACGCTTATCTGTGATGATTCCCCCAGCCGCACTAAACACCCTCTCCGACAAGACGCTAGCCGCAGGACAAGCAAGCACCTCCAGGGCATACAGCGCTAGTTCAGGCCACGTGTCCAGCTTCGACACCCAGTAGTTGTAGGGGGCAGAGGCGTCACCAAGGATGGTCGTGCGATCCGCTACGTACTCCCTCACCATCCTTTTACAGTGCTCCCGCCGACTCAGCCGTGACTGGGGAGCGGTGACACAGTCTTGGTGGGGAGCCATAAAGCTGGCCAGGCCCTTAAAGACTGTTGCACTGCCTGGGATGTACATGCTGCTCGATCTACGCACATCCCCTGCTACCTTGCCCTCGGTACTGCGCCTTCTGCCACTAGCGCTGTTGGCTGGGAATTTTACCATCAGCTTGTCCGCAAGGGTCCTGTGGTATAGCAACACTCTCGAACCCCTTTCCTCTTCGGGAATCAGAGTGGGCAGGTTCTCCTTATACCGTGGATCGAGCAGTGTGTACACCCAGTAATCCGTCGTGGCCAGAATGCGTGCAACGCGAGGGTCACGAGAAAGGCATCCTAACATGAAGTCAGCCATGTGTGCCAGGGTACCTGTACGCAACACATGGCTGTCTTCACTAGGAAGATCACTTTCAGGATCCTCCTCCTCCTCCTCCTCCTCAGGCCATACACGCTGAAAGGATGACAGGCAATCAGCCGGTGTACCGTCAGCAGCGGCCCAAGCTGTCTCTTCCCCCTCCTCCTCATCCTCCTCATGCTCCTCCTCCTCCTCCTGTACGCGCTGAGAAATAGACAGGAGGGTGCCCTGACTATCCAGCGGCATACTGTCTTCCCCCGCCCCCGTTTCCGAGCGCAAAGCAGCTGCCTTTATGGTTTGCAGGGAATTTCTCAAGATGCATAGCAGAGGAATGGTGACGCTAATGATTGTAGCATCGCCGCTCACCACCTGGGTAGACTCCTCAAAATTACCAAGGACATGGCAGATGTCTGCCAACCAGGCCCACTCTTCTGAAAGGAATTGAGGAGGCTGACTCCCACTGCGCCGCCCATGTTGGAGTTGGTATTCGACTATAGCTCTACGCTGTTCATAGAGCCTGGCCAACATGTGGAGCGTAGAGTTCCACCGTGTGGGCACGTCGCACAGCAGTCGGTGCACTGGCAGCTTAAAGTGATGTTGCAGGGTGCGCAGGGTGGCAGCGTCCGTGTGGGACTTGCGAAAATGTGCACAGAGCCGGCGCGCCTTTACGAGCAGGTCTGACAAGCGTGGGTAGCTTTTCAGAAAGCGCTGAACCACCAAATTAAAGACGTGGGCCAGGCATGGCACGTGCGTGAGGCTGCCGAGCTGCAGAGCCGCCACCAGGTTACGGCCGTTGTCACACACGACCATGCCCGGTTGGAGGCTCAGCGGCGCAAGCCAGCGGTCGGTCTGCTGTGTCAGACCCTGCAGCAGTTCGTGGGCCGTGTGCCTCTTATCGCCTAAGCTGAGTAGTTTCAGCACGGCCTGCTGACGCTTGCCCACCGCTGTGCTGCCACACCGCGCGACACCGACTGCTGGCGACATGCTGCTGCTAACACATCTTGATTGCGAGACAGAGGAGGAGGAGGAGGAGGAGGAGGAGGGTGCTTTAGTGGAGGAAGCATACACCTCCGCAGATACCACCACCGAGCTGGGGCCCGCAATTCTGGGGGTGGGTAGGACGTGAGCGGTCCCAGGCTCTGACTCTGTCCCAGCCTCCACTAAATTCACCCAATGTGCCATCAGGGAGATGTAGTGGCCCTGCCCGCCTGTGCTTGTCCACGTGTCCGTAGTTAAGTGGACCGTGGCAGTAACCGCGTTGGTGAGGGCGCGTACAATGTTGCGGGAGACGTGGTCGTGCAGGGCTGGGACGGCACATCGGGAAAAGTAGTGGCGACTGGGAACTGAGTAGCGCGGGGCCGCCGCCTCCATGATACTTTTGAAGGACTCCGTTTCCACAACCCTATACGGCAGCATCTCAAGGCTGATGAATTTTGCTATGCGGACGGTTAACGTTTGAGCGTGCGGGTGCGTGGCGGCGTACTTGCGCTTGCGCTCCAACAGTTGCGCAAGCGACGGCTGGACGGTGCGCTGAACTACACTGCTGGATGGGGCCGAGGACAGCGGAGGTGAGGGTGTGGGTGCAGGCCAGGAGACGGTAGTGCCTGTGTCCTGAGAGGGGGGTTGCATCTCAGTGGCAGGTTGGGGCACAGGGGGAGAGGCAGGGGTGCAAACCGGAGGCGCTGAACGGCCTTCGTCCCACCTTGCGGGGTGCTTGGCCATCATATGTCTGCGCATGGTGGTGGTGGTGAGGCTGTTGGTGTTGGCTCCCCGGCTGAGCTTTGCGCGACAAAGGTTGCACATCACTGTTCGTCGGTCGTCAGGCGTCTCTGTGAAAAACTGCCAGACCTTAGAGCACCTCGGCCTCTGCAGGGTGGCATGGCGCGAGGGGGCGCTTTGGGAAACACTTGGTGGATTATTCGGTCTGGCCCTGCCTCTACCCCTGGCCACCGCACTGCCTCTTGCAACCTGCCCTGCTGATGCCCTTGACTCCCCCTCTGAAGACCTGTCCTCCTGAGTAAGCGTTGCACACCAGGTGGGGTCAGTCACCTCATCGTCCTGCTGCTCTTCCTCCGAATCCTCTGTGCGCTGCTCCCTCGGACTTACTGCCCTTACTACTACCTCACTGCAAGACAACTGTGTCTGATCGTCATCGTCCTCCTCACCCACAGAAAGTTGTTGAGACAGTTGGCGGAAGTCCCCAGCCTCTTCCCCCGGACCCCGGGAACTTTCGAATGGTTGGGCATCAGTGACGATAAACTCCTCTGGTGGGAGAGGAACCGCTGCTGCCCAATCTAAGCAGGGGCCCGAGAACAGTTCCTGGGAGTGTTCCCGCTCCTGAGCAGGTGTTATTGTAGTGGAGTGAGGAGGCTGGGAGGAAGGAGGAGCAGCAGACAGAGGATTCGGATTGGCAGCAGTGGACGGCGCAGAACTGCGGGTAGACGATAGGTTGCTCGAAGCACTTTCTGCCATCCAGGACAGGACCTGCTCACACTGCTCATTTTCTAATAACCGTCTCCCGCGTGGACCCATTAATTGGGCGATGAATGTGGGGACGCCAGAAACGTGCCTCTCTCCTAATCGCGCAGCAGCCGGCTGCGACACACCTGGATCAGGAGCTTGGCCTGTGCCCACACCCTGACTTGGCCCTCCGCGTCCTCCGCCGCGTCCACGTCCTCTAGGCCTACCCCTACCCCTCAGCATGCTGTATTACCAGTGATTTGATTTCACAGGCAGGAAATAAATTGGCGCAAGACTGCAGGCCAAATATAATTTTTTCCCTTTTTTGAAAACGAAAGGCCCCACTGCCTCTAGTGAATGAATAATCTAAGTTTAATAACTGTGCTGTTTTCCTGCTAATGTGTCACAGAACGTGAGGGTAGCAGAGTTATTAACTGTGGCAGAGCAGGTATTTTTTTTCCCAATTAAGGAAAGCAAATGGCGAAGCCAGGAGTAAAACGTAGCTGGGTGCGTATGATTTTTACAGGTTGCACACGCAGCCGACACGTGTCCACCGGCGTTAGGACGGACAGAGGCAGGACAAATAGAATTATTTTCCGTTTTTTTGCACCAAAAGGCAGCACTGCGTATATTCTATGAACATGAGAAGTTTAATAACTGTGCTGTTTTCCTGCTAATGTGTCACAGAACGTGAGGGTAGCAGAGTTATTAACTGTGGCAGAGCAGGTATTTTTTTTCCCAATTAAGGAAAGCAAATGGCGAAGCCAGGAGTAAAACGTAGCTGGGTGCGTATGATTTTTACAGGTTGCACACGCAGCCGACACGTGTCCACCGGCGTTAGGACGGACAGAGGCAGGACAAATAGAATTATTTTCCGTTTTTTTGCACCAAAAGGCAGCACTGCGTATATTCTATGAACATGAGAAGTTTAATAACTGTGCTGTTTTCCTGCTAATGTGTCACAGAACGTGAGGGTAGCAGAGTTATTAACTGTGGCAGAGCAGGTATTTTTTTTCCCAATTAAGGAAAGCAAATGGCGAAGCCAGGAGTAAAACGTAGCTGGGTGCGTATGATTTTTACAGGTTGCACACGCAGCCGACACGTGTCCACCGGCGTTAGGACGGACAGAGGCAGGACAAATAGAATTATTTTCCGTTTTTTTGCACCAAAAGGCAGCACTGCGTATATTCTATGAACATGAGAAGTTTAATAACTGTGCTGTTTTCCTGCTAATGTGTCACAGAACGTGAGGGTAGCAGAGTTATTAACTGTGGCAGAGCAGGTATTTTTTTTCCCAATTAAGGAAAGCAAATGGCGAAGCCAGGAGTAAAACGTAGCTGGGTGCGTATGATTTTTACAGGTTGCACACGCAGCCGACACGTGTCCACCGGCGTTAGGACGGACAGAGGCAGGACAAATAGAATTATTTTCACTTGTTTTACAAGCAAAAGGCAGCACTGCGTATATTCAATGAATAATAACTGTGTTGTGGCCCTGCCTATACAATTCTTTCCCTGCAGTATCAATGGAGGGTGGAATGCTCTGCAGAGGCGATTTTGAGAAGCAAAAAAAAATGCAGCACAGCTAACAGCAGCCTGGACAGTACTGCACACGGATAAATATGGCCCTAGAAAGGACCGTTGAGGTTCTTGAAGGCTACACTCACTCCTAACACTCTCCCTGCCTATGCAGCACTTCTGTCCCTAATGCCGGGTGCAACGGTCTGCAGAGGCGATTTTGAGAAAAAAAAAATTGCCACTGCTAACAGCAGCCAACACACAGCTATCAGTGGCCCTAATAAGGACCTTTGGGGGGTCTTGAAGCCTACACTAACTACCAATTCTTTCCCTACAGCAGCTCCGGTACAAACAGCACTGTCCCTCAGCTAACTCACCAGGCATCTGAGCCGAACCGCGGGAGGGGCCGACTTTTATGTTCGGGTGACACCTGATCTTCCCAGCCACTCACAGCAGGGGGGTGGTATAGGGCTTGAACGTCACAGGGGGAAGTTGTAATGCCTTCCCTGTCTTTCAATTGGCCAGAAAAGCGCGCTAACGTCTCAGGGAAGGAAGTGAAAGTAACCAGAACACCGCATGGTGTTCGTTACGAATAACGAACATCCCGAACACCCTAATATTCGCACGAATATCAAGCTCGGAAGAACACGTTCGCTCATCTCTAATAATATCATACTAGCATCAAATTTTGATTTATTATGCCTTCTGTGGCTCCCGGTCATCACAAAAAATGAATATGGCCCTAAAGGTACCAAAGGTTGGGGATCTGTGATCTATACAGTGCCTCTACTAAAAGGCAGAGTTGTCGATTTATATTTTTTCACTGTAAACATTAGCTTATCGGTTATTTGATGTTGAAAAATAAACATAAGCTCTGTTCACATTACTTTAGACTTTATATTTGGCAGGTATTTCAGGAAAATCTCCCAACATACAGCACACCCTGGACATAAAGCCTTGACAAATGCCACTGTGTACCATGCAGTGGCATATATTGTGAGAAGGGATAATCTGGTCACCTGATGAACAATGCAGCAGCTTCTGCAAGGAGTAATCCCTAAATCCTTGCGGGTGCAGTCGATAAGGATAGCAAAACAGTCCGGCAAGAAAGGCTGCTATAATTCTCTATTTCATTGAAGAATACATATTGGGGGCACGCTATCAGTCTTTAGCTTTACTATTATTCACTCTTCAATAAAAAGAGAATTTTAGACGTCGACTGGAGTGTTTGTTTTGCTATTTATACAGTTGCATATGTAATACACATGTTAGAAAAAAATATATATCACACAATATTTTTTTCCCAGTTTGGATTTGTAAGTGAGGCCTGCCTCATTTTACTCTCTAGCCAGTCACAATTAATTATTGTAATATATACTGTAACATGTACAGATTTTTTTTATAACATGGGGTCCTAGGTATGGCACTCTCTTGGAAATCGTTCGATCTCTAGTGGTTTATATCCCAGCACATATGCTAAATGTGTACACTGTAAGCAGTATGTATATAGCCTTGGATTGTTTGTCTTTTGCATTATGAAAGCTATGACTTCTAAAGTGACAATCCCCGAAAATGCCAGGAATCCTATCTAGAAGGCAATGTATGACTCCAGCACCTGCCTTGTTGTTACATTGCTATGTTTTGCCTCAACCAAGTGTTAGAGCTTTAATATTTGAACATGTGTGCAGTGGCTCTGGAGAACTGCATGGGATTATATTTAAAGTTTTGCTCAAATTAACAACATGACCACCAATTCCAGGATTGTCCTGTTGGTGCTGCTCTAATATTTCCTTTTTAATTCCTTAGTGATGGCCCAATAGTCTTTGCGCCACCATCCCTCTAGATACAGCGCGGGCGTCAGCTGTGTATTATAGCAGACATCCACGGCAATAGCTGCAATCGGCCTGATAGCGGCATTTAAACCCCCCGACCGATGTTTGGGGGTCCTGTACGCCCCCCCCCCCACCTCCTCCCTCTCTGCGGTAAGCCATGCAGGTGTCATGGCAACCGGGGGCCTTCTGAAAGGCCCCATTGCTGTCTTGGCAGACTGCCCATCAAACCGTCCCCGTGAGGTGGCTTGGTAGGCTGCTTGTCAGAATGCAGTATGATGTAATGCTATGGCATTACATCATACTGCAGGAGTGATCAAAGCATCGCTGGTTGTGGTCTCCTCTGGGAACTAAAAGAAAGTGTAAAAATAAAAACAAAGTTTTAATAAATTATTTTAAAAAAAGTAATACAAGTTTAAAAAAAAACTTTTGCCATATTTGCAATTAAAAATCTAAATAATGAAGCAAAAATACGAGTTTGGTATCGCTCTATCCGTAGGAGCTACGATTTTTGAAAAGGAGGAGGAAAAAACTAAAATGGAAAAAAGCAAAAAAGCTCCGTCACTAAGGGGTTAATACTATTAGAAACAAATATATTGTCATTTGATATTTTAGGATTAAATACAGAAAATTATTGAATCCACTTTACTTTCTGTTTCTCCTTTCTAGGTTTTTGGATTATTGGTCTGGGCCTTAATAGCGGGCTCTGAATATTTCATTTATCCTGCTTTTGGCTGGGTGATGTTTGTAGCTGTATTTTACTGGGTCCTCACCGTATTCCTCTTCATAATTTACGTTACAAGAGCAAATACCAAAATCACTAGAGTGCCATGGACGTTAGTAGTAAGTATATTTTTTTAAATGGTCAATAACTTTGCATAAATCAAAAATACAAGTAAATGTAAGAAACTTTGTGATATATTTTATTAGACAAAAATGTTTATTTTTCCATTTATCGGGCGCCTTTCCTCCTCTCCCTCCTAAACTCTTCACTCACTATGAAAAACTGCTAGAATCCATCTTGGTAGACAAAACAGACTAACAGCTCAATAACAGGTTAGATTACATGCTGCCCATGGAAATCAAAGGGAGAGTACAGGAGGAAAAAGGAGGAGATAGGTACACACAGACATGCTGCAGCTTATAGTAAATGTTTTACTGTCTCACAGCTACTTGAATCCAATCTAGACTACTCAGTACTTCTCTATAATGTCTTCCATGTTGCTGATTCTCTGTATATGAAAGACACAGATAGGTGAACAGATCCCCATTTCTCTGTGTGTGCAATGTATTGGAGACATCAGAGCAGCTAGTCTTCACCCACTAGCTCAGGGAAAATTGAGAATTAGAGATGAAGCCTGAAGAGGGTATGTGCACCCAGGCTAGTCCCTCAGCAAATATTTTCAGCTGCCTGGCCTGGTATTCTGACTTTGCATTGCAGCCTCAGTCAAGGCCACAGATGTTTCCCCCACTGCTTTGCTTTGCCTTTGACTAGTCGTACCTGTGCGATGCTTTGCAGTCCCTGGACAAAGCAAGCAAAGAACCATACATATAATGTTGTTCTGAGTGGTACACTCATCTCATCTCACTAGGTTTGAGATGCTAATATTTGCTGCGGTGGTCTAGCTTTCACCTGTAAAAAAATTGAGTTGACTTATAATACTGAGGAAAAATATATATATATAGTGGCCACCTATTTGCTCTCTCAGATCGCCATCTTGGCACCACATACATAAAGGCTCAGGACCACCAGATTACTTCAAATTCTGGCTTCCACCAGTTTTATTTCACACACAGCAAACACATACTGGAACATAACACGATTTCAGGGTTCCCAACCTACAGAGTCCCTGTCACTATTCCCCACCCAGGGTGTCTAGAGGACGTCCTCCTCTGTCAAACACGTGATGGGCCCTAGTCTGGTTCTCACGGGAGCTCAGGCTTCTAGTTCCTGATGCTGCTACCACAGCCTCTCACTTTGGCTTTCAGCCAACTTCCCCTTGAGTGTGGCAGGAACTGATACTTTTATCTCACTTCCTGCAACATCCACAGGTGTTCTCTCATTTACCTAGTGCCTGAGAGCCTGAATGCCTTTGGACAGGCCATTCTGTGAACAGATTTGTCATATATATATATATATATATATATATATATATATATATATATTGTATTCAGTGATTTTCGACAATAGTCAGCCCGTGCTGACTAATTATACAGGAAAGACTGAGATCAGTAGTTGAAGCGCACTCCCTGATGTGCAGGCAGGATTCCGGCGAGGACGCAGCACCAGCGACCATATTGTAAACCTGCGATGAACCATGGAAAAAGCTTGAGAATACCAAAAGAATATCTACATGTGCTTCATCGACTACATCAAGGACTTTGACTGCCTCGACCATGACAAGCTATGGCGCACTCTACTAGAGCTGGGCATATCGGCACATCTAGATCAAAAAGCCACTGTGAGAACACAGTATTGGAACACAGATTAGTTTGGGATCAGTAAAGGTGTCCGACAGGGCAGCATCCTCTCACCCTTCTTGTTTAACCTTTATGTGGAAGTGATCATGCGGAAAATGGACTTAGACAAATTGGAAAACCTGGTGAGAATAGGTGGCAGAAACATCAACAATTTCAGTTATGCGGATGACACAACTCTGCTTGCAGAAACAGAAGCCAGTCTGAAGCAGCTGATAAGTAATATTAAAACTGAAAGTGAAAAAATGGGACTCTGCCTGAATTTAAAGAAGACTAAAATTATGACAACTGTAAAAAATGGCCAAATTCAAATCAAAATCGACAATGAGGTCATAGAATGCGTGCGAGACTTCATCTTCCTTGGCTCAAAAATTGACCAGGCCAGAGAATCTATGCCAGAGATAAAATGTAGGATAGCATTGTGGTGAAGCGCAATGCTAAACATGGACAAAATCTGGAAAAATAGGGATATAAGCAGAGCAACTCAATGAAGGATAGTGCAAACCACTGTTTTCCCCATAGCCAGGTATGGATGTGAAAGCTGGACTGCGGAAAAAGCTGACAGGAGGAGGATTGATGCATTTGAGCTGTGGTGCTGGAGAAAGCTGCTGTGCATGCTCTGGACGACGAGAGTAACAAACAGAGAAGTCCTGAATCATATAATCACTGGATAGGGAAGATGACCAGATTCAGGCTCCCGTATTTTGGCCATGTAATACAAGCAGAGTTGCTCGAAAAATCTATAATGCTTGGACAGATCAGTGGCAAAAGAAGAGCTTGCCTTTAGTGTCACCAAGGGTCATGAACGACTAAATGGCTAACAACAACAACAATATGCATGTTTGTCTGTCTATCTATCTCAGGATTAGTGGGGGTCCCAGTGGTTGGTGGGATAACCCCTTTAACAAGTGTAAATTGAAAAACTGAATGACAGATGAGTGATTGCAGCCGCAAGTTACCATATCTATGTAGCAAGACTGGTTCTCTTTCCATATCTGTGCACTAAGCTTGGTTCTGGTACAGTATTTATGTTATGAGCTTAGTTCTAGTGCTGTCTTTATGTTATGAGCTTGGTTATGATGCTGTATCTATTTACTGAGCTTGGTTCTGCTGCTATATTTGTTATAAGCTTGGTGTATATGTGCTCTATTTATGTCATGATCTTAGTACTGGTCTTGTAGTTATATTGGTTTTGGTTCTGTATTTATATTATGAAAGGCGGAGTAAGCAGGTTATGGATGGGCCGCTTCTCATTGGCCAGTGATGCATGCCTGCCCCCCAACTTAAAATTTACAGCCAACCCCTGGTGTGCATCATGCTTCAAAGCAAACAACCTTCAGAAGGCGCGTTCTAGAGATGGGAAGCTTGAAAAGGCTACAAAAGCATTGCTAAAGTCCTGGTTGTACTTCAATCCATAATTAGACAAATTATCTACAAATAGAATTCAGGAGAGTTGCTAATCTATCTAGTAGTGGACGTCCTTTTAAGATCACTCCAGGAACACAACAAACAATCCTGAAAGAGGTAAGAAAGAAGCAAGGGTAACAGCAAAAGATCTACAGAACACTCTACAAACTAGAAAACGCTTTGTTCATTGTTCCCACTGTTAGAAAAATCAGCATGAATGGTGTTCATAGAGGATAATCACTCTTGTCCAAAAAAACCATTGTAGTTCGCCTCAAGCTTGCCTGAGACCACCTGGATGTTTTACAATGCTTCCGCAAAAATTATCATAGAAAAATCATAGAATGATAGAGTTGGAAGAGACCTTCAGGGTCATCGGGTCCAACCCCCTGCTCAATGCAGGATTTACTAAATCATCCCAGACAGATATTTGTCCAGCCTCTGTTTGAACACTTCCATTGAAGGAGAACTCATCACCTCCCATGGTAACCTGTTCCACTTACTGGTTCCCCTCACTGTCTAATATCTAATCTGTGTCTCCTCCCTTTCAGTTGCATCCCATTGCTTCTAGTCTTTCCTTGTGCAAATGAGAAATCGGGCTGATCCCTCAGATCAGATATTTGTAGACCACTATTAAGTCTCCTCTCAGTCTTCTTTTTTACAAGCTAAACATTCATGAATCCTTTAACCATTTCTCATATGACACAGCTTGAAGACCGCTCACCATCCCGGTAGCTATTCTCTGAAATTTCTTCAGTTTGCCATGTCTTTTTTAAATTGGGGTGCCCAAACTGTACACAGTATTCCAGATAAGGTCTGACCAAGGAAGAGTAGAGGGGGTAATTACTTCATGTTATCCAGACTCTATTCCTCACTTAATACATCCCAGAATTGTGTTTGCCTTTTTTGCTGCTGCATCACATTGTTGACTCATGTTCAGTCTATGATCTATTAGTATACCCAGGTCTTTTTCACATGTGCTGCTACTTAGCTCAATTACTCACACCCTGTGCTTTTTTTCATTTTTCTTGCCCAGATGTAGGACTTTGCATATCTCCCTGTTAAATACCATTCTGTTTGTTGCAGACCACTGTTCAAGCTTGTCTAGATCTTTTTGAATCAGTGTTAGCCATCCCTCCTAGCTTTGTGTTGTTAGCAAATTTGATCAGTTTACGCTCTATTCCCTTGAACAACACTGGGCCCAGGAAAAAATCTTGTGGCATCCCATTTAAGACATTCTTCGGATTGGATGTGCAGCCATTTATGGGCACTCTCTTAATATGATCACTAAGTCAGTTGTGAAATCACCTAACAGTTGCCTTGTCGATCCCATTTTTTCAATATGTTTTATGGACAGATGAGACAAAAGTGGAATTTGTTTTTAGAACAAATGCACAACACTAATATGTTTGAAGGGAAAAGCACACTACACACCAAAACCTTACCCTGTGAAGTAGAATGGAGGGAGCATTTCAGTTTGGAGCTGCTTTGTTACCTCAGTGTCTGGAGTCTTTATGACCTTTGAGGGAACAATGAATTCTAAGATGTAGCAAAACATTTTACAGGAGAATGTAAGGGTAGCAGTCTATGACCTCAGGCTGAAAAGACGTTGGGTGATGCAACAAGACAATGATGACCCAAAGCACACAAGTAAATCAATTGTTGGAAAAGATGATTTGTGCTTTGGAATTGCCAAGTCAGAATCCTAACCTTAACCCTATCGAGACGCTGTGGCATGATCTGAAGCCGTCAGCTATCCAGATGTATGTCCCTAGGGAGGAAGAAGTCTATGTACCTTGAAATGCATTCACATGCGTTTTATTAATACATTGAGATCCTGTTGGCAAGTACCCAAGTTTGGTAATTTATGTCTGAAGGTTGCGCCACATTTACCCCTCTGAAATGTAGTTTTCTTTTTCTTGTCTGCTATTTACAGCTACAGGAAACATTTGGTAGAGGTGATTGCTGCTATTGAGGGATCGACAGGTTATTCAATTCAAGGGTTCACTTACTTTATCTTCCTACACTGTGGACATTTAATAAATGTTCTCAATCAAAGACATGAACACTATAACTGTGTTTCATTAGTTTGGTTAGATTGCGTTTGTCTAGAATTGTGACTTAGATACAAGAGCACATTTTATTAGTAATCAATGCAGAAATTCAGGTAATTCCAAAGGGTTCACTTGCTTTTTCTTGCAACTG
The DNA here is from genome assembly GCF_035609145.1 of Eleutherodactylus coqui. Taxonomy (NCBI): domain Eukaryota; kingdom Metazoa; phylum Chordata; class Amphibia; order Anura; family Eleutherodactylidae; genus Eleutherodactylus; species Eleutherodactylus coqui. Next base: position 45,249,579 of record NC_089848.1, on the reverse strand, counting down.
TAAATACCCGATGGGTGCAGGTCTCACCTGTTGCCCACCACCCATTGGGAGAACAGGGTTCCCATGACCCTGGTTCATCCAGCTGAATTGGAGATTTCCCCATAGAAGATAAGGGACAGTTGGCTGTATTTAAAGAGTTTGTCTGGTGGGTACATTTATAAAAACAACAACGAAACATAGTGACAAAGTCGAAAATAATAAACCAAAGTATACTCACCCATTGCGTGCCTCCATCGCTTGGTCCCTTCGGTCTCTTCATCTTCAGGTCAAGCAGGCATGTGCCTGTCTAAGTGACTGACAGTACCACTTTGAGACCACTAATTGGTTGCAGCAGTCATGCACTAAGACTGGTACATGCCTGCTCAACCTGGAAGTGAGTAGAGATTAGGAGACCGGAGTGGCAGGGACATGCAACAGCAGCCACAGTGTACAATGTACTGTACTGTTCCACGTGGTAGGCCTTCCACCCAATCAGCCAGAAACCTACTGTACACTGCAAGAACCCCGAAATGGTCTGTCTGTACATGGTTATCTTTTCCATCTGGGGAAGGCTCTAGTTTTGGCTTATATTCCCAATCCTTTTACAAGGCCAACTTTTAAAAGGTTGTACATTGACTTGTAGGAAAGCTACCTTCTAATAGGTGGCACTGCTGAGGCATTGCAATATCTTCCATTTGCATGTCAAATTTCCCAGGGGAGCACTGCACGGCCTTCTCAGTTTCCTCATGGCTAGTAGGAGAAACTATACCCCTCTCAACCCAAGTCATAAGCTTCTCAGCCAGTCAGAAACTTACTATGTAAGTTCTAGGCTGGACCTGGTAGAGTCTATTGATCTGGTGTATCTGGACTTCTCTAAAGCATTTGACACTGGGCCATAATAGGCTCATATATAAAATGAGACAGCTCGGATTGGGTGAAAACGTGTGTATCTGGGTAAAGAACTGGCTCAGAGATAGAAAGCAGAGGGTGATAATAAATGGTTCGTGCTCTGATTGGGCCACCGTCGCTAGCGGGGTGCCACAAGGTTCAGTATTAGGCCCCATTCTGTTTAATATATTTATCAACGACCTGATAGAGGGGCTGCACAGCAAAATATCAATATTTGCAGATGACACAAAATTATACAATATAATCAATACAACGGAGGACAATGTACGGCTACAAACGGACCTAGATAAGCTGGGGGCTTGGGCACAAAAATGGCAAATGAAGTTCAGTGTTGATTAATGTAAGGTTATGCACATGGGCAGGAGAAACGGATGTCACCAATATACACTAAATGGGGTACTGCCAGGGAAAAGTGATATGGAAAAAGACCTGGGGGTACTAGTGGATTGTAAATTAAACTGGAGTAGCCAATGCCAGTCAGCTGCTGCAAAAGCTAATAAAGTCTTGGGGTGCATTAAAAGAGGTATAGGGGTGAGGGACGAGAACATTATCCTTCCATTATATAAGGCACTTGTCAGGCCTCACATGGAATACTGTGTACAGTTCTGGTCACCGGGGATCAGGAAAGATGTTACAGTGCTGGAGGGGGTCCAAAGAAGGGCAACTAAACTAACAGATGGAATGGGAGGACTGAAATACCTGGAGAGGCTATCAAAATTGGGATTATTTACCCTGGAAAAAAGACGACTAAGGGGCGACCAAATAACTATGTATAAATACATGAGGGGACAATACAAGGATCTCTCCCATGATCTGTTTATACCCAGGACAGCGACGGTAACAAGAGGGCATCTGCTACATCTAGAAGAAAGCAGGTTTCATTGCCAACACAGAAAAGGGTTCTTTACTGTAAGATGGATGTGGTGATGGCAAAATCCATAGAGGAGTATAAGAGGGGACTACATGTCTTGCTAGAGCGCTATGATATTACAGGATATAATTTTTAAGTCGCCAGCAGGTTGTTGATCCGGGTCCTACAGGCAGGTAGGAACTATTAGAGGTTGATCCAGGGATTAGTCTGACTGCCATTAGTGGGCAGAAAGGAATTTTTCCCCCAAAAGAGCTAATTGGCTTCTGCCTCTTGCGTTTTTTTTGCCTTCCTCTGGATCAACAAGGCGGTTAAACAGGCTGAACTAGATGGACATTGTCTTACATACTATGTTACAAGACCTGTTAAAAAAAATCAGATATTGACTTGTAGGAAATCAATTGTACCTTTTTATAGGTGGTGCTGCCGAGGCATTGTACCATCTCCCATTTGCATACTTTTTTTTTTAATTTACCCGCCTGATAACCCCTTTTAATACTTTGATTGTTACTGACAAAGCCAAGCAGTACGACAATAAGTTCATTGTTATGTCATTAGCCTTGGTATCAGGATGCATCCTAGGGAGAACCAACACAGGATTTAGTAAGCCATTTGACAGGATTACAATCACCCTACAATGTTATACAACAAGAGAACATTGTAGAGAGGATTGTCTGATTATCCAACAAGCACAAGCCGCTCCAACTGTTTTGTTGTCCACCATCCAGAGACAGGGGGCACCATCGTTACAGACCCCTGTGTCTGTTGGAACTATTTCCAGGAGCTTGGCTGAAGGACATTTGGTCTTCCCATTATGTATACTGCCTCTGACACCCACCATCGCCTCCATTTGCAGTGGTGTCATGAACGACTAAACTGGACTGCTACAAAGAGGAACAAAGTTGTCTTCAGCAATGAATTCAGGTTTAGTTTGGGCACTGATGATGGCCGAGTTCGTTTCTTCAAAACCTAGAGGTGGCTCCCTCAATCCTGCCTTTGCTATAGAGCGGCACACTGCCCCCACTGCTGGTGTGATGGTCTGGGGGGCCATCGCATATGACAATGGGTCACCCCTAGTAGTGATATGAGGAACAATGACAGCTCAGCGATATGTTCAGAACATCCTGCAGCCACATGTGTTCCTCTCATGGCAGGGCTTCTGAGAGGCATTTCCCAGCTGGATAATATTTGGTTGCACACAGCAAGGGGGTCACAGGAAGCCCCCACAACAATACCACATTTATTGCTATTAAAATATGTGGAGCAATATGCTGCAGGATACCATACGAAACCTATATGCCTATATCACATCTTGCATCCAAGCTAGAGGCGGTACAACAGGGTACTACAGCCTCCATGCATCCCCCATATCACATCTTGTATCCAAGCTAGAGGCAGTACAACAGGGTACTAGAGCCTCCATGCCCACCCGTATCACATCTTGTATCCAAGCTAGAGGCGGTACAACAGGGCACTAGAGCCTCCATGCCAGCCCGTATCACATCTTGTATCCAAGCTAGAGGCGATACAACAGGGTACTAGAGCCTCCATGCATCCCCCGTATCACATCTTGTATCCAAGCTAGAGGCGGTACAACAGGTTACTAGAGCCTCCCTTCAAAGGGTCAGTTTTCTGCAATAAATTCCCTTGTTGCTCTGATATTGTAGTCACTTACTTATATCAACATTACAATCACACATATAAAGTTTCATTCGATTCCAACAACTCCTTTAGGAGCTTGATTTTTTTTTTTGTCAATGTGTGTAGTTAATTTTACATACCTTGTCTCACAAAAAAATAATAAAAGTTCTATAATACATCGCATATACCTAAAAGTGATGCCATTAAAAAATACAACTTGTCCCACAAAAAACACGTTCTCATATGGCTATGGCAATAAAAAGTTCAAAAGTTATGTATCTAGTAAACTGAAAAAAATTAATTGGTCATTAGGGTCTAAAATACGCCCGTCATTAAGGGGTTAGAACAGGATGTCCAGGTAGTACTCAGGAAATTAAACAAAACAAACTTTCCTTGTCTTGTGTTGAGCTTTCATTGTTTTTTGGATGCTGCAATCCTTTTTACTACTTCGATGAGCTTTGCCACATTGTTTCATGAATAAAAAGTGATCCTCAGAGATCGGCACCTCTGAGTCTGAGATCTCAATTTCCCCATCAGATACACCTAAGGCTGCATTCCCACGAATGTATATTGGCTCGGTTTTCACGCCGAGCCGATATACGTCGTCCTCATCTGCAGGGGGGGAGGATGGAAGAGCCAGGAGCAGGAACTGAGCTCCCGCCCCCTCTCTGCCTCCTCTCTGCCCCTCTGCATTATTTGCAATGGGGAGAGGCAGAATGGGGCGGGGCTAATGCGGGAAACTTAGCCCCGCCCTGTCCTGCCTCCTTTCATTGCAAATAGTGCAGAGGGGTGGAGAGGAGGCAGAGAGGGGGCGGGAGCTCAGTTCCTGCTCCTGGCTTTTCCATCCCCCCTCTGCAGATGAGGACGACGTATAATGGCTCGGCGTGAAAACCAAGCCAATATACGTTCGTGGGAATGCAGCCTTATTCTGAGGATGAAGACAAGGTATTTCTACATTTCTTGTTGCTTGGAAGAGGAGCTTTATGTCTGCTAGGGGGACCCATTATTTAAGACTTGAGCCAGGAAGAAAATCTGTTCATTTGCCCTTTCATCTCTAAATCTCAATCTCTGCAGATGTCTGAGGAAAGTCAGTTATCTGATAATGGCTGAATACATTTTATGCATAATATAGGTTTTGAATTTCTTCCTTTTCCAAATGGAAATAAACCTCCTCCTATGGAGCCTCAGTCTCATTTAGGCACATGTTAAACAAATCTGTAAGCAAATTATCTGGAAGTGGTTATTCACAACTATTGCATGGCCTAGAGTTATGCATTTTTCTACAGCAGATTTACTGGAATGGCTCTACATCTGTAAAGAAATAATACATTTGAATATATAGTGACAACAGATAATGGGTGCAAGGAGCAAGCAATTCACTTTGACTGGTCAGCTGTCAAAATGCAAAATCAGCCCTGCAGCCATATTGCAAATTCCTCTGAATGCCCACACAAGTGCAGACAGCTGCTGGTCAGGAAGTAGCAGTAGTGAAGCCCTGCAGGCATCCCATTGGCAGGGAGATACAATGGTGTAATTCCGGGCTGATACACAAACATCAGAATGACAATGGAACACATATACAGAGCTAGCTGATATACCCAGCTTCGCCCAAGTTAATTTGATACAGCTGTTTACGTGTTGTTTCGCAGGGAAAATTTTATGAGTTCAAGGTTACTTTAGAGTAACTGAGGAATAAAATATGTATACATATAGAGGAGCGGTAGATTCTCCTCAGGCTGCATGTACCGATGTCCCTCTGCAGAATGTGCCACCCCTCCCACTCTCCTCATTTAGGACCTAAAAAATGCTTGCGCCAAATTTCACGCTTGTACAAAAGTTACGTTACATAGGGGTGCACTTACTTTTGTAATTAGCATTGAATAATCGAGTTGTGACCCCCTTACTTTTCCTATTTAGGACCTAGAGAATGCGTGTGCCAAATTTCACCCTTATACGACACCGGGAAGTTACATTACATAGGGGTGCACTTACTTTTGCAGGGGTGAAGGTCTGAAGCACATTAATTTGCACTCCAAATACTGGGACCAGTATGTACACTTCTGGGAGTGTGTGGAGTTGTGTTCCAACTCTCGAAAAATGTTGTGCTCCAGCAACTGGTGTAATCTCAAAACAGCTTATTACAGTCATGAAAAATATATAAAATCGATTACATAATCAGAGTATTATAAGTGAATTTGGCTCAAATGTAATAAAATAAATGATATGATAAAATCCCTAAATATATGTAAGCTTATTAATGAAAATAGTAACAGGAAAGAGGCGGGTACATACAAATATAAAAGTGAGGGACTGTAAGTGGATGGGTGAAATCAATATATAAAGATAAAATAGAATTACAACTAATAAATAAAACAATGTGAGGTAAGATACATAAAATAGGAATATACCAGGCACATACAACAGAAACGTGGGATATAAGATTAGTGTACTAAACTCCAAAAAGAGTAGGTTGGCCTAATAGGCGATAAGTGTATGTGTTGGACAGTTCAAGGTATAACAGGAGGAGAGGGAAAGAGAAGGGATCCAAAAAAAGGAAATGCTGGATTCCCCATAGTGTCCCACTTGAATTAGATTCTCTCCAGTACTTTGTTTAGGCGGTGAGGTGTCACTGTCGAAGTGTTTATTCGGAAAATCCAAAACATTACCAATAATCTCAATCTAGAGAGTTCGCCTCAAGGGATTTTCTTGTGCTGCAGCACATCCTTTTCAGCAGTTGAAACACAACTCTGCAGACTCCCAAAATTCCCCGTTTTGGTATTTGGAGGCAAATGCATGGGCTTCAGACACGTGGCTCACACAGGGACTTCTGGTGGACGGAGGTGTATGTGCGATTTGGCTAAGGCGGGAACATCAAGCCGCACCTCCTCTATTGACACCAATACAGATGGATGTAAATTGAGAGAATCTTTTACTGTGTATGTGTATGTATATATGTGTGTATGTATGTATGTATGTGTATATATTCCCTGTATTCGTTCATTATCTTTCTTGTATGTGCTTGATAAAGAAGGCTCCCTCCCATATTTTTATATGCACCCTGAATAAATTGACTTTACCTATCCTCTGCGGGCCTAATTCCTAAATGTGTCTCTAAGATTGATGGGGGGGTCTTCCCACTTGGATCTCAACTACGAAGTAAGTTCTGTCTTTTGTAGGGACAACCTCATGGCATGAGATGTACTTGGCATCACAGACCCCCCGCCCCCATGGTGTGTCACATAGGGGAAGTCAGGGACTAAAAAGAAAAAAATATATAAAGTTGGCTGTACAGGTGAGAAATGTCCTTCACCTGCCAGAATAATAGGCGTGATTCGTGCAGAAGGGTTCTTACTGTATCAGCAGTAATTATACCAGTGTTTGTTTCATCATTCTAGGTGCACTGGTTCTAGAACGGAGTCTGGGGACCAGATGTCTGTTCTGTGCCGCTATAGAATGATGAGGAAAGACCTATGTGCACGCTCTTTCCCTTACCTGGAGTTTTTATAACCTACAGTATCATTTACATACATATGAAACTTCCGTTTTATAAACTTTGCACTTAGTTTTACCGTCGTTCTCATTTATGTTCTACAATGCTGAATCAGATTGTTGTGGGAATTGTAGCAATTTCACATAAAAATACAGAACATATTTGTAACAGAACAGAAATCTATCAACATAACCTAAGCATGTTTTCAACATGTAAATGTATTTATTGTTATTGTCCTGGTAAGACAACATCAAATCAAGATGTGGTGGAAGGTTATCGAGTGGGATTTTCTGAAACATCCTGCACATAAATCTCATCTCTCTTGTATAGAAGGATTAGCTGTGGCACTTTAGGCCATGAGTCATTTGATGCATTATATTTAATAATTCACTCTCTAAGCTCTCCCCACCTACACAGAAAGTCTGAATTTAGATAGAAGCCAGGCAGTCATTAATTTAGAAGAAATGTGAACTTTGATGATGAATTTCACCTTTCTGTTAGATTTGCATACCACACACTTGTATCTGTATGTCAGAGTATAAGGCCTATTTCACAAGAATATTCGCATTAGTATTTTGTACTAGCATTTGTAAGCCAAAACCAGGAAATACAGGAAAAAAGTATCATGAAAAAGATTTGCATCTCTTAAGTACTGCATTTTGGACCCACTCCCAGTTATGGCTTAAAAAACAGATAGGTCATTATTAGTATAGAGTTGGACAACCTCTTTAAATCTGCATGTGAGGTAGAGGATATACTTAGTGTCATGTTGTGCTCTTGAGATCTGTAGTACTATGTACTTCCAGGAGCACACTGCTGCAGTGGTGGCTGATTTGGTGTTGATTTCTCCAGCTAACCAATCACCATGTGTCTGAATATATAAACACCAGCCCAGTTAACCCTTTCCAATCCACTGTCTGACGTCTGAAGACATTATGATTTAAGGATGTACAGCTCCGATGTTGGAAGACGTCCGTCGGGGTTCTTTTACTGTATATTGCCAGCCTCTCTGCTGTCGGAGCCTATCCAACATGTCACCTCATGCAGTACTGGCTTTAGCCAGCATATAGCGCTATTGTATAGCAGCAGAAAAAGAGTAAGCCCCCTAGGAAAACCAGGATACAAATTGGATTGGAAAGGGTTAAACTATGTCTGTTTTGGTGTTTATATGCAAGCCTGAGGTCCTGGGTGGGAATTCAGTGTGTCTGTAGATATGCAGACACCTGGTGTGAACAATGTCTTGTTCAGTGTCTGTCTGTAGGTATGCAGACACCTGGTGTGAACAATGTCTTGTTCAGTGTCTGTAGGTGTGCAGACACCTGGTGTGAACAATGTCTTGTTCAGTGTCTGTAGGTGTGCAGACACCTGGTGTGAACAATGTCTTGTTCAGTGTCTGTAGGTGTGCAGACACCTGGTGTGAACAATGTCTTGTTCAGTGTCTGTAGGTGTGCAGACACCTGGTGTGAACAATGTCTTGTTCAGTGTCTGTAGGTGTGCAGACACCTGGTGTGAACATGGTCTTGTTCAGTGTCTGTAGGTGTGCAGACACCTGGTGTGAACATGGTCTTGTTCAGTGAGTGTCTGTAGGTGTGCAGACACCTGGTGTGAACATGGTCTTGTTCAGTGTCTGCTTGTAGGTGTGCAGACACCTGGTGTGAACATGGTCTTGTTCAGTGTCTGCTTGTAGGTGTGCAGACACCTGGTGTGAACATGGTCTTGTTCAGTGTCTGCTTGTAGGTGTGCAGACACCTGGTGTGAACATGGTCTTGTTCAGTGTCTGCTTGTAGGTGTGCAGACACCTGGTGTGAACAATGTCTTATTCAGTGTCTGCTTGTAGGTATGCAGACACCTGGTGTGAACAATGTCTTGTTCAGTGTCTGTAGGTGTGCAGACACCTGGTGTGAACAATGTCTTGTTCAGTGTCTGCTTGTAGGTATGCAGACACCTGGTGTGAACAGTGTCCTTAAGCCGTGAGTCCAGCTTCAAGGGTCCTCCTGTCTTGCGGTCCTTACTCTAATGAGACCACATCAACCACAACCCTGCCTGCAAGCAGAGCGATCACCTCGATAAAGGTGGCCCTGCGCTGGGACCTAAGGGCCACACCAGCCTAGAGATGATACATGATCCAGCAGCACAGGACACAGTTCACACTCCAACTCACTAGGGCTAGCATGCAAGACAGAACAACCACAGAACAGGACTATCAACACCTGATGTCTGGCCACCTGCACAGACACTGGACAAGACACCGTTCGTACACCTAACACATATACAGGCATGCTGGACAAACAAACCCTAGAGAGAAGGGATACCAGCCTCCTCTTTTAGAGGGGCTTATGTATATATATTCAGCAGACCTGTGGGGATTGGCTGGTGGGAGGAACTCCACACCCAGCCAGACTTCCTTTAACTTACTAAGAAAAGCTCTGAGCATTTATTAAATTGTTTTCACTGTAATTAACACCAAAATCGACCAGAAAAACAGTCCCTCCTCTTTATGATGCAGCATTCAAGTCAAAGAGAAAACCAAAGTATGGAAGATTCCTTATTTTTTTGCCAAATTTTGCCCATGTTGTTTGTTTCAGGGGCTTGTAAAAGTCCCCAAAGACTGGCAAATATTCAAATGCTTGCATTCTGTTTTTATCCTGCACTCTTCACTTCGCGTTCCTTTTTAAAATGCCATTTTGATGTATTTTATATAAAAATGTATGTAATGCAGTCACAACTCATCCACTCTTTTTTTCTTCTAATCGCAGGGCCTGTGCTTTAATTTAAGTGCATTTGTTTTTTACCTCATTGCTGCTCTAGCAGATGCAACGTCAATACCCACAGAACATTACAGTCCTCATAACTACAGTAGTTGGACGGCTTCTGCGGTGAGTAACGGCACCAAGATTTGGATGCAAATAACTAAGACTTAAAAGTATTGTGTTCAAACCCGGCTTGGGCTACATTTACTTGGGCGAGCGCAATACTGGGCTGAGAAACTTGGCCCGATATCACACTTGCCAGCGTGCGTTTTTCACACCGATATGAGGCGCTTTTAATTAAAAAACAACTCGCATCACTTCTGTGAAATTGCGATCCTCAGGGGTGTGTTTCATGCGCATCAGAGCATGGCAAGTGCCATCCATTGTGTTTTAAGAGCCCGTGTGGCGGTAATGACCAAAGATAGAGCATTAGAGATGAGCGAACGTACTCGGTAAAGCACTACTCGTCCGAGTAATGTGCTTTATCCGAGTATCTCCCCGCTCGTCCTGAAAGATTCGGGGAGCGCCGCGGAGCGGAGAGCTGCAGGGGAGAGCGGGGAGGAACGGAGGGGAGATCTCTCTCTCCTTCTCTCCCGCCTGCTCTGCCCCGCTCCCCGCTGCGACTCACCTGTCAGCAGCAGAGCGCCCCGAATCTTTCAGGACGAGCAGGGAGGTACTCGGATAAAGCACATTACTCGGACGAGTAGTGCTTTACCGAGTACATTCGCTCATCTCTATAGAGCATGTTTTTTATCTTCGCAGGAAGAAATCGCTCATGTGAATCAGTCCATTCAAAAGAATGGAGTTCATATTCGTGAGAGTTTTGTGTGTCTCGCAACGCACAAAACCCACACAAGATTCTCGCAGTGTGAATAAGCCCTTTGGCAGCCACAAGGAAGTGCAGATCTACTGGGGTATGGCTGGCCAAACACATTAGATAGCCGTCAGCCAAAAGTGCATTCGGTCAACAGCTATCACTCAAGACCCCTCCATAAGCATGCATGCTCGCCAAAGCGTGCATGTGTCCTGAATGGGGAGAGGGGAGTAAGGCACTGCCAGACCCTTATTGGACAATATAGTGTTTTAGTACCAATCTTGCTCTGTTTAGTTGCAGCCTGTAGTCTGTTGACTAGGTAGAAAAATGTAAATATGTTGCAGACGTATTATTCAAATATTCCCGTTAGCACGTTAGGAACATCCCAATAACAACTGTAGTAAGGAATCACTGAAATCCGGGGTCAATATTCACTGCAATTCCACACAACAATGACTATAGTGGGGATCTAAAAATCCTCCGGGTACCACATTCCAAAAATATACTGATAGGCGATTATAGATTGTGAGCCCCAATGGGAGCAGAGCCCAATGTAAAGGACAACACTGGTCAACAAATCAAAAAAATGTTTCTGTATTTGGTTTGGAAACATGTTGATCCAACTAATTTTGGGGTGCTGAATTCAGTGAAAGAATCAGATTCTCTGCCACGTCACATTTCTGAGATACATAGCACTATTAGCCTGGGTTCTCACACTCCGGATTACCGGCGGAAATTTCGCGGTTTGGCTGTAACGAAAAACCGCGAGATTTCCGCCGGGAGAAGTGCTGCTTCAAAACCCGCGGCTAGCCCGGCCGCTCTCTCTTCCGCTGCGGCCAGCGCTCCCATAGATGACAGCGTGGCCGCAGCGGAGGAAGAAAAAGAATCAGCATGCTGCGGCCGGCTAATTCACGCCGCAGTGCCTGCTTCTGCCGGCTTTGCTGTGGCGGATTTGCCGTCCCGTGTGGACGAGATTTCTGAGAAATCTCGTCCACATGGCTGGCCAATCCCGGGATTAGCGGCCACAGGCGGATTTGCCGCGGGGAAATTCCGGACGGAATTTCAGCGGCAAATCCGCCCTGTGTGAACCTAGCCTTACATGGACAATAATACAGTATTGACAAGTATTGTCTGGTTTTAAATACAAGAAAAAAATAACACTCAGAACTCAATAATGTTTTTCTGGTAATGCATTTGTGAATGAAACTCCCAAAATACAGAGATTCTGAGGTCAGAATGAAGAGAAGTGCTTCATGCAGATTACAACAAACACTAAACAGCAGTACAGATAGGCTCATGTCTGTAATCTTCCTGCTCAACTGCATTGTTCTGCCATCTAGTGACCATATTTAGAACTTCATCCACTGTGTATTACCGTATTTTCCGGACTATAAGGCGCACATAAAATGCTGAGAATTTCTCAGAAATAGAAAGTGCGCCTTATAATCCGGTGCGCCTTATATATGAACCCGACAGTCCAGGTGCTCCCCGACTTGCGAACAGGTTCCGTTCCGGGAGCCCGTTCGCAAGTCAAACAAGTAGTAGTATGGAGCGGGATCGCGGGTGGATCCTGCTCCATACAACGTCGGGTGCCGGCTGTTCTTACAGCGGGCACCCGGCGGCAGCAGTTCCGACGAGCCGCGCCGCTTGTCAGAACTGTTAACACTTTAAATACCACTCTGACAGCGGTATTTAAAGTGTTAACAGTCCTAACGAGCGGCGCGGCTCATCAGAACTGCTGCCGCCGGGTGCCCGCTGTAAGCACAGCCGGCAACCGATGTTCAGGGGGCCCGTACAGCGTCCCACGATGAGATCGTGGGACGCTGTGTGGTTGCTAGGCGGCCGGGGACCTCCTGAAAGGCCCCAGGGCTGTCTATGCAGAGTGCCCATCTAGCGCACGACTTGCTAGGCGCTCTGCATAGACAGCCCTAGGGCCTTTCAGAAGGCCCCTGGCTGCCTAGCAACCGCGATCTGACCGGACAGGCTTCTATCAGGCTTGATAGAAGCCTCTCCGGCCCCTGCACAGCACTAATGTGCTGCGCCTTATAATCCGGTGCGCCTTATATATGAAGCAAGATTGCTTATAAGGCGCTCATAGAAGGTGCGCCTTATAATCCGGTGCGCCTTATAGTCCGGAAAATACGGTACATTCAAATAAAAAGTTTAGCTTAGTCACTGATTTAATTTTATAGAAATAATTCACCAGAAAATGAGCACAAACTCAAAAACCTTTTTGAAAAAAATAGAAAAAAAATCTAAATTGCATAAAAACCTTACGTGATGCATCATTTCTAAAGGTAAATAAGGATTCTACAAACAAAAATCCATAAGAATTGATATATCGCACACCAGATGCAAAAAATGCTGTTGAGCAGATTAATTTGTGCGCAGCACTGCGGAATATGTTTGCGCTATATATAAATGCATAAATAAATACATTTGCGACAAGCTCAGATTTCCATGCAGATTTTTTCCGCTACATGGGTAAATTCACACACATCCGAATTACTATCGCATATGAGCCAAAATTGCACAACAATGTAATTAACCTCTGTTAACTTGCAGCGGAGTAAATCCACAGTGGAAGATAGGTATGCTACAGATTTTGCAATCTGCAGCATGCTCTATTTGTTGCAGAAATGTTGCGGCTTTTCATCACGGAGTTCACTCCGCAATGCAATTAATGAATTATACGGTGAAAATCCACATGGCACTCCACATATGGATTCTGGTGGGGATTTACTCTGTGATCATACCATGTAAGGGGAACAATGATCAGCTGACGAATGAGCAGAGTCCTTTTTCGGACACAAAACCCCATAAACCAATTTCAAAGCCTTCGAAAAAACTTGAGTCTGTGCTAGCCGTAGCATCAGCAGCCATACATGTACTGTCTATGGACTTGGTGTCCGTACGGTTTGGAGCATTTGTCACTAAAGAAATGTCAAGTTTGACACAAAATTAATGTAACAAAGAAAAATGTTATTTGGAAAATAATTTTCAAGAAAGCACTAAGGCTGGGTTCACACAGGGCAGATTTGCCGCGGCTTCGCCGCGCGGCATTTGGCCGCGGCAACTCCGCTCGCGGCCGCTAATTTCGGGATTAGCCAGCCATGTGGACGAGATTTCTGAGAAATCTCGTCCACACGGGACGGCCAATCGGCTGCGGTAAGTCCGACTAAAACTGTGGCTGCGGCTTCAGAAGATGCAGCATGTCTATTTACCTTTCCTTTTTTGTTTATTTTGGTCACGGCCACGCTCTCCTCTATGGGAGCGCCGGCCGCAACGGAAAAGAAAGCGGCCGGGGCGGTTCTCCCGGCGGAAATCTCGCGGTTTTTGCTGCGGCCAAACCTCGAGATTTCCGACGGGAATCCGCCCTGTGTGAACCCAGCCTTATGAATCCGGTAACATCTACATACATTAAAGACGTAACCATTGGGAATTTGAAACCATTGGCAAAAACGCACGTCTAAAGCCGCCCTTAATTGGAACTGGGCAGCTCTGATATTAGTGTGTGTATATAGCATGGATACATGTTTTATTAAAAGACTGACAGTTCTTCTTTTTTTTTATCTCCACAGTTTTTTGCATTCTTGGTCACATTGTGTTATGGCGCGAGCACGTTTTTCAGTTATCAGTCATGGAGGACAAGGAGTTAATATAAAGGCTTTTTCACAGACTGTCAAATCCTACATATTGCAGAAAGCCGAATGGGTGCAACCTGCACTTTAAAATCATTTCAGCTGGGTAATATTTAGTGTTTTAGATTTACAGTGTAGTTATTAATATACAGAGGATGGAAGCGGAGGGCATAAATATCCGCAATACCTATTCCCTAAGCCCACAGACTGCTGGTAGGATGGATGTGTGTTTTAAGTTCTGTACTTTATCACCTAATGTGAAAAATTACTTCGCCCAAAGTATATATTGTGCCACAAAAGGCTGTAATAAAAGAACTGGGAAAAATGATATGCTGCCACTTGTATTTTTGATGTAAATGTACTCATTACATATTATGCATTTCAGTTTTATTACTCCGCATGGCGCGGACTGTTCCACTTACTAAAGAACTTGGGGAGGGAAAACATAAAATATTTCCTTTACAGTAAAGAAAAGGCGAATATTTCTTCAGATGTGCCTCAGTTCTGATCATTACAAAGTCAACATAATTAAGTCGATATGATGAAGAATGGTGTAATCAGTAATATTTGTTCAAAGTATAGGTAAAGGTGAAGTCCCCTGGTGCAAGCACCGAGTCATGACTGACTTCTAGGGGTGTTTTTGTGGGGTGGTTTGCCATTGCCTTCCTTGGGTACACCGACCTCGGAAGGATGAGTCAACCTTAAGCCGGCTATCTGAACCATGCGGGGATTGAACCCACAACCTTCAGCTCGTGAGCGAGAGCTTAGGACTGCCTTTCCTGCTGCCTTAAAGGGGTTGTCCCGAGAAAGCAAGTGGGGTTATGCACTTCTGTATGGCCATATTAATGCACTTTGTAATATACATCGTGCATTAAATATGAGCCATACAGAAGTTATTCACTCACCTTCCCTGCGCTGGCGTCCCCGTCTCCATGGTGCTGTCTAATTTCAGCGTCTAATCTCCCGATTAGACGCGCTTGCGCAGAAGGGTCTTCTCCCTTCTCTTGGGTCTCGGCACGAGCGGCGTTCTGGCTCCGCCCCCTTCTACGCGTCATCGCGTAGCTCCGTCCCGTCACGTGTGCCGATTCCAGCCAATCAGGAGGCTGGAATCGGCAATGGACCGCACAGAGCCCACGGTGCACCATGGGAGAAGACCCGCGGTGCATCGTGGGTGAAGATCCCGTTGGCCATCTTGGTAAGGTAAGTAAGAAGTCGCCACAGAGCGGGGATTCGGGTAAGTACTAAACTTTTTTTTTTAACCCACTTGTGTTTGTCTCGCGCCGAATGGGGGGGCCTATTGAAAAAAAAAAAAGGCGTTTCGGCGCGGGACAACCCCTTTAACACTATGCGTCACTCATCAATGTATAGAATGGTGCAGTAACATAGTATGTAAGGTGAAAAAAGACACCTGTCCATCCAGTTCAGATTATTACTAGAGATGAGCGAGTATACTCGCTAAAGGCAATTGCCTTTAGCGAGTACCTGCCCGCTCGAGACTGAAGGTTCGGGTGCCAGCAGTGGGCAGGGAGCTGCGGGGGAGAGCGGGGAGGAACGGAGGGGGGAATCTCTCTCTCCCCCTCTCCCCGCCGCTGACAGCCGCTACTCACCGCTCCCCCGCACCGACACCTGAACCTTCAGTCTCGAGCAGGCAGGTACTCGCTAAAGGCAATGCTCGCTCAAGTAATTGCCTTTAGCGGGTATACTCGCTCATCTCTAATTATTGCCGCTCAATGTTGATCCAGAGAAAGGCAAAAAAAACAAAGGTAGAAGCCCATTTAATGGTTAAAAAAATCCTTCCCAACTCCAATCTGGCAATCAGAATAATCCCTGAACCACCAAACGTTATAAATAGAGATAAGCGAGCACCCAAATGCTCGAGTCCGCGTTATTCGAGTCGAGCTTTTCGTAAAATTCGAGAGCTCTACTCGAGTAACGAACCCCATTAACTACAATGGGAGACTCGAGCATTTTTGTTTGTGCGGTGCCGAGCTTTTTTTTTCCCTCTAGGTTCGTTGCGGTGGGGAGGGTGTCCAAAACAGGCACGTCACAGCGGGGAGGAGCTAAAAACTGGGGCGGGGTTGAACACAGCTTGATGCTCATTCGAGTAACGAGCACCATCGAGTACGCTAATACTCGAACGAGCATCAAGCTTAGCAGAGTATGTTCGCTCAACTCTAGTTATAAAGCAATCAGTGACTATACCATATAACATTATAACTCTTAAGAAAGGTGTCCAGGCCCCTCTTGTACTCTTATCAAGTTCACCATCACCACGTCCTCAGGCACAGAGTTCCATAGTCTCACTGCTCTTACAGTAAAGAATCCCCTTCTATGTCGATGTAGAAACCTTCTTTCCTCTAGATGTAGAGGCGCCCCCTTGTTACTGTCACAGTCCTGGGTCTAAACAGATGATGGGAGAGATCTCTGTATTGTCCCCCGATATATTTATACATTGTTATTAGAGCACCCTCTTGTTACAGTCACAGTCCTGGGTATAAATAGATGATGGAGAGATCTCTCTATTGTCCCCTGATATATTTATACATAGTTATTACAGCGCCTCCTTGTTACAGTCCTGGGTATAAATAGATGATGGAGAGATCTCTCTATTGTCCCCTGATATATTTATACATAGTTATTCGGTCACCCCTCAGACGTCTTTTCTTCTGTTCAAAAGCCGGGCAGCTGAGCAGAAAGCGGACGGACCCCACTAGAGTCAATGGGGTCCACCTGGCGCTGTTCAGTTCTGTCCAGACACAGAGCTGTTGGTGAGGGCATCCCCCTATCATGCTTTTCGAATGGAGCAGAAAAGTGGAATCCCCTATCCTGGGTGCTTAATTATACATGTATAGCTTCTATAAGCTACGCATTTTGTATATAGTGATATACCAGGTTAAACCAGCATGGTCTATATCACTATATACAGAATGTACAGCTTATAGCACCTGTACATACGTAATTATATACAGGAGATATCCAGGTTACACCAGCATGCACCATATCACTATACACAGAAGATATACATCCCCCTGCATATAATGATATGGAGCATGCTGGTATAACCTAGATATCTCCTGTATATAATTATATGTACAGCTAGCATAACTTATACCAGCTAGACATACAAGATTACATGCGGTACATAGCTGGTTGTACCGCATGGTCTGTGAAATCCATTTTCCTCTTCACCATCAGTGCACTGCTAGCCGGGCCCCTCACAACTGCAGTCTCTGAGAGGAAGGGAGAGCCGCGCAATCGGGGAGTCTGCAGCCTGTAATTGGCTGCCTGCTCCCCAGGTAACAGTCCCTCCCCTCCCTAAGCATCACCCGGAGCGGGCCCGCAGTGGTGAAACGGTATATAGAGGGGGCCCGCAGTGGTGAAACGGTATATAGAGGGGACCTGCAGGCCCCTCTTCGCTAAGGGGCCCAGGTCACAGTTTCGACCACTAGCAGTGCACTGGTGATAAAGGTCAACTGTATTTGCAGTGTACAGTAGAGGAATACGTCAGGACTTACCTACTCTAATGTATGGTATAGTCTATGCAGACAAGAGGATTGCACAACTGCCACTAGAGGGAGTAAGCTGCATATGGATTTACAGTTTATTGCTCTCATTGACTTCTACGCACTACATACATGTATATGTGTTGCGCTGTCCCTAGTGGTGGCTGCAGGCAGACACGTTTATCATTGTATTCTATGTGACGGTAAGCTGGCAGTATTAGGTTACAATCACATTTATGGTTTAGCTTTCAGCCATAATTTAATCTCTCGGCAAACTGCGTTATTTGTTCAATTCTGAAAAAAAAAGAAACCAAATGGAATAAAAGCGAACACAGCTTTCTGTTTTTTTGAAAACCCATTAAAATCAATGGGGAAAAAACAGAACAGTTTATTTTAGTTTTAATTCCTTCTCACAATAGACGGAATTATGACTGAAAGGCAAAACGCAGATTTGAATGTATCCTTATGCATTTTACCAGAAACCTGCGTATTGTCATGTTTTTCACGCGTATGGCTGTGCATAAACAGTGTATTTTCCGCACACTGCCGTACACTGGCTTCCTGGTTTCCTTTTTTTTTTTTTACTTTTCTCATGTTTCCTAACAATATGTATTAAAAAAGATGAGCGATCACCTTGCACTGCCAGCGGGGGTGTTCCCGCTTGTCTTCTGCATCCAGCTGTTCTCTGCTCGGAGCGTCCGGCTGCTATACAGCCGAGCGCTCCGTGTCAGGTGTGCTGAACAGAGGTGGACCGCTCTGTTCTTCATACCCAGCCTGTTATCAGGGAGCCTTATCCCTGATAAGGCTCATCGCTGTCTTTCAGCACGCTGAAAGACGACGATGAGTAACGGGAGAACGAAAACTGCACGATGTCAGCGCAGTTACACACAACGATTATCGCTGAGAAGACGGCTTTTGAGCGAATTTTGAGCGGTAATCGTTGTCTAAATGGGCCTTTAGGCTGCTTCACACAGGCATAAGCGCATTTACGTCAGGTATTTGCATGATGGGTGTTGTGTTTTTCTGCGCTCCTCTGCATGATTTGCTGTATTTTTTTTATGCGCAAGTCGTGCGTATTTGTGCAAAAAAGCACGCAAACATTCTGCTGCCTCCTGCAGAATAATTCCATCCGTGTGAGGGGGCCCTGAGCAGGTTTAGGAGTTTGGGTAGAAAACGGGGAGCACTGGCCAATCTGTGCAGCTATTGCCTTGGTTGGACTCGTAGCTATCGCTCCAGGGGTGCAAGGTTAAGTCACAGGGCCACTTCACCGCACAATGTAGAATGAGATCAGAGGTGTTCCTCCAGACACAGCGCAATTAGCCATTATGCAGAAAATTCCACACCAAAATCTACAAGTCCGATGTAATTTGTTATTCAGTCCTATAGAGACACCTAGCAGAAAATATGTGAAAAAAACTTTAACAGAGCATGCTTTAAAAAAAGAAAAAGAAGAAGCCCTACTAACCCAAGAGTTAATGAAAAATGACACAAAACATGCTGTTTGTACCGTGTTTCATACTTCAATATTGGATTGGACAGCGTTTCTCGGCCCGATATCACGGTCGCTCGTGTGAATGTAGCCTTAGTGGTTGACATCGTAATATTAATGGAGTCTAATATTACCCAATGTAGGTGGTATGGAACGCCCAGCTCACACATTGAGAGCGCCAGGAGTCAGACCTAAGTGAGAATGGAAAAAAAGGGGATTGAGTCTGTGTGGGCACAGCTGCAGAGACATGCAGCCGACCCAACTGACTTTATCCAGTGAGGGCCCTTTAACACGGGATGGAATTACACCGCAGAATGCATCCAAATCTGCCGATACGGAATTCCACACCAAAATCTGCAGGTTTAACTGAGGATTTGGTGCAGAATTGCAGGCAGGTTTTAAGCCATTTTTCAATTCTGCATCAAAATCTGCAGATAGCCTGCTGAATTTACCGTGGCTTGCGGTGCGTCGCGCGGTCTATTCTGCCCCGTGTGAAAGGTCCCTGTCACACAATTTTCCAATCAAGTGACTTCCTAAATCGCATTTGAAAAAGTATCTGACGCCTAGAACAGAAAATTTAGGATGCAAGTTTCTGTGAAAGATATTGGAGAATACTCAACAAGCTGTCCAGTCCGTGGATCACTAGATACTGGGGGTCCAGTCAGTCACCAGATGGGCAGAGTGGGCATCATGCAAGTAGCCACTGTCTATTTCAATGAGAGTGCCAGAAACTGTTGGGCGCTTGAACTTTGCAATCTCCGACGCTCTCATTGAAATGAATGCAGTGGTGATGCGCTTGCACAAGCTCCACTCTGTTCATTTAGGGACCAACCGGAGCCTATTCTCTGGATCTGTGAGGGTCCCAGCAGTTGGACCCCCACTGATCAGCTAGTTATCCTGTGAATAGAGGATAACATAACACCTGCAAAATTCCTTTAACACCCAGATTTTGGTATGGATTTTGACATAACTTTTTTGAAAGGTCTCCAGGATAATGCCTCGCTCACATGGCAAAGAGGTAATCGTACGCACATTTCAAGGAGAATCTGCGACAGAAATCTATACAGTTGCTGCCCGCACAGATTTTCTTTTGGCTCCCTCCTTTTATTTCTAAATACAATATTAGTTTTTAGTTCGGTACTTTATGAAAATAAACATGATTTTTTGTGGGCTGACCCCTTCAACTCCAAACTTAGACACTTTTTATTTCTTGTGAGGGATATGAAACGCACCCCTACAGCCAACATGTAGTTCACACCATGGTCTAAGCAACTTTCTAAGAGTTGTATCAGAACTAGAGATGAGCGAACGTACTAGTCCGAGCTTGATGCTCGGGCGAATATTAGGGTGTTCGGGATGCTCGTTACTCTTAACGAGCACCACGCGGTGTTCGGGTTACTTTCACTTTCATCTCTGAGACGTTAGCGCGCTTTTCTGGCCAATTGAAAGACAGGGAAGGCATTACAACTTCCCCCTGCGACGTTCAAGCCCTATACCACCCCCCTGCTGTGAGTGGCTGGGGAGAGCAGATGTCACCCGAGTATAAAAGTCGGCCCCTCCCGCGGCTCGCCTCAGATGCGTTGTGAGTTAGCTGAGGGAAAGTGCTGTTGTGTTCGAGCTGCTGTAGGGAGAGTGTTAGGAGTGAGTGTAGGCTTCAAGAACCCCAACGGTCCTTCTTAGGGCCACATCTATCCATGTGCAGTACTGTGGAGGCTGCTGTTAGCAGTGTTGCACAATTTTTTTTTTTTCAAAATCGGCCGTGCAGAGCATTGCTCCCTGCAGTAATACTACAGGGACAGAAGTGGTGGTTAGGCAGGGAGAGTGTTAGGAGTGAGTGTAGGCTTCAAGAACCCCAACGGTCCTTTTTAGGGCCACATTTAACCGTGTGCAGTACTGTGCAGGCTGGTGTTAGCAGTGTTGCATTTTTTTTTTTTTTCAAAATCGGCTGTGCAGAGCATTGCGCCCTGCAGTAATACTACAGGGACAGAATTGTGTAGGCAGGGCCAGAAGACATATATTATTGATTAAATATAGTCAGTGGGCCTTTTCTTTAAAAAAAAGGGAAAAATTCTATTTGGCCTGCCTCTGACAGTCCTCAGCGTTCTGGGTACGTGTGTGGTGGGTGGAGAACGTAAAGAAATCATACGCAGCCAGCTACGTTTAACAGCAGGCTTGCGCCAATTTATTTCCTGCCTGGGAAAAATCACCGCTCTGCTGCACTTCATATAACACTGCAGTTCTGTGGAACACATTTCTTATCTGATTGAATATAGTCAGTGGGCCTTTTCTTTAAAAAAAAAGGGAAAAATTCTATTTGGCCTGCCTCTGACAGTCCTCAGCGTTCTGGGTACGTGTGCGGTGGGTGGAGAACGTAAAGAAATCATACGCAGCCAGCTACGTTTAACAGCAGGCTTGCGCCAATTTATTTCCTGCCTGGGAAAAATCACCGCTCTGCTGCACTTCATATAACACTGCAGTTCTGTGGAACACATTTCTTATCTGATTGAATATAGACAGTGGGCCTTTTCTTTAAAAAAAAGGGAAAAATTCTATTTGGCCTGCCTCTGACAGTCCTCAGCGTTCTGGGTACGTGTGTGGTGGGTGGAGAACGTAAAGAAATCATACGCAGCCAGCTACGTTTAACAGCAGGCTTGTGCCAATTTATTTCCTGCCTGGGAAAAATCACCGCTCTGCTGCACTTCATATAACACTGCAGTTCTGTGACACACAGCAGGGCCACAGAACACATTTGTTATTGATTGAATATAGTCAGTGGGCCTTCCCTTTAAAAAAAAGGGAAAAATTCTATTTGGCCTGCAGGCTTGCGCCAATTTATTTCCTGGCTGGGAAATCACTGGTAATACAGCATGCTGAGGGGTAGGGGTAGGCCTAGAGGACGTGGACGCGGCCGAGGACGCGTAGGCCCAAGTGAGGGTGTGGGCACAGGCCGAGCTCCTGATCCAGGTGTATCGCAGCCGACTGCTGCGCGATTAGGAGAGAGGCACGTTTCTGGCGTCCCCACATTCATCGCACAATTAATGGGTCCACGCGGGAGACCTTTATTAGAAAATGAGCAGTGTGAGCAGGTCCTGTCGTGGATGGCAGAAAGTGCTTCGAGCAAGCTATCATCCACCCACAGTTCGGCGCCGTCCAGTGCTGCAAATCCGAATCCTCTGGCTGCTGCTCCTCCTTCCTCCCAGCCTCCTCACTCCACTACAATGACACATGCTCAGGAGCGGGAAGACTCCCAGGAACTGTTCTCGGGCCCCTGCTCAGATTGGGCAGCAGTGGTTCCTCTCCCACCAGAGTTTATCGTCACTGATGCCCAAACCATTGGAAAGTTCCCGGGGTCCGGGGGATGAGGCTGGGGACTTTCGGCAACTGTCTCAAGACCTTTCAGTGGGTGAGGAGGACGATGACGATGAGACACAGTTGTCTTGCAGTGAGGTAGTAGTAAGGGCAGTAAGTCCGAGGGAGGAGCGCACAGAGGATTCGGAGGAAGAGCAGCAGGACGATGAGGTGACTGACCCCACCTGGTGTGCAACGCCTACTCAGGACAGGTCTTCAGAGGGGGAGGCAAGGGCAGCAGCAGGGCAGGTTGCAAGAGGCAGTGCGGTGTCCAGGGGTAGAGGCAGGGCCAGACCGAATAATCCACCAACTGTTTCCCAAAGCGCACCCTCGCGCCATGCCACCCTGCAGAGGCCGAGGTGCTCTAAGGTCTGGCAGTTTTTCACAGAGACGCCTGACGACCGACGAACAGTGGTGTGCAACCTTTGTCGCGCCAAGATCAGCCGGGGAGCCACCACCAACAGCCTCACCACCACCAGCATGCGCAGGCATATGATGGCCAAGCACCCCACAAGGTGGGACGAAGGCCGTTCACCGCCTCCGGTTTGCACCGCTGCCTCTCCCCCTGTGCCCCAACCTGCCACTGAGATCCAACCCCCCTCTCAGGACACTGGCACTACCGTCTCCTGGCCTGCACCCACACCCTCACCTCCGCTGTCCTCGGCCCCATCCACCAATGTCTCGCACCGCACCGTCCAGCCGTCGCTAGCGCAAGTGTTTGAGCGCAAGCGCAAGTACGGTGCCACGCACCCGTACGCTCAAGCGTTAACCGTCCACATAGCCAAATTTATCAGCCTTGAGATGCTGCCGTATAGGGTTGTGGAAACGGAGTCCTTCAAAAGTATCATGGAGGCGGCGGCCCCGCGCTACTCAGTTCCCAGTCGCCACTACTTTTCCCGATGTGCCATCCCAGCCCTGCACGACCACGTCTCCCGCAACATTGTACGCGCCCTCACCAATGCGGTTAGTGGCAAGATCCACTTAACAACGGACACGTGGACAAGAACAGGCGGGCAGGGCCACTACATCTCCCTGACGGCACATTGGGTGAATTTAGTGGAGGCTGGGACAGAGTCAGAGCCTGGGACCGCTCACGTCCTACCCACCCCCAGAATTGCGGGCCCCAGCTCGGTGGTGGTATGTTCGGCGGTGTATGCTTCCTCCACTAAAGCACCCTCCTCCTCCTCCTCCTCAACCTCTGTCTCGCAATCTAGATGTGTCAGCAGCAGCAGGACGTCGCCAGCAGTCGGTGTCGCGCGGCGTGGTAGCACAGCGGTGGGCAAGCGTCAGCAGGCCGTGCTGAAACTACTCAGCTTAGGAGAGAAGAGGCACACGGCCCACGAACTGCTGCGGGGTCTAACAGAGCAGACCGACCGTTGGCTTGCGCCGCTGAGCCTCCAACCGGGCATGGTCGTGTGTGACAACGGCCGTAACCTGGTGGCGGCTCTGCAGCTCGGCAGCCTCACGCACGTGCCATGCCTGGCCCACGTCTTTAATTTGGTGGTTCAGCGCTTTCTGAAAAGCTACCCACGCTTGTCAGACCTGCTCGGAAAGGTGCGCCGGCTCTGCGCACATTTCCGCAAGTCCCACACGGACGCTGCCACCCTACGCACCCTGCAACATCGGTTTAATCTGCCAGTGCACCGACTGCTGTGCGACGTGCCCACATGGTGGAACTCTACGCTTCACATGTTGGCCAGGCTCTATGAGCAGCGTAGAGCTATAGTGGAATACCAACTCCAACATGGGCGGCGCAGTGGGAGTCAGCCTCCTCAATTATTTTCAGAAGAGTGGGCCTGGTTGGCAGACATCTGCCAGGTCCTTGGAAAGTTTGAGGAGTCTACCCAGGTGGTGAGCGGCGATGCTGCAATCATTAGCGTCACCATTCCTCTGCTATGCCTCTTGAGAAGTTCCCTGCAAAGCATAAAGGCAAATGCTTTGCGCTCGGAAACGGAGGCGGGGGAAGACAGTATGTCGCTGGATAGTCAGAGCACCCTCATGTCTATATCTCAGCGCGTTGAGGAGGAGGAGGAGCATGAGGAGGATGAGGAGGAGGGGGAAGACACAGCTTGGCCCACTGCTGACGGTACCCATACTGCTTGCTTGTCATCCTTTCAGCGTGTATGGCCTGAGGAGGAGGAGGCGGAGGAGGATCCTGAAAGTGATCTTTCTAGTGAAGACAGCCATGTGTTGCGTACAGGTACCCTGGCACACATGGCTGACTTCATGTTAGGATGCCTTTCTCGTGACCCTCGTGTTGCACGCATTCTGGCCACTACGGATTACTGGGTGTACACACTGCTCGACCCACGGTATAAGAAGAACCTTTCCACTCTCATTCCCGAAGAGGAAAGGGGTTCGAGAGTGTTGCTATACCACAGGACTACTACATACCACTACAACTACTGGGTGTCGAAGCTGGACATGTGGCCTGAACTCGCGCTGTATGCCCTGGAGGTGCTTGCTTGTCCTGCGGCTAGCGTCTTGTCAGAGAGGGTGTTTAGTGCGGCTGGGTGAATTATCACAGATAAGCGTACCCGCCTGTCAACCGACAGTGCCGACAGGCTTACACTCATCAAGATGAACAAAGCCTGGATTTCCCCAGACTTCTCTTCTCCACCAGCGGACAGCAGCGATACCTAAGCAATACGTAGGCTGCACCCGCGGATGGAAGCATCTTTCTGTATCACCATCCAAAACGGGGACATTTCTGCTTCATCAATCTGTGTATTATATTCATCCTCCTCCTCCTGCTCCTCCTCCTGAAACCTCACGTAATCACGCCGAACGGGCAATTTTTCTTAGGGCCACAAGGCTCACTCATATAATTTTTCCAAACAATTTTTATACGTTTCAATGCTCTTACAAGCGATGAAACTTTAACTTCAACAAATTTTTCGTTAAACTGGGCTGCCTCCAGGCCTAGTTACCACTTAAGCCACATTAACCTAAGCGATTAATGGGTTTCACCTGCCATCTTGGTTGGGCATGGCCAATTTTTTCTAAGGTACATTAGTACTGTTGCTACACCAATGTTTTGGGGCCCTCACCTACAGTGTAATCATTGTAATTTCTATGTTCTTCGCCTGCACTCATGGTACAGAAAGGTGTGTGGGGTTGGCCTACACTTTTGCTACATAAATGTAACTGGGGCCTTGTCTATACTGCAGCTACTGAAATGTGAAAGAGACTGTTATCTCCCTAAACTGCTGCAATGGGAATTGTTACTGGGGCTTGTCTTGAGTGCTACTATTACTGAAATGGAACTAAGACTGCGCTCCTCCTATACTGCTGCTTCGGAATTGTTACTGGGGCTTGTCTTGAGTGCTACTATTACTGAAATGGAACTAAGACTGCGCTCCTCCTATACTGCTGCTTCGGAATTGTTACTGGGGCCTGTCTTGAGTGCTACTATTGCTGAAATGGAACTAAGACTGCGCTCCTCCTATACTGCTGCTTCGGAATTGTTACTGGGGCCTGTCTTGAGTGCTACTATTACTGAAATGGAACTAAGACTGCGCTCCTCCTATACTGCTGCTAGTGATATGTTAGTGGGGCCTGTCCCTAATACTACCGCTGAAATGTTAATAATTCTGGGCTCTGCCTATACCGCAGCTAATGGTATGTCACTGGGGTGTGGAAACAGAGGCTTCACAAAGACATGATGGCGGCGAGGCCATTTCCCACCAACGCTGTTACTGTTAAGGTGCATATAACCACGGACACGTGGAGAGGACACATAGTGCCTCCAAAACATCCCCCTCCTCCTCCAACAATGAAAACATTCTTGGCAAATACCTTTGCATTGGTCCGTCTGGTGGCAGTCCAAGAATTTCACCTTTAACGACACTACAAGAGAGCACCACCACCATCCCCCCGCCACGGCCCACTTAATCATGGCCACATTCCGAAAACCAACTACATAAAACCGTGCTACTAGGTCCGCAGTCACCACCACATTACCACCAACGAGGTTACTGTTAAGGTACATATTACCAGTCTGACTGGGGCATGCAGTGTGGGCCAAAGCCCACCTGTATTGTATCTGACGTTAGCTCTGCTGAGTAGGGCACTGCAATGGGATATATTTATGTACCACCGGTGGGTTCCAGGGAGCCACCCATGCTGTAGGTGCACACGGAGTTTAACCTACATCTGTCCACTTCTAAAGAACCCCAGTCAGACTGGGGCATGCAGTGTGGGCCGAAGCCCACCTGCATTAACCACGACATTACCTCAGCTGTGATGGGCACTGCAATGGGATATATTTATGTACCGCCGGTGGCTTCCTGGCACCCACCCATGCTGTGGGTCCACAGAGAGTTGTAACTGCATGTGTCCACTTCTAAAGAACCCCAGTCAGACTGGGGCATGCAGTGTGGGCCAAAGCCCACCTGCATTAACCACGACATTACCTCAGCTGTGATGGGCAATGCAATGGGATACATTTATGTACAGCGGGTGGGTTCCAGGGAGCCACCCATGCTGTGGGTGCACACGGAATTCCCATTGCGGAGTTGTACCTGCCTGTGACTATTTATAAAAAAACGCGGTCTGACTGGGGCGTGCAGACACCTTGACAGAATGAATAGTGTGTGGCACATAGGTTCCCCATTGCTATGCCCACGTGTGCAGCTCCAGATGGAGGTGGCACAGGATTGGATTTCTCATTGCTTCTGTACAGCATTGTGAACTATCGGCCCGCCCCTTTTATGGGAGGGTTGCTGCCTAGCCGTGCCAACCCTCTGCAGTGTGTGCCTGCTTTTCCTGTGGCAGACGCACTTATAAATAGACATGAGGGTGGTGTGGCATGAGGGCAGCTGAAGACTTTAATGGGGTTCGTTACTCGAAACGAACCCTCGAGCATCGCGAAAAGTTCGTCCCGAGTAACGAGCACCCGAGCATTTTGGTGCTCGCTCATCTCTAATCAGAACTCATCATGTCTCTTGACTAGAACTACATTTCAAAAACAGAAGATGAATTAGTAATGAATCCTCCTCATCACCTCATATCCTTCCATTAGTTCACAATGGAAGTGTTATTCATTTTAACGACCAACAACATTAGAGGTCTGGACTTAAAGGGCTTGTCTAGGGGAAAAAAATTGAAAATGTCTCATTACTGTGTAGAAACATAAAAGATGGAATACTCTCCCCATCTGCCCCCGTTCCCACCGTGCCTGGCGCCCCGCTGCTCGCTACTTTCTACTTCAGCGATAATGTCCTTACACAGGGACATGTAACTGACTTTGCTTCTTCGAGTGACTAGCGGCAGAGGTCCCTGTGTTGGGATGTCATTGCTTCAGCAATTATGAGAGCAGTGCGGGAATTGGGCAAGTTGAGTATAACGCCTTTTATGTTTTGGGGGCTGCTACTAGGGCTCCTACTTAGTAGCACTCCGTTTTAAAGCCCCTTTATATGCCCCTACTCATTGTTAATGCCCCCTTATGCTTTCTCATGTGTTGTAAAATAAGCAGCTGATTGAGTCACCTCTTGGCTGCTGCAGTCTGAGACACTTCTGTCCCTCACTAGCTTTCGCATAACGTGATTATGTCACGTGTTCGCTGCGGCCAATCCCTGGGTTAACCTACACTAAAACCAGAGATTGGCCACAGTAATCATGCAATCTGATCGCTCTACCAGAAAGTCAGTGGTGGACAAGAATGGCGCAGACTGCAGTGGCCCCAGGACTTGACCGCCCCACTGGGATCTGTCCCAATAGAATCAATGGTTCATTCGCTCCTGTGTGAATGTGAAGACAGTTTTTGCATATAATGGTATAAGGATAGGGGATTTGGAGGTTGCAATCGGCCCTTTTGTCTGATCTACTCCACCAGACCGGAGGACACGATATATACTGAAAATGCAGACGTGTCAACCCCATTCTTAGGCTCTCTCTCACCCAATCACCCTGTAGTATATAGTTTTCCCTCTGTTGCTGGGGAGAAAGGCCATAAATGGGGCGCCGATACAGCAAAAGAAAAACAATAGAAAAAACAAAGGCAGCCATCATCTATTGGAGTCATTAAATAAATAATGGGCTGTATACTTGCCTCTTCGCTCCCAGTTCTTGTTCGGCTCTGGGTGCTCTGTTCTGGGTCCTGACGCCATCTAGCATGAGGATGTTGCATGCCCTCCCACACACCATGTCCTGACACTAGATGGCGTCAGTGCAGCAGTGCTCAGAGCTGAAGAAGAGTTGGGTGTAAGAAGGGCAAATGGTCAGGGGTCTAAATATATTTCATTTATTGTTACTACTTCTGTTGCCTGCTGTATGGTTTGATAGAAATATAGGGGGTCTAGGGTCTACATATATTTAGAGGGTCTGAAATTAATTTAGGGGATGATATTAATACATTTTGCCCTACAGCTTGGAAAGGCCAATCCCATTTTTGCCCCAACCTTCTGCTCAAGTATCACCTTGTGAAGGGCGCTGCCAGGTTGGCATTATTGTACGGACACTTTTAAACAGGATAGAATATTCCACTGTGTCCAAAACTTCACATCAGAAGCCGCATAAGGTCGTATTTACACAGCCAAGAAAATCGTGCGAGTTCTGCATTTGCGCGATGCACAGAACTCGATCATTGTATTAACCCATTGTTTCCAATGGGTTAATCTGTGTGAGAGTTTTTATTCTCACAGTGTGTGAGAATAGGACTTGCAGTGTCTCACAAATCGTACAACACACGGACGGGTTTCTATGTGCTGTGCGATGTGGCTTGGTGCAACTCGCTATAGGCCATGTAAATACGGCTTAAAGAAATGAAAACGGCAGAATTCTGATGGCGATTCAGCATCAAAATCCGCATTTTGACAGCAGAATATGGTCATCCGTGAAGCCCACATTTTTACTCCAAAAACAGATGAAGACGTAGCGCTTCCTGGGTCCATAGGCTATAGTGCATACGTTTGACTACATATAGGCAGCAAATGTTTCTGTGTAGATGTTTTTGGTGACATTGAAAAGCGTAACGCACTATAGTTTTCTGTCCCACAAAAAAAGCTGATAAAAGCAAATACTAATTTTGCATTGCAGTCAACACGATCATGGCATGTAAAAGTCTGACAGAGGGAGGGGGTTCCCTCTGTAACCAAACGGACCCCCGTGATGTGATCGTGGGGTCCAGTTGGGTTACTATGACCCCTAAAGGCTTGAATAGGGCTTCCGGGTTTGCCAGCTACAGTGGCCTATGAGCCTCAGCATCGTAGGCTTTATAGTACACTGCAATACTGAAGTATAATAGTGTCTTAAAAGAATGATAAGGTGACATGGTGATAGTCAAGTCCCCTCGTGGGACAAATATAAAACGTGTAAAAAGTATTTTAAAAAAAGTAAAAATGTCAAAACCACACTTTACCCCCTATACTATGTAAAAAAAATAATTCAGAAATCTATTATTGCCGTGTTTGTAATAACCAATGCAAAAAAGTTAGTAAATTATTTAACCTGCCCCGCGCACGCCATGAAAAAAATACAAGAAGCATGGCGAAAATAGCTGATCTCGCCTTACAAAAAACGGAATAGAAAGCGATCAAAACATCAAATGGATCAACAAATGGTACAATTAAAAAGTACAACTCATCGCACAAAAACCAAGCCTTTAGGCTATTTACACGCAGGCGAGCGCAATCACAGGCCGAGAAGCTAAGCCCGATATCATTCGTTTTCAAGGTGATGCGAGGCGATTTTCTGTCAAAACCGCCTCCCATCACTTCAGTAAGGTAGCGATCCTCCGGCTTGTTTTCAATGGGAAACCTCGAATCGCATTCGCATGCACATCGCACGCTGGGCAATTTCTTTCTTCCTGTCTCATTGAAAACAATGGGCAATGTGTTCCTAGAAATGTGAAACTATAGGACATGTGTATGACTTCATTCAGAAGAATTGGGTTCATATTTGTGCGAAATTTGTGCGTCCGTGTGCAAACAGGCTGAGGCCGGCTTCACACAGGTGAGATTCCCTGGAAGATTTGTGGATTGCGAGACGCACAACTCTCATGCGAACATGTACCCCGTTCCTTTGAATGGGATCGTACACATGTGTTTTTTTTCCCCGTGGTGCGATGCAGGAAACAAATCGTGGCATGTCTTACCTTTGCACATGCCCTCGCATCACATTGCCATTATTCTCAATGGGGCCGGCAGCAGCATTGCGATGCTCCATTGAAAACAATGGGAGACACTCCGCTATCAGCCGCGGCGGAGGATCGCTACTTCCCCAAAATGATGTGAGGCAGTTTTGATATAAAAACGCCTGGCATCCGTGGGAATATCACGTTGGCGAGCGCGATATCGGGCCGTGATTCACAGCCCAATAGCGCACTCGCCCGTGTGACGTTAGTCTGATGGAGCTCCGTGGACAGAAAAATAAAACTGTTCTGGCTCTTGGCGGGCGGCGACACAAAAGCAAGACTTCAAAAAATGTTTTTAGCGTACAAAAATAGCAAAAAAAACTATTACAAAACTTTATAAACTTGGTATCGCTGGGATCGTGGCGACCCCGAGAATAACGTGATCACAGCCATTATATTGCATGATGAATGTCATAAAAATGAAATCCAAAAAACAAATAGCGGAATGTGTCCTTTTTTTTCCCAATCCCTTTCAAAAAAGACGAAAATAAACTTCCACAATCCATCACAGTAAAAAAATACAACGTGTCCCGCAAAAAA
Source organism: Eleutherodactylus coqui (assembly GCF_035609145.1). NCBI lineage: Eukaryota > Metazoa > Chordata > Amphibia > Anura > Eleutherodactylidae > Eleutherodactylus > Eleutherodactylus coqui. The sequence goes on along the minus strand of NC_089848.1, from coordinate 45,218,473 downwards.
CAAGCCTGGGCTTGTCAACGGAAAAATGTAAAAAATGATGGCTCTAGGAATGTGATGATGAAGAATCAGGCTTCGTCACTAAGGGGTTAAAATATATATGGCGCGTAGGATTTCATAATGTAATCGCATGCTAACAATACAAGCTGGCTTTTTTGCCTCTGTGACAATGCCAGTATGGCCGGCCCTAAGTCTGATACAGTAGGTAATGGGGGGGGCCTGGTAATGGCTGTGTTCAGGGGTGCTGGGGTGTTACATTATATGTTAGCATCCACCCCTTGAGCTCTTCTTACACCCTTGAATACTTTTGTGCTGCAGCCCCCAATACTAGAATAACTCGGTTAGTTTGTCCCTCAGGTAACTCTTCCTGGCAGCCGCCACACAGCAGGCGGAAGGGAAGCTGTGAGTTTTCGCCTGGAGGCAGGCGGGATACAGCGCTGCTGCGGGGAGGTGGCGGCTGCTGTGGGCGCAGGAAGGGGGCTGCACTCGGGCGGAGCAGCTGCGGGGTCAGCGCCGGCCCCTCCACAAGTGCGAGCAGCATCTAACCGTCTAAGCCCGGACGGCACGGAGGACCGGGGGAGCGGCATCATGCCCCAGCATAACGCCCCGGTGATCCGGACCACGGCCAGCAGCAGCAACGTGCTGCCCTCCAGCCCCGGGCTCGTAGACAAGGACTACCCGCGCTCCGGCAACGCCATCCTCAAGCTGTGCCAGGCGGTAAGGACGGGGGACGATGCCCGCTGTGTAGTCTGCGGCCGGGGGTGCGAGCCGTCTGTACGAGCGATGATCGGCAGACCTCAGTGTAACCACTTGTAGCTTCACAGCAGAGTTCTAGAACTTCCAGTGTTCCGCTACTACGTGTCCACTTAGACGGGCCGATCTATCGTTTGAACGAAGGATGTCACGAGTTGGCCCGTTCGGCCTTATACGTCCGTGGCTCATTCAACCCCATGTTTAACCCTTTGAGGATGCCCCCTCCCCACCCCGTGAGTTAAAAAAAAATATATATTTTCGGTTTTTTTTCTCCCCATTAATTTAATTTTTTTAAATTCTGGAGTGAATTGCGGGGAAAAAAATCACAATTTCGGCCTCCTGTTTCTATGGTGTACACACTGCAGCTAAAAATGACACAGCGTTATTCCATAGGTCAGTAAGACCCCTGTCCACGGGCGTTGCAAAGTCCCGCGGCAGATCTCCGCCACGGGAGCCGCTGCCCGGGAGCAGGAGCCCCCACCTAATCTGATAGGCTGACCGCGGAGAATCGGGGCAATTCGCAGCATGCTGTGAATTGCCTGCCGCGAGCGGAGAATCGCAATGATTCTCCGCTCGTGGACACGGGGCCGGCGCTTTCCATAGCAATGGTATGGAAAGCTTCGGCTGGCGTGATTCGCCAGCGAAATTGTGCCCATGGAAAGGCATCCTAAGGCTTGGTTCACACGGAATGGATTTGCCGCGGAAATTCCGTGCAGAATTTCGCTGCGGCAAATCCGCATGCGGCCGCTAATCCTGGGATTCTCCGAAATCTCGTCCAAACGGGACAGCAAATCCGCTGCAGCTAAGCCGGCAGAAGCCGACGCTGCGGCACGGCTTTGCCGACTGCAGCATGTTTGTTTATTTTTTTTCCGCTGCGACCGCGCTCTGCTCTATGGGAGCACCGGCCGCAGCAGAAGAGCAAGCGGCCGGGCCGCTTCAAAACTGCCACGGGTTTTGAAGCAGCGGTTCTCCCGGCGGAAATCTTGTGGTTTTTCGCTGCGGCCAAACCGCGAGATTTCTGCCGGGAATCCGCCCCTTGTGGACTTAGCCTTAGAGTTCTACGATACCAATTGTATATAGTTTTTTGTTTTTTGTTTTTTTTTGCTGCACTACTTTCGGAATCTAAAGTTTATGTTCTTCTGTCATGACATTTTTCATTTTTCCGTCTACATGGTTGTGTGAGGGCCTGTATTTTGCAGGACGTTCTATAGTTTCTTTTGGTGCCATGTTGGAGTACATGCAACTTTTTGATCACTCTTTATCACATTTTATTTCTTGGAGACGGGGTGACCCCAAAAAAGTGCAATTCTGATGGTTTGGGTTTTTTCTTTCTGATGAGTTTCACCGTGTGAGGTCAATAGTGCAGTACTTTGATAGATCAGATGCAGTGATTCCAAAAATGTTCTTTTTTTTGTTTGTTTTTTTTTCATAACATTTTTTTTTTATTAGAAAAGGGTTTCTTTCCCCTCTTAAAGGGGTTGTCCCGCGCCAAAACGTTTTTTTTTTTTTTTTTCAATAGCCCCCCGTTCGGCGCGAGACAAACCCGATGCAGAGGGTTTAAAAAAAAAAACGGATAGTACTTACCCGAATCCCCGCGCTCCGGTGATTTCTTACTTACCTTGCGAAGATGGCCGCCGGGATCTTCACCCACGGTGGACCGCAGGTCTTCTCCCATGGTGCACCGTGGGCTCTGTGCGTTCCATTGCCGATTCCAGCCTCCTGATTGGCTGGAATCGGCACACGTGATGGGGCGGAGCTACGAGGAGCAGCTCTCCAGCACGAGCGGCCCCATTCAGAAGGGAGAAGACCGGACTGCGCAAGCGCGTCTAATCGGGAGATTAGACGCTGAAATTAGACGGCACCATGGAGACGAGGACGCTAGCAACGGAACAGGTAAGTGAATAACTTCTGTATGGCTCATAATTAATGCACAATGTACATTACAAAGTGCATTAATATGGCCATACAGAAGTGCTGAACCCCACTTGCTTTCGCGGAACAACCCCTTTAAACTTTATTACCTTTTTTTTTTTAAATAAAACTTTTTGTTTTTGTAGTCCCCATAGGGGGCATGAACTTGCGATGGTTTGATCACTTCTGCAGTAAATCTGCAATGCAGCCTTGGGGGGACTTTTAGAAGGCCCCTGGCTGCCAAGGTAACTGAACGCACCCTGCAATGTAAATGCAAGGGGCCGTTCATGACCCCCGAACTCCAATCAGAGCATTTTAATGCCACCGTCAGAATTACAGGGTTAACAGCTGCAATCAGCGGTGGTGGTGATCAGCGCTGTTGCTAGCAGGTGTCAATTGTGAGAAACAGCCGGCACCCACATTGTATGGAGTGGGATCAGGCTCCTGATTTCTCCCTCCTTGATGTAAATGTACATCTTAGAGCATTAAGGGGTTAAACTGAACAAATTAGCAAACGAGCCAATAGTCATTCAATGGAACCTAATAGCTGCACTATTCCACCGCGGGAACCACGGGAAAAATCTGTCCGTGGGAATTAGCCTTCAGGGGATGGGAGGCATAATTCAGAGTGTAAGCGGGCACACTGAGGGCGCTTTTAGACAGAGCGATAAGTTGTTCGCACAAGCGGGCAGTGTCAGAGTTCGCTCGCTCGTGCAGCTCGTTTGTGCAGGCAGATACATTGTTTGCTCGCTAAGTCGTTCACATTCACTGTAGTAGTTACACGCTAATATGAATGGATCACTGACAATCGATGTACTTTCATGGACTCCGTTCACGGTGTCCTAGCAGGCGTGCGTAATATGCGGTGAAATCGCTCTCGTAGGCACGAGCCCTTACTTTTGGGGATGTGAGAAGTTTGCAGCTGCTGGGCTTCTGTCTATCGAAGAACATGTACAGCCCGGTCCTCGGCTGTCGTGTAACATGCTATAGTTCAGTGTTTGCATGTAGAGAACTTCAGCGTGTTGCGGTTGGCTGTTACGGCCCACACAGCTATATTTGGGTAAGAAAAGTGCTGCATCCCCTCCTTCCTCTTTATTCTGCTTACTCAACCGTTCCAGCGGGCCATTGGTTGGACTGCACAACTGTTTAGGCGAGAGCCGCGCACAGGAACCGTTAGTAAGAAATACTCGGCATCAAAGATGCTCACTTTATTGCCTCTCCATATAAAGTATGCCACGTCTCCACCACATCCGGGGCCTCTGCCAGGCTGGTACGGCTCCCCAAGGTGACTAGGCTTGTGTTGTGCTGATGGATACTTTCTACTTTGACTGTATAATTGTTTAGATCTGTCACTTTTCTGATTTGTACCAGAGCAGAATCCACAGAGATTCGTGTTTTGTGCAATAATAACTATTTTGCAGTGTAAATGCACAAAACTGTAAACAATAATACAATTAATCAAAACGTTGACAGTGCAGATGTGTTTGAAAATACGTATGACGATCGGGGTTGACAACAGTCCATAAAGAAAAACAGTCACTTTTTTCCAGTGTTCAAAAAATTGCTACATATAGGCCTAATGCCCACGGACGGAAATCCTGCCGCGTTTCATGCAGGGGAAATCCGCTGTGTTATTCCGCAGTTACTGGGTTCCATGGAACCGAATTGCTTTTTGCCTCGCAATGTTCACGCTGTAGAATTCCGCAGCGCGAAATAAATTGCGCCATGTTCTTTTTGCCACGAACAACATGCATCTGGCTTTCATTGTAGTCAATGGAAGCCATCCGTCACGTGATACTTCTGCTGTGAGCACAGCGGAAGTATCACTTGGTGACATGTCACCGCCCACCGCCGGCGCATGATGCACTGCGCTGTGCATGCGCGCTGGCTCACCTCATGGGAGTCTCACGGTGGATCCGGAGAGTCTGAGTCTGTGGTTTCTGTGGGGCACCGTGTTGGACTCCACTGCGATATTCCAATACCACAGTGTTTCACGCATCTCCACGTGTATTGCACACACATTTGCGCACCCCCCATTGGCTTCTATGGGGACCTCTGGTGCGCAAATTCGCAGAAAAATAGAGCTTGTTCGTTTTTGGGGTTTTTTTTGGGTTGTTTTTTTTTGTGCAACTTAAATACGTGCACAAAATAAGAAAATGTGAATGAGCTCATATAAATTAATGGGTTCTATTCTCTGCATATTGCTTGTTCAAATTTTGTACACGCAACTACGCTCATGTGTAGCCGGTCTAAATGAATGAAAACGAATGGTATTTAAACCAAAGGATCAGTGAATGAGCCAACAATGATTTGTATACCTGCATAAAATGAATGAAAAGCGAATGATTTATCGCTCGATTATTAGCTGCATTTACATTGAACGATTATCGCTCATTTTTGCTCATTTGAACGATAATCATTGCGTGTAAAAGGGCTTTTAGGTAGGTAAAGGATTAAACGCTGGGTTGTGTGGGTGAAGCTCGGTGCCTGTACAAGCAGTATGACTGCTGCCTGCCGCTTACCACCAGCATACTCATAGGCCATCAAGGGGTTAACAGACATTGGCGGGAATCCATTGTGTCTATTACTATTTCCTTTCGTCTTGTTGATCCACTTCCTTTTTTTTACCCCTTTCTTATAAACAAAATTGCCTTTTTAAGTTATTCTGTAGCCAAACGAAGTGCATTGATTTAGTGAATTTTGAGTTAATCGGCTGCGCCATGATATCTTGTGCGAAGAAGAAAAGTCTTTGCCTTCCGTTATTAACCATTGCCTTAAAAAAGATAAGGTAGACTTAGACTAACTTCACATAGGCAAGCGCGATATGTGGTCGTGAATCCCGCCCCCCATATCACACTCGCTATCCTTGTGAAATCTCCGAGGATGGGAGGCATCTTCAATGGAAGACCTAGCCTTGCGTGCACCTAGCATGTGGTGCAATACTGCAGCCGGCCCAATTGAAAACAATGGCGTGGCGTTGCGAGAGCACGCGGTATGCTAGAACCTGCTGTGACTTTATTGCCTGTTTGAAGCCAGCCTAAGACCAACTTCACCAGAGCGTATACGCATGTGTGCATGCATGAGGCTAGCGTTTTTACGTGCTTATTGGCGTATGTTACTCTACTATTCACGCCCCCAAAGCGTGTTGATTTGCACGCAGCAAACAAAGATGCACCCAGTTAGTCTAATGAGTTGCAGATGTGTTCTTTTTCCAGTGGAATTCCGCAGCGTATCATGCATCCCCTTGCTTGTAGCGCACGCATTTACACACACCCTCATAGACTTCTACGGGGATCTTTGACACACAAATGAGGAAGAAAATAGAGCATGCTGCGTTTTTGGAAGAGTGACTGAATTGCGCAGAAAAATACGCGTTTTCGCAAATATTGGAATCAGTCAATTCTATTCTTTGCATACTGCGTGTGCAAATACGTCCATGTGCATCTAGCCTAAAGCCGGCTATACACATGGAGGAAATTCCTCAGCATATACATAAGCCATACGGAGGAGATTTCAAAATTCTCCTTCACGTGGTGTGAAAAATTTCCGCAACAAATCTGCGCCTTTATTTGATTCTGAATCCGGATCGCGCCTTATTTGTGCTGCGGATTTCAACCCTTGAAATACAAGGCCTAAAATCCGTGGCAAATCCGCATCAAAAATCGTGGTCAAAGCTGCACCATTTAGGCCTCATGTCCACGGGCGGGTCGGATTCCGCTTGCAGAATCCCGCAGTAGGATTAGATCCTGCCCGCTGCAGAGGACTCTTTTTCTACCTGTCCGGGTCTTCTGTGGACCGGTGCGGGTCTTCTTCCTTCCAGACTGGTTCTTCCTTCTCCCTTACTGCGGATGCGACTTGTGCGCTGCGCACATGAACAGTCTTTTTTTTAAACTCCTGCTTTCCTGCAAGATCTGCAGCATGTCCGCAGTGTCAGCTGCGGGTGTGCCATGGATCAGATGGCTTCCATTGACTTCAACTGAAGCCGTCCCTGCGGGATGCGCAGAAAAATGGAGCATGCTGTGATTTGTTCTCCAGACCAAATGGTTCGCAAAACAAATCCGCCCGCTTAAATTCATCTGTGGGCGCCCAGGTCTCTTTGTGGGCGGCTTGATTTTCAGATCTCCCATGCGGGTTCCGCAAGTCAAACCCGCCTGTGGACAGTGTGGATTTGGTCACTGTGGTTTTCCACCGTGGAAAGCCCGCAGCGATTACACGAATGTGGTCGTGTTGTGACCCACAAATTACTGCCGACCAGCAGGTTTGGATTTCTGGCAACTCGCGGATCACAACACGACTAGTCTCTTTCATTCGGCTACTATGTAGTATGGCAATACTGCGATATTTGGTTGCGTGACCTGTATCGCATTCAGAGTCGCCGTGTAGCTCTAGCCTAATTGGAAAGGCATCCATTTACTCTGTGCCCATTGTGGTCATATGAGAAAATACTTGCTGTAAATCACGGCCTCCTTTCAGGTTCAATGTTAAAAATAAAATCGGTTTCCTGTACGGCGACATCATGTGACTGCGCACCTGTTTTATGTTACGGATGACGATTCTGAACAATGCTGTAGGAGGCACATCCTGTCTAGAGCAGTGAGACTCTCGTCTCCACTTGATGAGTTTTGTCAGACATGTAAAATAACAAGAAAAAACTTTTTGGGTTTTCCTAGTGATTAAAAGTGAACACAATTCTAATAGGGTTGTAAGTTTACTGTAGATGTATGATGATGGACTACTATGTTACCAATCGCGAACACCGACTTACCTCTCCAATCAGCTGTGGTACATGTCCTACTTATCTCTTCGGCTGACAGCAGCCAGAGGGTGTACGCTCTCTTAGAATGTCAGTTCATACTTTACAGATTCTTCCCCCTACTAATCATGTGATATCCTTGGCTATATCAGACATCCTCCCCTATGGAGAATCCCTTAGACCCCAATTACACTGACAGATGATCGTTTAAAAGTTGCTCAACAGTTTGAGTGACAGTTTTGAGCTATCATCTTTCCATAGTCTATAGTAGCTAAGTAGGTATTTAAGAGCTATGCAGGCGGAGCAGGACACTGCCGCTATCGCTCAGCGAACAATACAGCTGTTCTGCATAAGCAAACAGCTGTATTGTTCTCCACAATTATAGCTTGCTTCCTTCTGTGAACTACCAGCGGGACATGAGCTGAAAGAATCTTATGAGCGCTGCCGACTGTGATAACAGCCTGCTCCGCTGATAAGAGTTCATCGCTCAGTTCAAGAAAACTAGAATTGAGCGAGGAATGACTTATCCACGAAAACTGCATGATGTCCATGCATTTAGACGCAACGAATCTCGCTCAAAAGACGGCTTCAAGTGAATTTTGACCAAGAATCGTTGGGTCTAAATGGGCCATTAGTTTGTGGTCTGTGGGTTGGTACTAGTGCAGTATGTCTCCACCAGAAGTATGTGTGAAGACATGGGGTGGCCGGTCTGAATTACAGGGGACGGACAGGTCACACCCATAGCTGTGGCTTGGCTGCCGCACACACACCTCCCCAGACACACATGTATCTGTCATTCCCCCCCCTGAACCTAACACATCTTCTCAGTGGCCTCCAATCTCTGCTTTAGTTTTCAGCCACTTCAGCCACTGGCAAGGTAGCCAGCTGCGGGCATTCCCTGTAACTCAGGCTGGCCAACCATTGTCTCCACCCATACTTCCAGTGGAGACATACTACACTAGTATCCTTTTGGTCTTGCTTATGCCAGTTCCACATAGGGGCTGGTTTGCAGCAGAATGTCCGCAGTCGGTATTGCGCCACAGATCGGCTGCAGAAATCCTGCCTCCAAACCCGTTTGGTGTAGTTTTTGAAGCTGGTATTATCGTAAATTTCTCTGTGGAATTCAACCCCTCATTGGGAAGAGGTGACTTCTGAAGCAGAAATGAAATTGACATGCTGCTGAATTGATTTCCACATCGCATGTCAATTTCTGCAGCTTGTGAACGAGATTTTCAAAATCTAATCCACTTTGCTGGCCGGATTTTCCATGCGGAGAATCTGCACAGAACCTCTATTGCAAATCTTCCAGAGCTCCCCCCCTCTTCCTTCCTTAATGTGCTGTTTAAGTATATGCTGATTCTCTGTCCCCTGACTTTGGCTTTCCTATATTCCTATCTCCACTCCTGACCCCCTCTTGTACTGACCACACTTCTGCTGCTGCCTCCCCTGACCTCTCACCTGCTGAACCTATTGGCTTGTTCCATGTTCTGCTGCCTGACCCGACCCCCGATGGTCTGACTACACACTGTTCTGTGCCTAGGTTTGAAGTAGCATTGAAGGGTGAGGGGTGCCTTAGGTATGGCCTCTAGGTTTAGCCCTTAGCCAAATTGGTGTTTGGCACAGCAGGCCCACATCCGCCAAGCCTGATGGAATATCAGTACCTTGGAATATATGACACACCGAGGCCACAGTCTATATATTTGTTACATCATATCAGTTTTATACCGGCCATCTCTCAAGTGGGTATGTCCCCAGTCAGAGGCGTAACTAGAAGCTCCCGGGCCCCGATGCAAAACTTGTAACGGGGCCCCCAACTATAATGCTTTACTTATAGTACTGGGTTCCCTATATAGAGAAGAGAGGTCTTATGGGCCCCCTAAGGCTCCTGGGCCCGGGTGCAACCGCATCCCCTGCATCCTCTATAGTTACACCCCTGTCCCCAGTAATAGAAGTATCTGAGTGGTATATAGCAGTAGGTAATCAATAAGGTAGACAACAGTTGTAGGTTATACACCTGCCAGCCACCATACCGGACTCGGTGACTTCTCTGGAGCTCAGGTTGAACAATTGAACGTGGCAGCCATGGTATCCCACGATCTACAATCCCTATAGAAATAAATGGGATCTATTCTCTGCATATTGTGTGTGCAAATAGAGCCAAGTAAAGTCAGCTTAAAACGCCTATAAGAGCCGGTGTTGTACTTGACCTGACTTCCAGTACATAGATAACCCATTCATTTAAAGGGGTTATTAGAATAGCAAGTTATCCCCTATATACAGAATAGGGGTAACTTGCTGATCGGTGGAGGTCTCACTGAGGCCCCCTCAAGATCAGTGAGGGTCTTATCATTGAGACTCCCACTGATTAGCTAGTTATCCCCTTTAAATAGGCACTGTGTAATATATAAATACATCCAAGTATGATAGAACTGCACAGAATTTGAACATGTAGTCTGGTTTCACACGGCTGTGAAACTAGTGCGAAATTTGTGCATTTTGAATGATGTCCTATCTTTTATTCCTTGGATCGCATCGCTAAATTGGTTTTAATGGGACAGTAAAACACATTGCACAGCGTGTGATGTGCATGCTAGTTCGATGCAAGGTTTCCCATTGAAAACAATGGGAAACACTTGTCAATCCTCCAACACGGCTGAACGCTACTTCCTAGAAGTGATAGTAGGTGCTTTTTGTCCACAAAAATGCACGTTGGTGAGCGTGAAATCACCATCCTGTGTACAATGCTGCAGGTCTCCCATGAACAGCCCATACGCTCTGCCAGCAGAAAGCCGGCAGAGACTGCATACAGGTTGCGTATGGCACTGCGCATTCCCGAGAATGACATGGTCATGGACATGCGTAGTGTGTTGTTTTTTTTTTGTTTTTTTTTTTTTTTTTAAATTCCCTGCTCACTGTAAAGAAATGCTGGCCATACTCAATGCATGCATATCGACATTGACTTTCCTTGCCTCCATTCATTGCGTGTTATGCATGAGATATACGCATGCGTAATACACAGTGACAATACGCCCGTGTGAATGAGCCCGTGCTGCCAGATTTCCCCATAAAACTGCTGGAGGTGCAGTTTCTCTCCTTAGTTTTTTTTGTTTTTTTAAAGGTGGATAGAAAACTGCTGACCTAGTGAAACGAGGACCAAAGAGTCTCCGTCTGACCTGTTGCAGGCTACGGCTAGGTTCTGGTTTCTGTACCCACGTAGCCTTCTGCATGGACGACGGAACTAGTGCTGTCGTTGCAAAAACGCAGAGCCCCTTCTCATCTTTATTACATGTAGTCCCAGATGTCTATGGAATTGTCCGTGGCTGAGGAGGTGTTGGAGAAAGGTCTTGGACCTAGTTGGGTCTATGTGTGGTCCTGCCTGTTCTATGATTTCACTACTTTCTGCCTCTTAATAACTTTATACTAGCGTTGTTCAAGCGTAGGCGATGATACTATTCTTTGCAGCACAAATGTTGGAAATGAAGTAGAAACCCCACTTAGACCTCAGTGGTCTCTATTTGAGCATTGGAAGCCTAGGGTTCTGGTCTCAATGCAGTTTTTGGCAGTCCAGACATAACCTGGGGATGGAAGCAGAAACTGCCATATGTAGTCTGCAGCCTATCTTCAGGTGTAGCTGCCTTGCCCTCTACAAGGCATCCTATCCCCATGCTGTGCTTCTTATACGTAGCATAGTCTTGGGGAACCTTGACTTTGAGTAGGGGTCTCTTGGCTTCGGCATGATGAGAAACACCGGTGTACAGCATTGCGATCAGGCAGCTGAGGCAGGAGAGGTTACTTCCCAACAAATGTGCAGTACTGCTTCTGCAGTGGAAGGATCAGATTGCAGAATAAATGGCCTTTTGTGCGGCGCTGGAGGCCGTTCATCTGTGTTATTTATTCCGGTAAATTCGATCTCACAGAGCCCTCTGTCCAGACTTCTAGGTCCGTCTGGGTGGATCCGCAAAAGCCTTTTATTTCTCGCGTCTACCGGAGTAAACATGTTAGAGAACACGATGATTAGTTTGCGAGGAAGTAATGTTGGTCTGTGCTTGGCTTCCACCGAAGCTCTAGTATAAATATGTATCTATTCATGTTGCATTGACATGATGCTGACCATATTGTGTTTTAACATGGAGTGCTGCCAGAAGTTTGTGCTTTTGGCTTACTGCAATAAACACTCAGCTAATCCATCATACCTACCTATGGAGTGATGGTGCCGACCCGCTCACCTCCGTCCAGAACCTCTGTCACTGAATTCCAGTAAAAATGGGCCGAATTAACATGCAGCTCTATTTTGTCCTGTGAAATGCCAGACAGACAGAAACCAAATGGTGCCGTTCAGTTTCATCGTGTGACGTTGCATTTAGCAGTTTTTCCGCTCCTGTAATGGAACAACAAAAGGAATACTTTACTGCTAGTGTGAACTACCCCTTATGCACATGGCAAGTGTCACTTACGTTGGCGACAGTTTAATAGAACCAAAATTAGACTTCGCATATGTCCTGATTTTTAGTTTTTTTTCATGTGCTTGTGGTTATACAGAGTTGAAAGTACTATTTGTCACCACAGGGGGCAGTATTACACTTGTCATACTCGTATAAAGGAGGCAGTATTATAATAGTTATTCAGGGCTATTACAAATGAGCTTCCTAATTTGAACCGCGCATAACTCACGTTTAATGACCCGCAGTTACATACTTTCGATATCAGTGGAAACCAACACAAAAAGTTGTGTTGCACATCATCAAAAATGTTTCCCCATCAGAGATGATCGGTGTGGCCCCTTTGTCACTTGGCACACATCAAGCCTGTAGTCAAGCGCCTGCCATACATGTTGGTGCGTATCAAGATTGACTGATGTAATGGCTTCTGGGATGCATGCATGGTGGGTGGTAAGGGTGGCATGTAGACTGACGCTCACCCAGAGAAAAATATCAGAAGGTGTAAGGTCCGGGGAACGTGGGGCCAAGGGAGAAGTTCACTATCTTCACAACCTGCACAATCAATCCATCTGTTTGGTAGTCACCCACTGGGCTCTCTTCTGACTTCAATGTGTACAACTTCTTGTACAGAGGAGCCGTTTTAATAGTAATCTTCATTTTACATAGGGGGCAGTATTACAGTCTAGTCTTTTATAGCTAATAGCAGTAAGAAGCAGAAAGGGAGGAATCGGGAGGAGAGAGACGCAGGGCACTGCATGTAATTAGTCGTAATATAAGGTGGCCAGATGTCCCCAGTGTCAAACAAATGGGTGTGGTCAGGGGCGGGGCTTATCACAATGTATGATTTTTTTAATTTTTTTTTACCTCCGTTGTTATAAAAAGTACAGGGCTGGTTCAAAAAGACAGGGAGCAAATTCTGCAGCATTTCTGTGTTAAAAGAAAAAATGTCAAAATACTTATGATTGCTGTGGATTTTGACTGGAAGTCAGCCGTGTGTCCGCAGCTGATTTCATACTATGCGGCGCTCCCTCTCACCTCCACCGTAGGCTTTCCGCTGTCAGCGCTCACCGGCTTCCGGTTCCCAGCAGCCTGTAGTGGCCTCACCTGACCAGCATCACCTGACCAGGCTGCAGGAAAGCGGAAGCTGAGGAGCGCTGACAGCGGGAGGCGCCACATAGTATGAAATCCGCTTCGGCTGCGTGATTGATTTCCAGTCAAGATCTGCACCAATGGTGCAGTTTTTTGTTTTTTTTACATGCGGCATTTGCTGTGGAAATTTCCGCAGCATTTGCGCCATGTATAAACCACTCCTAAGTCAGCTTGAGGTACACTGCCACGTGCAGAGTGGCCTCAGTAGTAATAGTGTCCCCTAAGGCCTCATGTCCACAGGCAAAAGATTATTTTAAATCCGCAGCGGATCACCCGCATGCGGATCCACACCCCATAGGGATGCATTGACCACCCGCGGGTAGATAAATACCCGCAGATGGTCAATAAAAGTGATTTATTTATTTTTTTTTTTTTTCATTTTTTTAAATGGAACATGAAAAAATCCAGACCATGCTCCATTTTCATGCGGGTCTCCCGCGGGGACGGCTCCCGCAGGCTTCTATTGAAGCCTATGGAAGCCATCCGGATCCGCGGGAGACCAAACTGAGAATATACTCACCTGCTCCGGATCTTCTCTTCTTCGCAGCTTCATCTTCTCTCCGTCGCGTCCGGATCTTTTTTCTTCGTGCCGTGCACATCCGCCGGGCCGAAGAAAGAAAATCCGGCCACGACGGAGAGAGAAGATGAAGCCGCGAAGAAGGGAAGATCCGGAGTGTGCGGAGAGGTGAGTAATTGCTATTTTCATCCCTCATGTCCGCGGGGCAGGAGGGACCCGCTACGGATTCTCCATGGAGAATCCGTAGCGGGCATGATTTTCCCCGTGGACATGAGGCCTACAGCAGCCCCAGCAATAAGTGAACCCCCACAGTGGTCCAGTAGTAATAGCGCTCCCCTATACCAGCCCCAGCAATAGTAGTGACCCCCACAGTAGCCCCAATAGTATTAGCGCTCCCCTATATCAGCCAATCAGTGTGGGTTGTACTCCTGTATTATGTGGCGCACTTATCTATGGCGGTCATCCTTGGTATCGGTTCGTATTGTGCAGACTAGGTTTGTTAGCAGTCACCCCTCCCCCACCTTGGGGTGAGCTGAATGGATGCCCATTAGTCTGCACATGAACATTTTGCTCCTTTATATTGCAATCTGGCTTGCTGCATGCTACCAGGTTATATGGTGATTGAGCCTTCCCTGCAGTGTATCTTGTAAATGGCTTCATATTCTGTGAGTTGGCCCCTATATCAGCCCCAGCAATAAGTGACCCCCACAGTTGCCCCAGTAGTAGTAACGCTCCCCTATACCAGCCACAGAAGTAATAGACACCCCCACAGTAGCCTCAGTGACTCTTTAGTGCAGAATGAGCGGAGATATAAAGGAATAAAATGCAGTTTGGACAACACGCACAAGCTGACAAACTCCCTTTAAATTCGGCTTCTAAAAATTTAATTTGGCTCCTAAATGTTTCAGTTCCGGATCAAATGGCTCCTAATGGCACGTTAACACGTACCGACAGTCGTTGAAACGACTGCACTGCCACTGACATCACCGCTAAGGTCGCAGGCGCTTGTGCAGAGTGTTTACACTGAAAGACTTCTCTCTGGATTGTCGCTCCGTGCTTCGCCTTCTATGTGAAGTGGGGAGCGTTTACACGTAACGAGAAGCCAGCAATACAGCTGTGTGTTTTTTTTTTTTGTTTTTTTTTTGTGCCTTTACACGTAACTATTATTGCTCAGGTTTGTTCATTTGAACGCATTTTGAGAGATAATCGTTACGTGTAAATGGGCCATATATTTTTGTTTATTTTTCCTGGAGCCTTGTTGTGCCCAATGAGGTTAGTCTGATGCTTTCTCCAGAGTCTACTTATGGGAGAACCTTTTTATTTGGGAAAGGGTTCTCCAAATTCAATGAGCCTTTCGAGGAGTTCATGTTGTGTGAGGGTTAAATGGCTTATTTAGATCGGTGTCACACGGACATAAGCACATTTGCGCTGCGTATTTGTGCACTGGGCATTGTGTATTTGTGCGCATGTATGTTTTACTGTACATTTTGTGTGCTGATTTGCACGCACACAAAAAATCGACCACGCACCCATTCATTGAAAGGGGCAGTTAAGTTAATTAGTTCAGTATGTGCTATTTTCGTGCACAAATGCACAGGAAAATAGAGCAAGCCGTGTATTTTTTTGCACAAACGAAATATGCGCGTAAAATACGTTTTTGCGAGTGAACCTATTGGAATCAATGGGTTCTGTTCACTGCATACTGCGCACGCAAATTTTGCGCAAAACTCTGAATACTTTCATGTGACACAGGCCTTCATCTACAATCCAAAAACATACTAGCTGCTTAGATTGAAGGGGTTTTACCACTGAAGACAGATAATTGCCTAAGCTTTGGGGGTCCAACTGCTGGGACCTCCAGTGATTCCAGTGAATGGAGTGGCGGTTGAGCATATGCACCACTGCACCATGTGAGGTGCAAACTTTTTTGGGATCATTATGGCCCATTGTAGAATGCACACTCCACGTAGTGCCGCAGCCCTCAATTCACATGCAATTATCAGCATAGGTATACCTTTAGGCCTCATGTCCACGGTGTTTAAATCTGCAGCGTTTCTCCCGCACGCAGATCCGCGCGCCCATAGGGATGCATTGGACACCCGCAGGTAGTTAAATACCTGTGGATGTCACTTTTCCTGTCAGGTGCAGATCCGCGTGCGGGGAAAAAAATGGACATGCTCCATTTTCGTGAGTCTCTCTTGTGGGGACGGCTCCCGCAGTCTTCTACCGAAGCCTATGGAAGCCGTCCGGATCAGCGGGAGACCTGTACCAGAATTAAACTCACCTGCTCTGGACGATGCAGATCTTCCTTACTCTGTGGCCGTATCTTCTTTCTTCGGCCCAGCGGATGTGGCTGGCGCATGCGCACGGCACGCCGCCAGCGTGCCGAGCACATCCGCCGGGCCGAAGAAAGAAGATCCGGCCGCGAAGGAAGGAAGATCCACATCGTCCCGTGCAGGTGAGTTTATTCTGATTTTTTAGGCCTCATGTCCGCGGGGCAGGAGGGACCCGCTACGGATTCTACATGAAGAATCCGCGGCGGGCCTGATTTTCCCCGTGGACATGAGGCCTTAGATTATTGCAGAGCCACAACCCAGGGACAATGAACCTCCAGTCTCCTCTCACGTATGCAGTCTATCGCATAGAGTGGCACCATCGAAGGTGTTTAATAAAAAATTTTTATTAAACACCTATGGCCCGTTGTAGTCAGACCCCCAGCAATCAGACATTTACCCCTTATCCTGTCGGTAAGGAATAAAGGTTTTTAGTGGGAAAGTCATTTTAAAGGATGTTCCTAGGACTAAAATATTGATCAAACAACCTTGCGATGGGTCATCAATATAAAATCTTTGGGGGTCCAACTCCTCAACTGCTGCTGCCAATCATTTGTTTGTAGAGGCCCTGGCGTTCTGGCAACCTCTGCCTTGTGATGCCACTTCCATTGGTCCCATCACCTTTCTGCAGTTTTGTTCTATTCAGTAAACCTGAATTGATTGCAATATCGAGCATATGTACAGTGCTGTGCCTAATATACAGAGAAGAGGCGCTCGCCCCAACTCCACAGCCTCTTTACCCTGAAGATAGGGGATCGATATTTTAGTTTCCAAAAACCCCTTTGGGCTCATGTCCACGGCTGTGTTTTCACTGCGCATCATGTCTATACACTTGTATGGGCAGTGTATGATATGTTGTCCATACGCAATACATTCATAGCGGGGCAAGGAACAGAGTGGGGAATTAAGGGAAAAAAATCACACTGCACACTGATTCGCGGGCACGCGCTGTGCCATATGCGATCTCTTCCAGAGGAGTGTTTGTTTGCAGAATGGGTAAAACGCTGCGGGGAGACCTGCAGTGCTTTACGCATATGCCTGTGGGCATGAGCCCTTAAGTATAGAGTCTCGATCACGTGAGGTAACTATCCCCCTCTACTCTTCCTTAGGCTGCCTGTCCACGGGCGTTGTGGTCTCTCGTGGCGGATCTCCGCCGCGGGAGCCGCCACCCAGGTGCAGGAGCCGGCAGACGGATCTCCACCGTTAGTCTATTTGACAAATAGGCTGACAGCTGAGAATTGTGGCATATCGCAGCATGCTGCGATTTGCCAGCCACGAGCGGAGAATCTCAATGATTCTCTGCTCGTGGATGGGGGGGGAGAGCTTTCACTGCATTGCCTGCGGCCAGATTATTGCCACGGGGAACGCAATTCAAACTCACCCGTGGACAGGCAGCCTTAGTCAGACCCCATCTGGAATACTGTGTCCAGTTCTGGGCACCCCACTTTAAAAAATACATGGACAAACTGGAACAAGTTCAGAGAAGAGTTACCAGGATGGTGAGCGGTCTGCAAATCATGTCCTATGAGGAATGGTTAAAGGATCTGGGAATGTTTAGCTTGCAAAAAAGAAGGCTGAGAGACTTAAAGGGGTTGTCCCACGCCGAAACGTTTTTTTTTTTTTTATTCAATAGGCCCCCCGTTCGGCGCGAGACAAACCCAATGCATGTGTTAAAAAAAAAAAATGTTTAGTACTTACCCGAATCCCCGCGCTGCGGCGACTTCTTCCTTACCTTAGCAAGATGGCCGCCGGGATCTTCACCCACGATGCACCGCGGGTCTTCTCCCATGGTGCACCGTGGGCTCTGTGCGGTCCATTGCCGATTCCAGCCTCCTGATTGGCTGGAATCGGCACACGTGACGGGGCGGAGCTACGAGGACCAGCTCTCCGGCACGAGCGGCCCCATTCACCAGGGAGAAGACCGGACTGCGCAAGCGCGTCTAATCGGGCGATTAGACGCTGAAATTAGACGGCACCATGGAGACGAGGACGCTAGCAACGGAACAGGTAAGTGAATAACTTCCGTATGGCTCATAATTAATGCACGATGTACATTACAAAGTGCATTAATATGACCATACAGAAGTGCTGAACCCCACTTGCTGCCGCGGGACAACCCCTTTAATAGCTGTCTACAAATATCTGAAGGACTGTCACACTGCAGAGGGATCAGCCCTATTCTCATCTGTACAAGGAAAGACAAGAAGCAATGGGATGAAACTGAAAGGGAGGAGACACAGATTAGATATTAGATAAAACTTTCTGACAGTGAGGCTGGATTCACACAGGGCGGATTTGCCGCGGTTCTGCCGCAGTAGATCCGCCCGCAGCAAAACCGCCCGCGGCCGCTAATCTCGGGATTAGCCAGCCATGTGGATGAGATTTCTCAGAAATCTCGTCCACACGGGACAGCTAATCCGCTGCAGCAAATCCGGTTGAAACCGCGGCTGCGGCCGCCGCAGCCGCGGTTTCAAAAGATGCAGCATGTCTATTTACTTTTTTTTTTGTTTATTTACATCGCGGCCGCGCTTTTCTCTATGGGAGCGCCGGCCGCAACGGAAAAGCATGCGGCCGAGCCGCTTCAAAGCCGCCGCGGTTCTCCCGGCGGAAATGTCGCGGTTTTTGCTGCGGCCAAACCGCGAGATTTCCGACGGGAATCCGCCCTGTGTGAACCCAGCCTGAGGGTGATCAATGAGTGGAACAGGTTACCACAGGAGGGGAGGAGTTCTCCTTCAATGGAAGTGTTCAAACAAAGGCTGGACAAACATCTGTCTGGGATGCTTTAGTGATCCTGCATTGAGCAGGTGGTTGGACCCGGTGACCCTGGAGGTCCCTTCCAACTCTACAATCTATGACATGGATGTCTGCTGATTGCGCCATGTAAATGGAACTGAACGAGTAGTGAACGTTGAATGGTGCTTTTGTTTAAGGGCCTTTTACTATGTAAGTTGTCTCTAGTGTGTGGTAACTGGTGTGAGGAATGATCTTGGTGCTACAGACGTACTATATAAGCTACAGGAAATAAACAAGCGAAGATTAGGATTGGAGTTCTTTGGGTAATTATGCTTTTGTTCTCCCGCTCCAGCATTCTTATTACGGCGGGTAAGTCAGTGACTGCTGCCCAGTAAAATGTTAAAGATGGTTTCCTGCATTCTAGGGAAATGACGGTGATCTGGCTTTGGCGCACAGAGGTTTCAGCTAAATGCTGCCATCTGCCATGCAGTGATACAAACCGCTAGCAGAGAGGAAGTTTTCTCTCTGTAGATGTCCCGTGGTATGTCTAATAGTGTGTCTTGTGATAAACCGGTGGGCAGCCAGCCAGAGACTTAGTCAGCTTAGTCAGCCTCAAGTATACGTGGGGGTTATCAGGATGAATGACCAGTCTCGTAAGCCAAGTGAGAATACGTTTGGATCGTATTAATGGTTATTGCAGACCGGTCTCTGAGTTGGGCTTCATTCACATTGCAGTATTGCGTTGTAGTATTTGTAAGCTAAAACCAGGAGTGGAACCTACAGAACAAAGGCTATAATGTATGTACGTTCCTTAGAACTACTGACCCATATACTACATTGTGAATGAGGCCTTTACCTGGTGTCACACGAGCATATTTATGTATTCGTAGCATGGAGGAGCGTCCCAGCCAGACCACAGGGGCCTGACCCAAACTCGGAGCAGCATAGATGTCTGTAAAGCTCTTAGTTTGGGTCAGGATATTCGTGGTCGGTCCGGGACACCTGTCTGCATCCCACGTGCATAAATGCATCCATAATGCTCTTGTGTGAATCCAGCCCTATAGCGACTACAGAAGTCACGTATAGAATCTGTAGGATATTTCACCATAGATCTCTGGTCTAGTACGAAAGGTCATTACTGCCAGCTTGTGAACCAAGGCCGGTGGGGGGGCTGCCAGATAAACCAGCGGGATCTCCAGCGCAAGCATGAAAGCACCCTAAATAATCTCACAGTTGGGTGTTACTATTCTCTATTGATACAATTATGTATATTATTGACACAACGCAGAGTAACACTATAAAGTAGATATAAAAGGTCTACCCATCCCGATTAAAAGGGCATGTTTTTGTAATGTGAAAAAATCCAACAAAGGTTAAACGTTTCAGATTTAGGTCGAATGCCCACAGACTGACATCGCTGCAGAATTCGCGGTCAGACACCTGCTGTGAATTACGCAGCAATGTCCGTCCATAGACATGCCATGTTAAACATTGCAGTCAATGGAAGCCGTCCGTCCCGCAATACTTCCGCTGTGAGCACTGTGTAAGTATCGCGAGAATCTGCATCACTGCCCGTGGTGGATCTGGGCAGGTGAGTATGTGTCTTCGGGGGCGCAGGGTCTGATTTTGCAGTCGGAAATATGACCGTGGGCATAAGGCCTAAAGGTGGAAATAAATTTGATTGTTTTAGATTTTTTTATACAAGACAAAAACCTGGTATTTTAACGTGTAGAATTTTTCTATCCCCTGTAATTCTATAGGACTGTAATTAAATGGGCAACACAGAAGTAGAAAAACCTCCCCCAGAAGAGCCAACGGTCCTTTTTACATCTTACTTTCTAGTCTACAATATTGTGGTCTGTTTGGGGCTCAGTCAGATGAGCAAATTTTTCACGCATTATAGGCTCGGGGGGGAAAAAAATCACACATTGCATGTAGTAAAAAAATCACGGGACCGGGTGCATTGGAACTCACATGTTCTATCTTTTGCAGGTGCAACTGTTTTCCACTTCTAAAAAACGAACATGTGACAGCTTTCATTGGAAAGCATTGGTTCTAATAGATGCGAATCGCAAATGTGCCTAAAACGCGTGAAATAAAAAACCCGCTCATCTGTTGGATGATGGTGCAGA
Source organism: Eleutherodactylus coqui (assembly GCF_035609145.1). Classification (NCBI taxonomy): domain Eukaryota; kingdom Metazoa; phylum Chordata; class Amphibia; order Anura; family Eleutherodactylidae; genus Eleutherodactylus; species Eleutherodactylus coqui. The sequence goes on along the minus strand of NC_089848.1, from coordinate 45,197,756 downwards.
TCTGCAACAGATTTCGCCCTTTCAATCGAAGAAGTTAAGGGCTAATGCCCACGGACGGATTTCTGCCGCGTTTCATGCAGCAGAAATCCGCGGCATTATCCCGCAGCTATTAGGTTCTATTGAACCTGACAGCTCAATGTTCACGCTGCCGAATTCTATCGCAGAATTCCGCAGCGTGAAAGAACCCGTACTCTAATGGCCGCTGAAAAGCGCATGGCCGTCTTCTATTGTGGTCAGTGGAAGACGTCCGTCACGCGATACTTCAGCTGTGAGCACAGCAGAAGTATTGTGTGATTACACGTCACCGCAGGCCGTGTCATCGCCTACTGCCAGCGCGTCATGTGCTTTCCCTGCGCCGGCGCGCCAGACAGGACTCTAGTGGTGGATTCGAAGAGAGGTAAGTAAGGGTCTTTGGGGGGCGCCGTTTTGGACTCCGCTGCGATATTCCGCTGGCGGAGTCCGACACAGCCGTGGGCATGAGGCCTAAGTCTGCTGTGGTCGCACATTAATATTTGCACCATATGTTATGGATTTTGCCACAGAATTTGATGTGGATTTTAGTGTAGATTTTCCACTGGAGAAAACCCAGTATGTGTGAACGCACCCTTGAGGTGGATTTTGTCAACAGACTATGCTGCCCTTTTACATGGAATGTGTTATTAAATGACTTATTGTTTAAATAAAGCTGTTGCTTGTTTAAACTTTTTTATTTATATATTTTATTTTCTATGTCACTGTATCTTTAAAAAAAATAAATAAAAAATTATGAAACCTTCCCCTTTCTCACACTGACCACTGAGCTTTAATAGCCTAAGGGCAGGTTCACATCTGCATTATGACTTTCTGCTATAAAAACAGACAGACAAATTTATGAGTGAAAGGGATGGGTATCAGTGTATCTTGACGCCACCGGAAGCTAGGGTTTTGACAGGGCCAATTGGCTCAATAATAATGCTGCTGCTGGCAGTGTAGTGTCTCCGTCGCTGTTCAGGGCGTGTATCTTGTCTCCACCCATTCTGCTGTGGCGTCAAGATACACTTATACCGAAGGGATGTAAACCAGAATTGGATGTTTGTTTTTTTTTTTTTTGTCCCTATTGAATTTCAATGTATTTTCTAGAAAACGGAAAGTTTTTAGTTTGCTCCTGTACCGCTTTTTTTGGTTAACTGAATAACTAGTGCAGTCTGCTGAGTTTTGTTTGGTACAGAAGTACACTAAAAGCTTTCAGTTTGCTTTCTGTTTTTATGAAGGCTCATTGAAATCAATGTGGTGGTGGGGTTGGGGGGGACACAGAAACTTTTATTTTCGTTTTGATTCCGCGTGTCTGTTCCAAAAACGAAACAGACAGAATTCTGACTCAGAGTCATGGGGCAGGTGGGAATTCATCCTGACGCTTCCTCTTCTGTAGAGGGAAGTTTTCAACAATCCTCTCACAGACCTGATTACACCTATATATAGATGAGAATGGATGATGGTCACAGCTCACCTCCTCCACCTCCTTGCACAATGTTATCCCTGCATATGTCACAGAGCTTGCCTGCAGCACTCTTTAATAGAAGACAATGAGCGCTCTCCATTCTGCATGTGCCTGTGGCCTATGTAGCAGCTGTAAAGCAGACCTGTGCATACTGTTAACAGCATCCGATGCCCGTATCATAATCCCGTGCAGAAAACAAAATCGGGACGGAATAGTATAGAGGCGGTCTGGTCTCATATTAAGCAGCAAAAAAATATTGTGCCGTTTGGCAAATAGCGGTGATCAAAAAATAAAGCAGAGTCCTACTTATTCATAGAAATACAGAGCCGCTCGTCAGTCACTGCTGCCAGGAGGTGAGGACGACTGTCACTAAGACTGTCACATCCACTCTATTATTTGATGGCTTCTATTACCTAAATGGAACAAAATTGTTTGCCATTTGAGCTAGTAGAAGAGTGGACCTGTCTCCATACAGTGCTGCCCTCCTTACCTCTGTTAGTGAGAAAGTGTCGCATAATGTGCTGTTGGGTTAAATAACCTGTTATATAAATCACATTGTGTTTAAACATTTTTATTAAAAGGGGTTTTCCGGCACTAAACTATTGATCACCCATCCTCAGGATGGGTCATCAATAGATGATCCGTGGGATCATCGCTCATGATTGAAGTGACACCAGTGCCCAGTCCGTACCAGCCACAGTGCCCTAGTGTTGATGTGTGGGACAGCTGCTTCCAGACCACGTGACACATGAATGTGATACGTTGCTGGCCTGAAAAGAGGCCACAGCACTCACTGGAGCGCCACAGTCTCTTCAAGCAGTTGATTGGCTGAGATCATGAGTGACGGACTTCCACCAAAAAATCATTGATGACCAATCATGAGAATGGGTCCTCAATAGTTTAGTGCCGAAAAACCCCTTTAAGAATTTTTGTTGATTTTTTTCATTTTCGGTCAAAATCTATTATTTTAAAAAATCCTGTATTTTTCACACTAACCACAGAGCTTAAGGGCTCATTCACATCAGCGTCGGAGGTTTCGTTCTGAACATCTCACTGATTTCCGCTAGAAAAACAGAACAAATAGCGGAGCAAACTACACTATTACGTCCTGTAAATTCCAGCAAAATGCCGACTGTTGGGTGGAGATCGAAAGGCCAGATTACAGTCAAGGAGGGTCCGTTCAGCCAGCGGGTGCTGTACTCCTGCTTCCCGACTAGAGCAGAAAAATGGAACTCCCGAACGTCCTGATACTAGTTTATCACTTCTGGATCCGTAGAGAGAACTTTTCAGCATTCATCTCACTAACCTCACAGGAAGATTACACCTATATAACACAGGATCCACCATTCATAGGTGATCAGCTATGACCATCTACTCCCCTCCCTGCACAATAACCACTGCACTGGTCACAGAGCATGTCTAGAACAGTCTCCATAGAAGTCATTGGGTCCCTCCTGCCCATTGTGTGAATGGCCCATGAAGCTGCTGTAAAGCCTCTTTCTGAATTATGTTAAATGTAGCTCAGGAAAGATGTCTGCCCTGCAAAAAATCTACAATCAGAAAATATGATTTGAGGTGAATGCGGACGGCCGTTCGGATCCCACTGCGAGAATTCTCGCAGCGGGATGCAACACGTGCCCCTGAAGTGACCCGCAGCTCACCTTCTCTGGTGTTTTCTCTCTGCTCTGCGATGTGCCGGCTGGCGCACAGCCACGCGTGCGCAGAGCAGGCGTGTCAGCCGTGACGTTTCTCTGTGGGGCTCGCACAGAAATAGGACATGCCACGATTTGTTTACTGCGCGAGTTTTCTTGCAGCCAAATCACTGCTGTCTGTATAGGATTGCATAAACCAATGCAATGCTATGACAGCGTGCACAGGTGGAAATTCTGCGGGAAATCACCCTTACAAAAATGTAAAATGTGTCACTATATGGTTTTAGTAAAACAAAACATAGACTTTCCATACAGGAATGAGACACTGATAAAAACTTTTTGAATCTGATTACTTGTGAATTTCCAGCTGTACTACACATGAGGTAGTGATGTAAGGTGTAGTCATTCACTTGCACACTTCCTGTTATGTGCCGACCTCATGTTCTGTTATTAGTAGATCTGTGTGTAGGATGCATAGTGATGTCCTAAGCTCCAAAATGTGCCCCCTAATTGGCTCTCTAGCTATTATAAGGGGAGCTGCTAGAAGTCTCCCGCAGGGCTCCTTCATGCATGTGGTCATCTCTTACAAAATAACGCAATCCAACAGTTTATAACAGTTTTTGGCTAAAAAAGAAAACTCTTTTGTATCTAATATATGTTTTCAAAATGTTGTGTTTGTAGCTTATGGCAACAGTGATCTAGGCACGCGGGAAAACAAAATGGCGGCGTCTAAGGCGATATTCACACCAAATGAGAGCAGAGGAGTGATAAAGTTCTTGTTTCTGCAAGAAAAGTCCGCAAGGATTTTCATGGTGATATGTCGCAGACATTGGGGGATCAATGCCCTTCATATTCTACAGTTAAGAACAGGGTTGCCAAATTTAAAACGGGCCACTTCAGCACCAATGATGAGGAACGTCCTGGACGACCGAGAGAGGTTGTTGTTGCGGAGATCGTCGATGCTGTGCACAACCTCATACTGGAGGTCGGTGAATCTCAGCTAAAGGAATAGCAGACATCATGGGGATTTCTGGTGAACGTGTTTGTGTCATTATCCATGAGGATTTGAGCATGAAGAAGCGATCTGCAAAGTGGGTCCCCAAATGTTTGACAACAGATCAGAAAAGCATGCGAGTGAAAACTTCCCAGTCCATTTGTCAGCGTTTCCGGACTGATAAGAACTTCCTGGATCGACTGGACACTATGGATGAGACCTGGATTTATTTGTATGACCCTGAAACCACGGAGCAGTCAGAAGAGTGAAGGCACAGTGGTTCCCCTCGCCCAAAGAAGTTCAGGGTGCAAAAATCAGCCACTAAGGTCATGGCGTCTGTGTTCTGGGATAAGGAGGTCATGCTGCTAGTGGACTACCTTCAAAATGGTTCCACCATCAATGCAAGGTATTACATTGAACTTTTAGACCAATTGAAGGCAGCTCTAAAGGCCAAAAGGCGCAGCAAGCTGTCCAAAGGAATCTTGTTCCTGCAAGACAATGCCTCCACTCACACTGCACAAGCGTCTACGGCAAAACTGGTGGAGCTAGGCTTCCATCTGGTTGACCACCCACCTTATTCACCAGATCTAGCTCCCTCCGACTATCATCTGTTTCAAAACCTGAAGAAACACCTCAAGGGTACCAAATTTTACACCATTTCTGATGCCATGGCTGCTACAGATGACTGGTTTGGGGCACAACGGAAATCCTTCTTTTTGGAAGGCTTACAGAACTTGGAATACCGATGTAAGAAGTGTGTTGCCATCAGTGGCGAGTGTGTGGAATAAAAGTAAAGTTTCAGCTTCCTATCTCGTTTCTTTCTGGGTAAAGCCAAAGACTTATCAGCAGCCCCTCGTATATCGCTATGGAGCCTGCATTTTATCGCAACGCAACAAACATGCGTTGCGACTTTAACATTAGAACGTCCCACTGACTCTTGCGATTAAAAAAATATCACGCAATTTCATCGTGGGCGGCAGTGATGCAAGATTATTCTCTAAAAAAAAAAGCATCACTAAAGCTCAAAATGTGATTGTTCCCAGCAAGAGAAACCAAGTAATCTTGTAGATGATACCTTTTAATGGCTAACAAAAATACATGATGTAATAGCGAGCTTGCGAACCTCTCAGGCTCTTCGTCCTGCTAAAAAAGATTTTTTTAGCCTGATGAAGAGCCCGAGAGGATCCTGAAAGCTCGCTATTACATCATGTATTTTTGTTAGCCATTAAAAGGTATCATATCTACAAGATTTCTTGGTTTCTCTTGCTGGGAACAATCACATTTTGCTCTACTGGCTAACGCAGTACCGAACCTTTTGTTTTCATTAAAGCTCAAAAATCGCAATGAGCAAAGACTTGATTTTTGCCGCGATTTTTTTATTTTTTTTTGGCAGCAAAATCCTGTTCGCCCATGGGAAAATGGACTGAAGGATGATTTGTGCTCATTTCACATCTGTGTTGGGCTAGTTTCACACAGGCGATCGCAATTTTGCCATGAGAGAGGGAGGGCCAATCATGAATCGTCTTTGCAGTGGGGCCTAAAGCTGAGGTAGAGGTGGAAAGGTCCCCGGGCTTCCGGAGAACGTGCATGAGGTTCTCATGACGAACTTGTAGGTGGAATAGAAATCCCCATGTGTATGAAAAGTTGTGTTGTTGTAGTGAATCTAGGAGAGGGCGAAGGGCTTTTCTTCTTTTTTTTTTTTTTTGTAGGGTAACCTGGGACAGGTCAGGGAGTAACTGGTGATATGACTGGCGTTCCCACTTTTTTATTTTTTTTAATGAAAGCCTCTTTCACTTGATAGTGGTGGACTCTGCATATAATGTCCCTTGGGCATTCTGGCTCATTCGATCTGGGCCCTAGGGACTGATGGGCAGGGTCTAATTCTAAAGGAGACTCCAGAGGAACCTCTAGAGTAGAATTAAAAATGTTGTTCCACCTCATCAGGGACAACCCGTATATTGTTTCTCCTTCCCCTGTTCACAATATTGTCCAGAGAGTCCATCAGAGATGGCATCTAAGGAGTATGAGCCACTACCAGTGACTCCTGTGCGTTAAGGGAGCTAAGGAAGTGTGGCTATGGTGGTGGCCCTCGTATCGATTTGTTGATTCTCCGTACAAACCGAGGCCAATTCGGTCTTGCATATCTTGCATATAGGCTTCCATATCTTCTTTGATAGGTATAGCTTTAATATGAGCACTTAGAGCCTTGATCTCTGCTAATTCTTCAGCTCCTTGGATAGGCTCAGTCGGACAAGCTAGGGACTCTCATGTCCGCCCCTGGGGTGGAAGGTACTGAGCAAACCTCCATGCTGGAAGGCAGTATTAGGCGAGAATGTATATCAGGAAACTAGGGAGAGCGGTGATGAGAAGAATAAGTGAGTACCTATGGACTGGCATCGGCACATATAGTTGAGCTCTGTGGAGTGCTCTCGCTGTGATGCACCACATGGAGACCGGGGCTTCTCCCCTCTAATCCTCTCTCCTTCCCCCTGTGACAGCGGGCTCTCCTGTTGTGTAATACAGACACCTACTGGATGTGCTTGTAGTGCAGCGGCAGCGGTTTCAGATGGTGCTGGAGCGGAAATGGGTAGGTTGGAAATGTCCCCTGCCAGCGATGTTGGCTCAGGCAGGTGTATTATTGCGGCCGTCATTTTGACCGTGGCCTACTGCGCTTCCGAGTGCTGAAAGCCAGCAAGAAAGCTCTGGATCCCTTGCGATGTCAGAGCTCCCACCGGGGAGGAGGTATGGGAAATCCCTCTTCGCTTTCTGTTCCCCAATATGGTTCTCCCAGCGGGTTTAGTGTCTGTATAATATGGCCTTATACCTGATGCAGAGCGAGAGCAGAGGATATGCATGTCCTCACTCCTGTATAGCCAGGCCACATCCCCTTCAAAATTTTGTTAACCATTGCTTCACCTTTTTTTTTTGCCTCACCAGAAACTTGAACGTGAGATTGCTTGCTTGATCTCGCTTGAGCTATATACTGCAGTATTGCACGATATATATACTTCTATAGTACAGGGCATAAGAGGCATGTATGCATGGCAGGCCTAGGAACCTTCATGTGAACCCATCGACACCCTGCAATTAACTGAGGTGTAGACAGCTATTAGCTGTTCAAAGTAACTGCCCCCCCCCCCCATGAGTATGGAGCAGGGTCTGCACCCAAACCTGCTCCGTACACTTATCACCACATGACACATATGTTATGCAGTTAGGAGTGACTTAAGCCTGATCTTACCATTTTCCTACAGTAAATTTGTAATTATTAATTATTATACATGTGTAATTTATGAAGGAATCAGAGCTGGAGTCAGTCAGGTATGGAAAACTAGAGCAGAAGTTTGGCTTACCAACTCCACAGAACTGGGTGATTTCAGGGCTGAGAGAAGTTCTCATTGACTGTGTACATTATTGCTTCATTAGAACCCTATAAATGCAGTCTTGATAGTAGACGATAGACTTTTCTTCTATTGACATTGCCCACTTAGGCCGCCTGCACACGGGCGGGTCGGACCCCCGCATGCGGGATTCCTGCAGCAGCGTTCCACCTGGTGCCCGGCCAGTGACCCCAGCTGGTCTTCTCTGAAGCGAATATGCCGGCCAGTACATGCGCAGTTGAGAGAACGCCACCCCGCCGCTATGGTGATGAGGTGGCTCCTGCGGCAATTCTGCAATGATGATTGCAGAATGGCCGCAGGACGGGGTCCTTTGAATTCAATGGAAGCCAGCCGTGTGTAGCTGCATGCTGTGATTTCTCCCCCGCGAGCAAAAATCGCAATCTATTTCCGCTCATGGGCAAGAAATCACGTTTTCTGATAGCATGCTATGGAGTGGATTTGCTGTGGAATCGCGCTCTGGATTTTGCAATGCAAATGCACCCGTGTGCAGAAGGCCTTAATGTATTTTTTCACTTCCTTATTACAGTATTGTTATGGAAGTAAAAACAAATCTAAGATCTGCCAGCTTGCAAAGAATAACTTCAGTGTTTGCTGTTTCTACGCTTTCTAAGATCTGAGGAACTGTATAAATAAGGCATGATACTATGGAGTTGGGCCCCTTCTTGCAGCCCTAAGTTTCTTCATTCCATTATCCTTCCAACCAACCTTACGGTAGGTGGCATACTGCAGGCATCTGCCAGAAAGTGAAGGCTGATTCTTCACTCCAGAGTCCATTGCTGCTACACTTGTCATTGTGCATGGTGATCTTGGACTTGTATGCTTCAGCTTGACCATCAAAACCCATTTCATGAAGCTCCTGACAGTCCTTTCTTGAACTAATGTCACTTACAGAAGTCTCTGACCTTTTTGTAGGTCACAATAATACCGCAAACACCTTCAAATACGGAAGAAATGTGTCAGAGCTCCCACCGGGGAGGAGGTATGGGGAAGTACCTCTTAACTTTCTGTTCCCCCATTATGGTTCTTACAGTGCTTTTTAGTGTCTGTATAATACGGCCTTATACCCGATGCAGAGCGAGAGGAGAGGATATGCATGTCCTCACTCCTGTATAGTCAGGCCACGTCCCCTTCAAAATTTTATTAACCGTCTTTTCACTTTTTTTTTTTTTTGCCTCACCAGAAACTTAAACGTGAGATTGCTTGATCTCGCTTCTGCTATATACTGCAGTATTGCACTATATATACTTCTATTGTACAGGGCATACACAGTGAATTTGAAAAGAGAGGGAAAAACCTATAAAGATATCGCTCACAGATATGACTTTTACCTTGGACTTACTGCCAATTATATGATTTTGACCCTAGGCCCAAGTTCTAGTAATGCTATGATAACCTGAGTGCACAAAACTATATACTGCTGCTAACAGGTGGGAGTTGCATGCAAGGTGGCCAAGAGCCACATGTGACAGCTGAACCCCTGGTTGGAGAAGACTGTTGTGGTCGGTGATGCGGCAGAGGATAGGTTATTTGGAGTTGCATGGTCTACCCCTTCCTTGCTAAAATGTTACTCATAGAAGCCTCTAATTCACAATACCTGGTGTCCAGGGTGTATCCAGCATATCGGACATTTCCTGAACGCAAATATCTATATTAAACCCTAGTTCGGCACTTACAATCGATGAGGTTGAATCTGGGAACCCAAACAACCAATGAGGTTGAATCACACAAGCCAAACAACCAATGACATTGCTGGAATTGTGAATCAGAACCAATGAGGTTGCTAGAATTGCTGCATAGTGCCGAACTGGGGTTTAATATAGATATATGCTTGGCTGTATAGTCTACATTCTGGTTAGGATTAGGTAGATGTATTAGTGATATTTCCCCTACTTTGGCTTAGTATTGGCCTTGTCAGAACTTAAAGAGCCACCCTGGCAAAAACCTACTTTTCCATGTCTGCTCGCCTCACCAGATTGTCCCACTCTGGACGTCTCTTATATGCATTGCAGTCACTTCCTTGCAGTGCAGCTTCTTATCTTGATGTTGAGATTTCTCCCTACCATAAGTATACAGACAGGGAGGCTGAGCCATTATCTCCTTAGGGCTCCTGCTCACGGGCGGATATTTGCTACAGAATCCACGGTCGGCTTCCGCACTGCAAATCCGCTGCAAATGCTGCCTGTTACTTCCTATGGAGAACCTCTGCTTCTTACCCACGAGCGGCTATCAATTGTGATTTCCACTCGCGGAGAAAAAAATCGCAGCATGCTTCATTTTCCTGCGGATTCCACGTGGTCAGCTTCCATTGAAATCAATTTAAAGCCATCTGACCAGCGGCCCATCTGCAATGAACATTGTGCACAGGTCACGGATTCAAAAGTTTTGAAAAATAAAAATCTGTTCTGCGCATGCACAACGGTAAGCCGCCGGGTCCATCCGCAGTACAGAAAGACGGTTGAATAACAGGTACGCGCGGACGCCGCTGCTGCCAGAGCCGGATTCCTCTGTGGGATTCTACAAGTGGAATCCGGCTGTGCCGTGTGCAGGAAGCCTTCATTATAACCGTGTGACAGGAGCTTCCGACCATCAGCAGCAAGGCTGCTCTCACACAGGCCGTTTTTTACAAGGTTTAGCATGGCGTTTGAAAGAGTGGATGAAGTTTGTTGCTAAAGTGTTTCTTGGAGAAACATGACTGTGATCTTAATAAAAGTGACTTTCACACACTAGTCTGCTGGTTTTCTCCTATTCTAAAAACCACTGATCGCATGTTTCAAAAACTTGTAATTTCTGTAGTGTTTGAACTGAAGTTACAAAAGTACCCAACCAGATTTGAATTATGGATTCTGCTATCGCCATCCGCGCAGACGGTGCGTGGTAAAAGGCATGGACTTTCACCGCTTTGCTCAGATGTGCAGGCAGAAACTGCAGCATGCTGTACTTTAGCGCAGATTCCACTCGTATGGGCTCCATTGATGCCTATGGCTGCGAGAGATTCCGAAAGCCGGAAGAGAGTGGGAGAGATTCAGTTATGCGATCACTCGCAGGTCTTCGGCTGTGGATATCCGCAAGCGGAATTCGACCAGTTTGTGTGAACCTGACCTTTTACAAGCAAAGATATGACCTTGCCCTGCATATGAATATCAGCAGGTGTAGTAAATTTTTCAGATACATTCTGTTATATGTACTTAGTTTGCCTAAAGAGGTTCTGTCCTTAAAAGAAAAAAAAATCCTATACTTACCTAATCCCCCCTCCTCCATCAGTCTTCTTGCTTCATCTTCTTCCCATCGATCTTCTGGCTCCTGTAGTCCTCTGGGTCACCTCACCTCCAGCCGGCCGTATCCTCTTCCTCCTGTTATGGAGCATCCATTCTGGGTAGTCTCATTCCTGCAGGTCAGTGGGCTGCCTAGATACTGCATGTACAGTATTGGCAATAGCCCGGCATAGGATTCAGCATTCCCTGCTAGGCAGTGAACACTACGTCCCTAGTGACCGAGTACACTGCCCTGCAGGGAGCAGAATGCTGGCAATGTACACAGAAAGAAGAGGATCCGGCCGGCTGAAGGTGAGGTGACCCGGAGGACAGGAGGAGCCAGGAGAAGATTGTTGAGGAAAAGATGCGGTAAGAAGACTGATGAAGGAGGAATACTGTAAGTAAGTATAGAATTTTTTTTCTACTGACAGAACCCCTTTAACTTAGATAATCACTCTCCTCGGACTCCACCACAAATATTCATGGTTATGTAGGTGAAGGGCACAAGTACGGCGACCCTCACGGACATCACCAAAATGTCAAACTGCGACATTGTAATGTCCACAATGGACCAAGATCTACGTGTACTCTATCACAAAAACCAGGGAAACCCAACATACAGGAGTGAGTGCGCTCCGCCTAATCAACATCAGTTGGAGGACCCTGCCTTAAAAGCAAGGTAATTGTCAAACTAGGGGACCTAGCTTCTAAATGGAGGGCAGGGAAAATTATGTAGCAGATAGAAATGCTTACACAGCTAGGCAAAGGTCCCTAATTGACAGGAATCAACTGTCACACAAAGCACTACAGAACGGACATGGTTCAGGTTTCCAACCACCATCGAACGGAGGAAACAGACAGGACAAGGATCAGGTGTCCAACCGCCATTGGACAAGGGGAACACACAGGACAGACCAGATATAGACGAAACTGATATAGACAAAAAGGTCTGCATTGCATGCGTGCATATGGGAGAATAACCAGCGTCCATGTAGAGGCTGGCCCTGAATAAATACAGTCCATTACAGCTGATTGGTTGGCAATGGGAAACGCCTCCCCCTACACCCAATCAGTCCATGTACCACAGCAAATATTGAAGCGAGGAGGAGGAGAAGAGAACATTAAACACTGAGGGATTCCTGAGAGACGACATCTAAGGGTCTCCTGCAGCAACCATTAAACACTCCCCAGTACTGAATGACAAGGTGCTTGCGCTGAAGGTATAATCATTTGAACTTGGGCTGATGTCATGATGCCACCTTGACTGCACTTCCTGATTGCAGCCGGCAGGTTGCGATACTCTCCATTATGTTCCCCCATATATAGCCACCTGTCAGCTGATCCTATTTGGGTTTCGAAGACCTTCTACCACTTCAAATAGTCTGCCACTAGTCTCACTTCTGCCAGTGAGGGCAGACTATTCTTACTTGATTTACATTGATGTGTGTACTACACCTCCTAGCTGGCATTATATTGTACGCACACGGGTCTCAGACTATTGCTCAGATTTTTGGGTCTGATCAGATATTCTGTTTTTCGTGCAGCTTGGTTGCAGATTGCTTATTAAAACCTGATTATAAATTATGCAAATTAGTGGTGAAGATGGATGATGCTTGTAAGGAGCTCAGACAAGCACAGCATATTTTGGTTTCGCCCAATATCTGCTGTTCGGGCTGCAGCCGCTACTGAGATAATAAATGACTGGTAATTATCATAAAATCATACCTATAAATTGCCAGCAGTGCAAGCTATGTGGATCAGATTTAAATAGTCGGGGCGAGGGCTGTGTCCACGGGAGCTTACAATCTATCAGGGGTTGGAGTCCAGCTACTTTTCTTTTAATATGGTAGTATACGGACTTATTATGATATTGATCTATCCTATTAACGGACTTCTTAGCATTTGCTGACCCTAATTACTTGTCTTGGAAAATCTATTGTGATCCCTACGAGGGGGCGATCTGCTATAGTGCATACTCTGTAGGTTGGAACCATGTATAGAACCGATAATATGAATGGTAGTAATACATAATGCCTGTGTGGGACATTAGCTACTAAGAAGAGGAGTTGCGACATGTCCCTGCAGCACTATTAAACTAGGTTATTCTAGTGATAGGGAGCCGGGTGACCCAGAGGTGTCTCCCTCAGAAATCAGTGTGCATCACGAAAATCCGACTTTTCAGAGTCCAATGTGCACGCTCTTCTACAAAAGTCTATGGGACTTCAGAGGGTGACAGCGCTGGATTGTGGGAGCGGGTGGGTATAAAAATAAAATGCCTCACCCGCTCCCTGTCACGTTCCCTAATAAAACTTAGTTTATGGTGCCATGGGGATGTGACCCGTTACCTTTAGGCCAGTTTCACACAGGGTACAAAATCGCGTGACTCTCTCACGATGGGACAGCGCTACAAAACACGTATGTAAAGCGCATGGTTTCCTATGAGTTCCTTCACATTAGTGATGTTTTGTCTGCTGCTATCTTGCAATTTATGATGTTTTTAGCTCATGTTTCCCTATGGAGCCTTCATTTTTGTTGCATCACGCAAATTTCAAAAAAAGGAATACTTACCTAAAAGGCTCAGGCCGGGTCCTCCCGCTGCTTTCTGGAGCTCTGCCACATGTCCTAGAGTCCTCAGCCGTCCACAACCCCTGCCCAGATGTCCTATTAGGGTATATGGGCATTGCAGAAGCTGGGGGGTGGTGTCCTGCTATCATGAACCCCTGTATGAGCAAGAATGGAGAGCCCATCTGCATTTCATTGACTGCTAGTCATTAGATTGACCAGCCTCTAATATTCTATTACTCCTGCAGCTGGTAAAATGTACATCCAGGAGCAGCGTCCTCCAGACAGGCAGGGGTTGGTTAGAGAAGTTGGACCAAAGGAGATTGGCCGCATAGAACGGCTGACATCAATGGGCTAAAAGCGGTTTGCAATGGCAGCAGTATTCCTTAAATGACCTTCCCTTACGTCTTTGCTACATTGTATCGGAAAGGCTCTAGCAGTAATTTGTTGCTCGTGAAAAAGACCTTAATTCTAAGTACATTGGTGGACCGAAGGCCGCCTATTATGATCTATTTTAATTTTGCTGCTATTACTGCTTGTATGCAGCCATAATCTACTTTGTTACAGAGGAGCGCGGTCTCGGAGGTCTGTGAGCAACAATCTGGTTTCATCTGCCAAATGAAATTATGATGCACAGTGATACAGCCCTGCTATGTAATGCCAACAACTCCTCCGACGGGCTAGGCGGTGTTCCCATCTGCACGGGGGGCTCTGACCCAACGTTCCAGGTGAAGTAGCGCGGCATTCTGCGCTGTTTTGTGCGGTAATCTACTGAAGCGGATGCCAGAATTGAAAAAAACACATTACAGTAAATGGAGTTTGGCATCTCCCGTTTTTTCAGACGTTTGGCTTCCGGGATGGAACACATAAGTGATGGTGTGAACCCGGCCTTACTTGTGTTCCTTTTTAGATGGAATGATTGTCCAATGCCTAAGCGCCTGACAGTCGTCTTGATAATTATCAATCCTGTGCTTTCGCACCACATCACCAATTGCAGTGATGGGGTGCGTTAAAACTGCAGTCGGACACGTTTTTGAACACAGCATTTTACAGCTTTTTGGAATGTCTGTGTGAGAGTAGCCTTAGGGACTGAAATGTCTGCGCGGACTACTTCCGTCCCGTGTGAAAGCTCCTAACTTTGCTCCAAAAATGGAGCTGAAACACTGTAAGCCCTAACACAGTCTGAACAAGCTCTTAGTGAGGTTGGCACAATGGGGACAGCAGGTGGCGCTATTGTTTCATCGGACCTGGAATATCTGGGGAGGGGAAATTTTTTTTATATATATATATATATATATATATAATTTTTTTTTTTTTTTTTTTTTAATGGAAATATAATTTTTTTCCGTTATCACAGACTGGAATTAACTATAAACAATATTCCTTGTGGGATAATTCTTACCTGTATGAAGTACATCATAGCCAACTTACTAAAAATGACTGTCCTAGTCTTTAACCCATGGCTCTCCACAGAATCCTGCAGCGGGTCCCTCCTTTCCCAGGGACATAATGCCTAAAAATCAGAATTTACTTATCTGTCCGGACACTGCGGATCTGCCCTCCGTCGCGACCAGATCTTCTTTCTCCGCCCTGGCGGATGTGCGTGTGCATTCGCCATGTACTCGCAATTTTCCCGCACACGCAATCCGCGCCTCAGGAGAAAATGATTTCCGCAGGTATTTAATTACCTGCGGGTGTCCAATGCATCCCTATGGGGCATGGATCTCGCGTGCGGGTGACCTGCTGCGGATCGGTCCTCGTGGACATGAGGCCTTGGCATGAGTAATAATTTGAGGCTTCTGGTTTGCAAATTCAGATTCAAGTCTACAAATAACGTTTCAATCCCGATCCTATGTCCCAGTGCTTCGCCCGCTGCGGTTACCGTTTAATGTGATTAAAGTTTAGGAACAGACTTGTAGATGACCTTTTCTGTAACTTTCATGCAGTTTGTTGTGTTTTTTTGTTCACTCTTGGTTTCCTGTTTTGTCTTCCAGCTGTGCTTGCTGATCGCCTTCCTCTGCGTGAGATTCTCCAACTGGACAGACTATAGTGCTTTCCACTATTTTGAAGTTGTCACAATTTGCTTCATGATACTAATAATCGTCCTTTACGTGGTGAACTTGTTCCGGATTTACAGAATGTGTACTTGTGTATCGTGGCCTCTATTGGTAGGTCAATCTCAAAAAGCAAACTCCATTTTAGATTCCATGAGTAAAAATGATTTAACCTTAAAATGACTGACCTCAGCTGGTAAAACTGCGCGGCGTACGTCTAGACGGCCGGCCTTTCTTGTATCCAATTATTTATATCACATTCACATTTTTGTTGCATTCGCTGTCGTTTTAGGAGTTGTTGCACTACGGCATTTGTACCTTCCTGTTATTCGTCGGCTCCATTGTGGCTGCTGTGAAAAGTTATGGCTTAAGTGGATTAGTAGCTGGATCGGTAAGATAATAATTCACCTATCTGTCTCGTACTCAATACTATCTGTAACACCCGCCTCCGGATTCCGCCGCAAATACCGCCCATAGCATGCTATTGAAAAAACCGCTTTTTCCTGCACACGAGCTGAAATTAAGTGCGATGTATATTTTTTTTTTCCCCACTTGTGGTGGAAAAATCGCAGCATGCTCTATTTTTAAGTGGATTCCGCATGGACTGCTTCCAATTAAAAAAAAAATACCAGAATTACTAGTTCTTTTTCCCACTATACCTCTCAAAACCAACTAAAAAAAGAGATCAGAAAGTCACATGCACCCCGATTTGGCATCTATGAATGTAATAACTCATCCCACAAAAATCACATAACTTTTTTCCAACTTTTGTCTATGGAGCTATGTCACTGAATATGGCGGTGCAAGAGAGAAAAATTCTGTGAAATCCACTTTTATTGTGCAAAAGTAGTAAAAAAAATATATATTTTTTTTTAACACAAACATAAATCTGGTATTGCCACAATCATACTGGCCAGATGAGTAAGCAAATTCATTCGCTTCTCGTTCGTCTTTCAGTTTCTGCATGTAGAAAACCAAACCAGGAAACGGGCAGACGATCACTTATGAATGACTGCCTACTTACTGTGAATGGAGGTGGCCAGCGTGATGCCCGGCCCTCTGGATCGCCATTCACTAGTGATGCTTGTTCTTGTGTAAAAGCACAGGAGTGATCAGCACTGGGACGACCGATCTTTTATATGCGCCTATATTGGCATTTTGGGTCCACTTCTTGAAATGACCATACATTCAGAAAGCTGTTGGTATCCTGTGTGTGTTTTTTTGTTTTTTTTTCATTTTTTGTTTTTGAAGCTTGGTTATAAAGTTACCATGTCTATTATGACTAAATACAATTATTGATAGGAGTAAATTGAAGTCTCCAGTCATTTAGTAAGATTACAAGGTCCAGAGCTTTGTTATTTTGTACCTTACGACAAAAAGAGATCATTAATGTAGGGACTCGAATCACCCCAAAAATAAGTTGGCGTGAAGTGAACGTGAGTCTTCATAGTTGTATCTTTTTTTTTTTTTTTTAAATTTGATGGTACATTTTTAAACAAATGTAAACTTATAAGTAAAGGCCCATTTACACACAAAGATGATCACTCAAAATTAGTCCAGATGATAGGATGATTGACCGTTTTAGCAATCGTTTTGCATAAGCTACTAATGGGCACTAATGCCCGTTAGCAGCTTATTACTTCATTTGCATGTAAATGAACCTCACGAGCTGTATGCAGAGAACAGGAAGTGGTCTGTTCTCTGCATACAGCTTTCTTGTTCTGCCGCGGAGCTGCAAGCTGGATACAGTGTAATTAGCTGCTCCCGTGGAGAACACAGCGTGTGGTCCCTGCTATCAGCTCTCCGGCTGAATGATGAATTTTATGTTCTCTTGAAAATCATCGTTCAGCTGAAATGTGAACGATGCTAGCATTTACACGCAACGATTATCGCTCAAAGCACATAATTTGAGCGAGTTTTCAGCGACAATTGTTGCATGTAAATGGGGCTTAAGTTTGAACTACAGCGTTCTCAGCAGGAATGAATGGAATAATGGACTATAATGGGGTCCGTTTAGTTTCCACTCAGCTGCCTGGCTTTTGGACAGAAGAAAAAGCTCTGCATGCAGCACTTTTTCTTCCAGTATTTTTAGCGGAATCTCAGACTTAAGGTTCCAACGCAGATGTGAAACCGGCCTAACATCTAGTGTCAAAAACGTTACATCTCAATATGTCAGCTTTGGAATTGTGCCACACATCACACCTCAGCCAGGTGATCATCATACGTGCCTTGGTGTCTGAATGTTTACTAAGGCAGGACTTGCGCAGGCTTGCAACCCTGGATCGTTTTCTGATGATACATTCCCTTTTAAATTCATACTGGTAAATATGTCTGGCCCAGTATCAAGGCTTATTACTTTGGCAATTAGGTCTAAAATTGGATTGAGTACCTGGAAATTACTTAATTTCCTGGTTTGCTTGCACAGATGCACATTAAATGACTATCCCTTCTGTTCGTTGGATCTGGATGAGGTTTTATTCTTGTGTGTAGGGATAACATAATGGTTTATATCATAGTTAGATTTTTCATAGCCCGCTCCGCAGTGTCCTCAGAATGCATCAGTTGTGTGTTGCGTGCTTTCTACATTTAGGAGTTTAATCTCTTAGTGACCACCCTATCGTGTTTTTACGTTCTACCATTGCAGGACGTGTATGGAGGGAGATAGCGCTGCCCCCCACACTCCCAAGGTGAGATCTGGAGAGCCGTGCGGGTGTCATGGCAGCCGGGGTCCTTCTGAAAGGCCCCAGGGCGGTCATGGCAGAATGCCTATCAAGCCATCCCCGTGCCTGTCAGAATGCAGTATGATGTAATGCTGTGGCATTACATCATACTGCATAAGCGATCTAAGCATCTCTAGTTGTGGTCCCCCTGGAGACTAAAAGAAAAAGTTAAAAATAAGAACAATAAAGTTTTATTAATTATTTTTTAAAAAAGTTGAAGTTAAAAAAAACCCTTGTGCCATATTTACAATAAAAATCTAAATAATAAGACAAAAATACATATTTGTTATCGCTGCATCCGTAAAAGTTCGATCTATCAAAGTAATGCATTACTTACCGCGCACGGTGAGCGTTATCTCAAAAAAAAAAAAAAAACTGCCAGAAATGTGCTTTTTTTTTTGGTCACTCTGTTGCTAAGAAAAAATATAATAAAAACGATCAAAAAGTCATTTGTATTCCAAAATGGTACCAACGGAAACTACAGGACGTACCGCACAAAATGAGCCCTCGCACAACTATATCGACAGGGGGGGGGGGGTAGTTATTGTGCGCAGAAAAAATATATAAGTAGTAGAGCAAAAAAAAAAAACTATACAAGTTTGGTATCGTAGTAATCGTACCGACCCATAGAATAAAGTTATGTCATTTTTGTTGCTGTTTGTGCGCCGTAGAAACAAGACGGACTGAAAGATGGCGGAATGTTTTTTGTTTTTTTTTCATTTTACTCCACTTAGTATTTTTAAAAAGTTTTTCAGTACATTATATGGTACTGTAAATAGCACCATTGAAAAATACAACTCGTCCCGCAAAAAACAGCCCTCATACAGCGACGTCGATGGATGAATAAAGGAGTTATAATTTTTTAAGTGGGAGGGGGGGATCGAAAATGGAAAAAAGCAAAAAAGTGTGGTCACTAAGGGGTTAAAAGACTTGGGACTGCGCGCCTATCTGGTCATACTTTCCGACCAATGATCAGCAGTCTTGTAAATGTACGTATATCATTTCTATTTTTTTTTTTTTGCCCTTCAGACCTTCGGCTTCATCGCCTCGTTCCTCTGTATCTTGGGCATGGTGCTATCCTATAAGGTGACGTTTGTAACTCAGTCCAGCGGTAAGTTAAGTTTACAAATTTTTATCTTTTCTCTCCAAAAGATTTGTCGTTTTTCAGTCATATTTTTTGTCACTTTTTGGATTTGCTTCTCAGGTAGTGATAGTGAAACTGTTGCTTCGTTAATGCATATTTTTACAACATGATGGGTGCGAATTCTGAGAAGCTATTTCAAAAGTGACACCAATATGGCGGCTGCATCCATCACCTTCCACAACTAAATAGAAAATGTCAATATTTCCGTAAATAAAGCGGTTATAAAACTTGGGCTGCTGCTCCTAACTTCCAATCTTCTAATAAATATCCTGTTCTTCTCGGCCTTCAGTTGAGTAACAAGTCATTCCGGAGCCGAAGACCCGCGCTATCGGCTCCCTTCACAGCGCACTCTTGTATTCGACGCAGGCTCCATCCCAACTTTGCGTCATCTACTGTGATGGAACCAGAGAGTTTCATACACTTTCTGTCCGTCCGGCTCTTGGGACGGTGCTTTTCTATACCGTTTAATAGACTCAAATGGCTTGTGTGAAGGCCACATAAACCAGGACCCTTAAACATAAAACCGTGTTCATTTGTTTAGTGCTTTATTATGCAGTGGCACTAAATTTTATTTGCAGAATCCGAGCGGGGAACCCGCTAATCAAGCCGCCTATGGAAAAGCATGGGTGTCCGCAAATGGATTATAGCATGCGGATTTGTTTTGCAGACCTTTTGGTCTGGAAACCAAATCGCAGCATGCTCTATTTTTGTGCGGCTCCCACATGGACAGCTTCCATTGAAGTCAATGGAAGCCGTCCGATCTGCAGCATACCTGCAGCTGACATTGCGGATGTGCCACGGATCCTGCGGAAAAGCAGATTTATGAGAAAAAAAATCTGTACTGCACATGCGTGACGGTGAGCCGTGGGACCATGCACCGTACAACGAACCCGGAAGTGGAGAGGTCCGCGCAGATGCCGCCAGAATAATACAGGTACACAGGGCTCACCGGCTGCGGGCAGGGCTGGATTCTGTGCAGGATTCCCCACACGGATTCCGACCTGCCCCTGGGACATTGGGCCTAAGGGTGGTACCACATCTGAGTCAGAATTTCGAGCCAGAGTTTCCATCCCAGATCCAACTGCAAATTACCAGAAGAAAAAGCGCTGCATGCAGTGATTGATTTATTTTTTCTTTCACCGGGCAGCTGGGTGGAAAGTGTCAGGACCCCATTTTAGTAAATAGGGTCTGCTCAGCGCTGTTTGGTTCCATTCAGAGATGGAACCGTTTGGCCGCGGGGATTCCCCATTCCTGCTTCCTGAACGGAACAAGAAAGAGGAATCCTCAGCGCAGGTGTGAAAGCAGCCTTTACAGGTTTACCAAATGGATCAACTACAAAACAAGGCTTTGGGCAGCTGCATGTGAATATACGAAGGCCCGGGCACATTGGGCACGTTGGATGTCTTAGCAGTTACTTTGTTTTACCTGAATTTCATGTCAGCAGCGGATTAAAGCTTTTTATACTCTATATAAATTAAACCTGTCATCTGCTCAGCGACTATAAAACCACCTATACTAATAAAACAATGAAAGCGCACTTTTTCAAAGTTGTAGCTTAAAAATCCTGATCGAATCCTATGTATAAAAAAAAAAACGGTTTCATCATTTCTTGCGCAGTATGCCAATTCCCAGCAAGCGGTTCAGTGGGTGAGCCAGACCATCTCTGCGGGCCTAAGTATGTTCTTTAATGCCGTCCCTCTTTGCCAGTGTGCCGTGGAAGCTGTAGTGTATCTTGAGCATGTGCTGGAAGATTCCGTTCCAGCGCATGAGCCGTTCCTCTAGCCCTTTTTTGGGCAGACTCCTTACACTCAACAGGGTCTGCATCGGTCCGGGAAACATGAAATTTCCTACTGCTTCCACAATACAATAACGGGGGGAAGATGAGATACACTTCAACGCAGAGACTACGTTCATCCGAATGAGCCCTTACAGCTATGATTTATTCAGAATTATTATTTTTTTCTATTGGCATTTAGGCCTCCTTCCCATGGACGGATTGCCGCCACGTAATACGCGGTGAAAATACGCCGCGTTGCCTGCAGCTATTAGATTCTATTGAACCTAATAGCTCAATGCTCACGGTGCGGAATTCCATCGCGGAATTCTGCACCGTGAAATCACCCGACCTCACCTGCGGCATGTTCCATTGTAGTCAATGGAAGCCGTCCGCTCACGCTATCTTCCACTGTAGCACAGCGGAAGATAGCGTGAAATTGCCTCTCCGCCCACCGCCGCCGCGTCATATGAAGCTGTGGGCGTGTCTTGTGACGTGGCCGGCGTGTCACATGACGCTGCGGCACGTCACGCTGAAGCGTCATGCGGGACCCAGGACGCCGGATCCGCTGGTAAGTATGGGGTCTCTGGGGGGGGGCGCGTCACGGCCGTGTGCAGCCGGCCTTAGGGAGAACATGCATGATCAGGTCATAATGGTTACAGAAAATCATGGTCACTTAATACACGTTACAATATCAACGTAAGCTTTCCAGTTTATTGCTTTCTGTGTATAAAGCATTAGCTTGCCCATGCATATACCTTCCATTTCTTATTTCTCCCATTATCCCCACTCCCATGGCCTCCAACAATCTGAATACCATATTATAGAAACAGTGGCCCGCTGCCTCATGTTATATGGCCTGCGGCGTGCTGATGACGCTCACCACTGCGGCGATTACCAGTTGGGGTGCTGCAGCTTCCTGCTGGTAATCATGCTGCTAGCCCTGATCCCGGCGCACACTGACGTCAGTGTGCAGCCGGGATCCTTCTCCCCTGAGTCCCCTGCTCTTCAGTTCCGCAGGAGAGGATTCAGGGAGGAAGCGTGTTGGGCGCACACACTGACGTCAGTGAGCATCCGGGCTCAGCGCGAACAGAGGGGGAGCGGCGCTGCGAGCAAGGAGGAGGTAAGTATATGGGTTGGGGGGCTTATTACTGAGGGAGGGGGCTTAGGGGGCGGCTTATTATTACCGAGGGGGCTTAGTATTATTACCGAGGGGGGGGGGGCTTAGTATTATTACCGAGGGGGTTGGGGGGGGGGGGCTTATTATTACTGAGGGGAGGGGGGCTTATTACTGAGGGGGGTTAATCTTATTACTGAGGGGGGGTTAATGTTGCTACGGGGGTATTACTGCTGGGTTAATATTACTAATTGGGCCACTGTGGGGGTCGTTATTTTTACTGGGGCCACTATCAGGGTCACTATTAGGGCTCATTCACACAGGCGTAATCATATTTCGGTCGCACAATTACGCTGTGTATTTGCGCAATCGAAAATCGCATTTGCCTGTATATTTGGGCACGCAAAAAAGAACGCAGATGGGCCAACTGAAATGGTGTACAAAATGCAGTGAATACACAGGTTTCCTGCGCATTCAACACGTATTTGCGCAGCCTATTTACTTCAATGGCCTATTGGGGTGCGTAGTACGTAAAAAATAGGTCATGCTGTGTGAAAATATCCATCATGTGAATGAACTCACTGAAATCAATGGCCTCTATTCACCGCATATTATGTACGCAAATACGCTTGTGTGAACAGGCCCTTACTGTACTGTCTTACAATCGGCCCTTTGAAGGTCACCATAAACCCGATGTGGCCCTCGGTAAAAATGAGTTTGACACCCCTGATCTAGGACAGGCTTGTAGCCTAGCCGGGCCATTTGGGGTTCTGTGGTTTGTCAGACCCATATATTGCCCCATGAATTATCCTAAAGTATGTTTCCCTCCATCTTTCATTTGACACCGCCGGCCTCACAGAAGACCAACTCTCAATTATTCCTTCGGGTAACTCTGGATCTTGGAGCTCTTGTGCCCATTTTTCGAATAAGTTAGACTTGCTCTTCATCCCCCATCCTTCTCTAAATTTGGTATACAATTTTGAAATTGAGTGTTTATATGAGTAATCTTTTTACAAAGGTATCTGTTGGGTTAAGTTTAATCAGAAATTTTAACAAAACAACTTTAAAAAAGTGCACTTCATTGTTTTACGATATTGGTCCCAGTTTCTCGGACCAATATTGCCCTCACCCATGTAAATACGGCCTTGGGCCTTATTCACATGACCGTATATATGCAGCTATTCAGCCACGTCAAAAAAGCTCCTATAGACTTCTATGGAAGTGGGGGGGGGGGGGGGGGAGGAAGTGTAGCTGCATCCAAAGCTTGGAAAGAAGACATCTGGCTCTGTTTAACCATTAGTAGTCATTGTGAGGATTTCTGCCAATCAATGGATTTCTGCGCTGCAGCGCATATATTTTTTTTTGGCGATACACAGTAGCCACCAGCAGAAAAGTGGGTCAAGAGGGGTGTCGTCTCTCCTTAAGGAGAGCACCCAAAAAGTGTGTGGAGACACCTAGAGGGTGAGATAGTTGAGGGGGGGGGGGCAACCCAGAAGGGTTATGAGAATACACCTGAGAGGTGAGTGAGGAGACTTATAAGGCCATGCATGCTCCTCTGGGTAATTCATGCAAATAAGGAAGATGGAACAATACCTCTGCAGCGCCACCTATTGGATGGCAGCATTCCTTCAAATCAACGTATGACTTTTTAACAAGTCTGTAAAACAATGATAGGGAATAGGAAACCAAGCAAGAAAACCATACATAGACAGCTGTGAGAGACGACACACCTCTTGACCCACATCACAGGGCTATCACCAGCCAAGCCAGAAACCTACTGCACACCGATGAGGGGCAAACACCCCAAAACAGCTGTCTGTGTATGGTATTCTGGCTTGGTTTCCTATTCTCAATCATTGTTTTACAGACTTGTTAAAGAGTCATACATTAAAGAATGCTGCCCTCCAATAGGTGGCGCTGCAGAGGTATTGTTCCATCTTCCTTATTTGCAATGGCAGAAAATCCGCAGCTAAAGTTTGAGCCTCAATTGCGGAAATTCTTCATTAACGCAATTTTTTACGGCGCGTACAGCCAAACACATAAACTCATACGGTTGTGTGAAAGAGGCCTTAAGCTCATCATTTTATCATACCTCCCTGGATCCATTACCACTTTAACTAAATTATTGCTGATATTACATGATTAGATGTTGTTAGAGAAGTTAAAGGGTATTTTGTTCCTGACACGTCTTTAATGATCTTTTCCAGCAACTACATTATGACTAACTGGTCAGCAGAAGATTCCAGAAATGAAGTGAGAATGGAAAAACCCTGTACATATACCTGTATCCGAGCACAGTTTGCACTGAGATCCCTTCAGTAGTCAGCCTACACCGACTATATTTGATGCACAGCTATGGAATATACAGATATCTGAGGCAGCTAATTTGTGGCAATGAATTATGTAATACACCGCTATCCTTGCGTTGCAGCACATTCTGTAGATGGACATTAGAGTAAACTGCATTTTTACTGCCATTTATGTGCTGAAATCGCTCTTGAAATGTGAATGCTGAAGGAAAAACTGTCAATGTGATTGTGTTGATCTGTAATTTTCATTCATATAACTTATATAATGAGGCATGGGGCAGCGATCCCCAACCGCTGCTGCAATCTGTCAGAGCATGCTGAGAGTTGTATATTGCAACAGTCGGACATTAGGGGTCGCAGCTATAGATGGTGATTTGGGTTGCTGTATTTCCTTTTAGCATACCAGATTACTTTTGAATAGTAAGTGCCTTTCTTGAAGATTAATTGGTAGATTGAAATACTTGTCGCTATCAAGAATCTTAATGGGCATCGTTCAGCGTCCCTGCAGATACTAAAGCAATAGCACAGCAGCGCTGCTGACATGGGGACAGGCTTCACCTACCCACTTCTATTCGGGCTACTTCAGGAGCCCCAAAATTAGTCTATGAAACCATAACGTGCCGTATGGAAATGATGCTAGAGCTTTCCATTGTTGGATGGTCCTGGGCATTTTGTGCATTTAATGATGAGCCCCTCCCCCTGGCTCTTGATTGACGGCTCAAGCATGACATTAGGAGCCAATCAAGAGCCAGAGAGAAGAGGTTGACTATTGCTTGATACAGAAAGCCCAGGACCCCTATCCAAGTATTTTACAGCGCGTTGGACCACTTTAGTGCCATGTAAAGTGTCAGCATCCCTGAAAGATGCCCTTTAAATAGGGGTTGTACCAGAATAGAGGCGATCAGTCTGATCGCCACCGATCCTGAGAGCAGGGATTCTGTGTCCCGCCTTCTGCTCATTAGGCTTGCTGCAAACCAACCCCAGTGAGGAGTAGATTAAGTGGAGCTGTGGTCGCACATACATGGTGCCATTCCATTATTTTTCAGTATGACTGCCCTGAGATAGTTGTGTGCTTGTACTCTGCTATTTTCATCGGCCCCATTGAAATGAATGGAGTGGCAGCCGAGCATGCTCTACTCAATCTGACATCACAGCATGTAGGTGCGGAGAGCCCGCAGTGACAAGGAGGTGGAGACACAGTACTCCGTTCTCCAGATCAGTGGCAAGACCCCCACCAATCAGACTTAATGCTTATCATATGATGAGTCTATTCTGGTACAACCTCTGCAAGGAGCCAGTGAATAATAAAACTTGCTGCCCTGAGTTTTTGTAGTTTATGTTCCGTTATTTTTAAAGCTTTATCGGTTGTCCAAAAAAAAATAATTCGCAAAACTGTAATTACCCAAAGTTCTAGACAATGCTACAGGCAGGAATAGAAAGTATTCTGTTACTCTGTTACTTTTTCTTGTTAAGGGCCCTTTACACGGTCTGATAAATCGTCCAGATTCCCATAACTAGCGGGAATCTGAAGGATTATCGCTTGGAGTAAATGCGTGCCCCAACTGAATGAACGACGAACAAGAAGCGAACAGATTCTCGTTTTTCAGTTTGTGCACACAGAAAACTGAATGATGGGACGGCCCATGGAAACGGGCAGCCTGTCGCTTCTAAACGACTGCTTGCTTACTGTGAATGGAGGCGGGCTGTAACGATCCTCGGCCGCTCCGCCTGCATTCAGTGTGATGATCGTTCCTGTGTAAAAGCTCAGGAATGATTATTGCTGGGACGACCTGTCGGGCATCTGTGCCTGACAGGTCGTCTTGTGTTCAAGGGCCCTGAGTCTTGAACAAACTCTTTAGAAGCAGTTGATAAACATGTATACTCTGATTTATGTAATGGTATGATTTTTTTATTTTATTTTATGAAGCTGTATATAATTGAAAAAAATAAGTATAAAAACAAGGTTTCTAAATATGAAATGATTGGTCGCTTTTGTGGTGATAATTTTATGAAACTATCATTATATAACAAAAAAAAACTATAACCAAAAAAACAGCAGTGTAAATAATATAGAGTATTACTGGGGTATATACTGCATTTCTTTGGCCCTTACAGGACTTTACAATCTGTGCTGTAGTTCACTGAAACAACTTATTCTGTGAACAGAGAGGACTTGGCAAGGTTCAGTCCCGGGCACTAAAGGACCAAGCATTCCCTTTTACAATTTTTTAGTACCGTGTTTTCCCAAAAAGAAGACCTTGCCTTATATATAAGGCACAGGATCTTCTTTTCGGGGGATGCCTTATACTAACCTGCAGGATACTGTGCAGTTGTTGGCACCAACAGAACATCTCTTGCTGGTAATGGGATTTGAAGCAAGAGATTGCTCTGATTGGTTGAGTCACGGCACTCGAGAGCCAATCAGAGCAATGTCTTGCTGGAGCCAATCAGAGCCAGCGCCTGATGCACCAATCACAGCCATTGAATGAGTCCCTCTGTATCAACTGTCTAGAAAGGCTTTACTGAAACGTATATATGCGATATCCACGGCACCGTCATTCACCAGCAGGGACCCACTAAATAGTTTGTCCTGAAGTTGGCTAATGGGCTTGTACAATTTGATCAAAATGTATCACAGAACCTCATGTTTATAAATGTTGCCTCCATGAATGTTATGTCAGCAGTTACATCATCCAAATCCATTAGTGCATGATGGTTCATGAATGAGTGTGGCCGGTACTATTTCTTCAAGTCTGCTGCAATTGCCAGCCCACATCCTCCTCTTAGTGGTCAAATTAGGGCGGCTTCACACAGAGGTGTTTGACACAGAGAATAAAACCCATTGATTCGTTGATTTCAATAGGTTTGTTCACCTTTCCATATCTTGTGCATGCATTTTGTTTGCGCAAAAAAAAAAATAGAACATGTTCTATTTTTCTATGTATTTGTGCATCAAATGCCCCAAAGAAGTTTTTTTCTTACTTGTTGCCCTGCAGCATCGGATGGAGCACACAACTCCCACCCACATTGTCTAACTCACTATGGTAAATGCAGGACTGCAACAGAAGTAATACATGTACACTGCATGAGTTATTAATGGTCCCTAGAAAAACCTTTAGGGTACGACCATTAGAGGCAGAACTGTGGATTATTCATAGTGGTGAAACCCTCACTAAGGCCTCATGTCCATGGGGAAAATCAGGCCCGCCACGGATTCTTCATCGCGGACGGATCTTCTTTCTTCAGCCCCGGCGGATGTGCTCGGCAGGCCGGCAGCATGCCGCGCACTCCATATTATTTTTGAACTCCTGCTATCCCACACTCCCGTGCTGGAGAGCAGGAATTCAGCTGCAAGTGTGCCGAGAATCCAGACGGCTTCCATAGGCTTCAATAGAAGCCTGCGGGAGCCCCGCATTAAAATGGAGCATGCCGCAGGTGTTTTCCCGCACACGCAATCCACGCCTCAAGGGAAAATGACATCCGCAGGTATTTAATTACCTGTGGGTGTCCAATGCATCCCTATGGGGCGCGGATCACGCGTGTGGGTGACCCGCTGAGGATCTGTCCCCGTGGACATGAGGCCTAAATGGTACGATTTCTGTTGCAGATTTTAATACAGGAACGATGCTGATTTCAGGCCAATTTGCAGATTTCTTTTTTTCAGTGAGGCCAGTTTCACAGAGGCGATCTCAACCTCACAGCTTCGTTCCTGCGATTTTTGAGAGTCAACAATGATTTTTTTTGTGTGTGTGTGTGAAAAATCGTGCATCGCGTCACTATTGCCTATGATAAAATCGCGCAATTTTATCACAAAGTTAATAAGAGTTTCTAATGGTTAAAAATGAATTGCATCACACAAAAATCGCAAGTTTGTGCGATGTGATAAACAAGGAGGCTCCATCGGGAAACATGGGTGCTAAAAAAAAAAATAGCACATCGCAGAAAGATACAGCAGGCCGCAAATTTTTTTTTCTCACAACATCGCATCAGTGAAAACATCGATTCTCAGGCGCAAGTCGGATCAGACAGCACACTCGCGTCATGTCTGGGTGGTGTCCAGTGTGCTGAATACGGCACATTTCCACATGCTATTCTCGTCTGAAAATCATACAAGAGTAGGACGTGCTGCAATTTTATTTTTAAACTTTTTTTTTTTCACTATTTGTCCAAGTTTAAAAAAAAAAAAAAAAAAAAGCCCTCCACACCCATTGAAATGAATAGGTGCTATTTCTGTCAGATTACGTCTGTCCAATTTTCGGACTGAAAAATCAATGTGTGTGTACCCCAAGTGGATGACATTTTTTAAAACTCTCATCCACACCGCTCGTACAGTAAAAACTACCCGCATTTACATTGTGTGGCCGTATTCTTAAAGGCTATTTGAATTAATAGAGATGAGCGAGCACCCAAATGCTCGGGTCCGTGTTATTCGAGTCCAGCTTTTCGTAAAATTCGAGAGCTCTACTTGAGTAACGAACCCCATTGACTACAATGGGAGACTCGAGCATTTTTGTATGTGGGACACCAGGTGCCGAGGTTTTTTTTTTTTTTTTCTTTTTTCCTTGGTTCGTTTTCTTTCTCTCCTCCCTCCTCCCCTATCACTGGGTTTACGTGTCCGACGATCGCCATCCTGTGATGTACGGCACCCAGGGGCAGACAGCAGAGTTGACTTATTTGCAGCTGCCTGGATCCTGCACCCGTACAAGAGGGAGCCCAAATCGAACCCTGCACAGCCTTGCACATCCTGACCCACTTTGCTGCCACCACTGACTATTTCTGACAGGTAGGTGAGCCACCTCAGTTTCCACCAGCCGATACACAACACACTTGGGGGTTATCAATCGCTTAAAGCGTTCAAGGATGACTAAATAAAGTTTAAAGCTTTATTCTAAAAAGGGTTAACAGTGCTTATGTAAAAATATATATGAAAGGAGATATTTGCAAAAGGGTAAGAAGCAAATAAAGACACACAAAACAGTAGGGTAATCGCAAATACCAGTCTATGAAGTTAATTCAGTAACCACTACTGAGCTGGGATCTTTGACGACCCATAATCCCTATGTCAGTGGAGGGAAATCGCAGCCAGCAAGTCTGGAGGATGCATACTGGAGGGGAAGGGAGACAATGGGATGTCCTGCAAATGGATCATTTCATTATCACTACTACAACAGGGCTTCCTTGTTGCAGCCAAAAGGAGCAAATGAAATCAAAGGCCCCTATAGCATTTCTTTGGACTTTTTGATGTGCTCTGTAACCTGTTCAGGGAGGTGGAGTAATAACCTGTGATGATCACCTGTGGGAAGTTTGAATGGAACTTGTATTTTATCAGTTCATGGAGCAGAAAATACGAATAGTAGGAAATTGAAACTACAGGAGATGGAAGCAGCCACTTTTTTTGGTACAAACCTCTACATGTGCCCCGTTGGTAGCTCAATCACTAACCAGTCCAGTCTGTACTCAATTGCTGCGCTTTCTCCGACAGGTCCAGTGTTACATTGGCAATTGTATCATGTATGCAGGTTTGGAAGCTCATTCACTGGCGTTGTGAATACACTGCTCTTTAGGTAAACTCGGAGGAAGAAATCCAGCGGAGTAAGATCTTGTGAGACGAGTGTCTAGTAAATTGTTCTTCCATGTCCAATCCAGCGATCGAAAAGGCTTTCAGTAATAATTACACAGCAGAAGAGCCAGTGTGAACAAACCCTTAGAAAGTGATCCCCATCTCAGCTGAGGTGGGGCAATCATTTAGAAAAGTGTAGGACCCCTATAGTCTGAGTCTCAATCATGTATGTTAGTAGTAATAGTTTTTCTTTTACTTCAAATGCTTTTTTCCTTTCTTGTTGCTTATTACAGATTCTCTCTGACTTTAAGAAACCCAATATCTACCTACCGAGTCCTTTTAACTGCCAGCACAGAGGCTTCTTTTATATTCTTTGTCACATGCCAACCATCATCATAGGGTGTAAAATACCTAACAAGAAATACTCCTCTGTATAAAGCTGCTCCCCGCAGCTGGAGAATTTGTACTTCTCATAAAAAAGTACATTTATTTAATCTTCTCTGACTCTTACAAATGTATTGATATAGTTACCAATCCCTTGATTTGTAGTGAAATCAGCACTCCAGGACTTGTCTTTTTGTATAAAAAGTAGAACTTTATTCCTCCATGAGATAGCTGCGACGTTTCGACCTTGAGGAGGTCTTTATCAAGCATGCAGCACATTTAAAAAGCACATACATGGGGGGGGGGGGGGGGGTGGAGCTACCTGATGAGGGAGTGAGATGCATCCGTGAAGGGCTCCACCGGCAGCGGCGTTCTCAAGGCTTCATAGGCAAAATCAGCGGAGTTGAGAACCGGTATGGGACGCAGGAGAGCCCAGAGCCCCTCAGGTCGCTTGTCAGACCCCGAAAAGAGCAGCCTCGAGCAGTTCCTGCGGCCGCAAACTGAGACGGCCAGCACCTGGGTGAATTCCAAGATGGCGCCGGCGGGGCACAGCGGCAGCATGCAGGGGGAGAGAGCCGATGAAACGGAGGACACAGGAGTCAGTGCGGAGAGCCACAGCCAGATACCCAGAGCTGGGGACCACACACAGCCTTCAGGAGGAGCAACAGACAGGACAGCCAGTGACCGCTCCGGTACAGTAAGCTCCCATACAGCACTACTCTCCACCACCTTCCCCAGTCTCAGCATTGGGGGAGGAGCGGCCCACATGCATAGTAAGAGAGACAGGGATCTCCTAGGAGTCCCTCAGCCCTCCAGGCACCTCTCCCCTACAGGCTCCTGGAACAGGTTTGCGGGGTCCACGCCAGCAATCCCCAGCAGACCTCCACTATGATGACGAACAGTTGGATTGGCGGGCACACTTACGCCCCCTATCCACAAAAAGAGACGTGGATGATTCCTTACACAGGTTGGAAAAGTCGCACAAAAGAGACATCGCAGCCCTACAAAAGGACATTCTACATGTGCGCCAGCGCCTGGTGGAAGTGGAGGAAATACAAGAAAAGCTAATTGACACTGTAGAATCCCACAGAAAGGTCATCCAGTCCCAGTCTGCGCAAATCTCAGAAAAAGACATTCAGTATCAGTGGGGCTACCCCTTCCAGCTGCAAGCCCGTAAAGGAAATAAAAGGGCTTCCTTCAGGTCTTTGGGGGATTTGCCCAGCTTTTTGAGCTCATTCGAACTCCCAATGATCAGCCTACCGGATTGGCCCCAGCGAGAGGGGGCGCTTGCCCCTGCCTTAGGCTCCTCGTGGCAGAGGGTCAGAGACAGAGCTAAGCGCTGATAGTCTGAGCCTCATCTCCTGCATTGCTCACTAACTGTCAATATGTGTGTACATATGCATACTTGTGTCTTTGCACGCTGCCACGTAAGGGTTTTCCTTAGATAGTACCTAGAAATGTTTGTTGGGGCTTTGCCTCATATTTTTTTTTTCTTTTCTGTCTGTCTCCTTTCCCTTTTTCTTCCCTCCCTCGCTTCTTACCCCCCCCCCCCCCCCCCCCCCGCCACCCCGTCCTAAGGTGCCGTGGAGGTTCGGGCATCAGACTGCCAAACATGTTCTTCTCACACACGCTGCTATGGCCAAGGTAACTGTATGTACATACAACGTTAAAGGATTGAATGCCCCGGAGAAGAGGAACCAGATATTCTATCACTTACATAAGAGGGGGATTATGGTGGCCATGCTACAAAAGACCCACTTCAAGGCTGTCAGTATCTCACGTTTTTCATCTAAATTTTACACCGCTTGGGTTCACAGCCCAAACCCCACGAAAAAGACGGGGGATGGTCTTGGTGGCATTGCACAAGTCCCTCCAACATGTAGTGCTTCATCAGATGGTGGACCCGCAGGGCCGCTGCATTTTCTTGAAATTGGAAGTTATGGGTTCCATAATGTCATTTGCCAATGTCTATTTCCCCAACCAGGGCCAGATCTCCTGTGGGTTGACAACTCTTAGGCCTCATGTCCACGGGGAAAATCGGGCCCGCTACGGTTTCTACATGTAGAATCTGCAGCGGGTCCCTCCTGCCCCGCGGACATGAGCGCTGAAAATAAGAATTTAAAAGCATTTACCTATCCGTAGCGGTCGGCGAAGCTTTGCTCTTCCTCACGGCCGGATCTTCTTTTTCGGCCGGCGGATGAATTCCTTACGCCGGCGGCACATCGCCGGCACGTCGTCGACGTGCCGCGCGCATGCGCCGGGCACATCCGCCGAGCCGAAGCAAGGGAGATGCGGCCGTGAGGAAGAGAAGAGCTTCGCGGTCCGCTGCGGGTGAGTAAATGCTTTAAATTCCTATTTTAGGTCTCCCGCGGATCCGGACGGCTTCCATAGGCTTCAATAGAAGCCCGCGGGAGCCGACCCCGCGGGAGACCCGCACGAAAATGGAGCATGGTCCAGATTTTTTCATGCTCCATTTTTTTTTAAATGCCTTTTATTGACGATCCGCGGGTATTTATCTACCCGCGGGTGGTCAATGCATCCCTATGGGGTGCGGATCCGCGCGCGGGAGATCCGCTGCGGATTTTAAATCACATTTTGCCCGTGGACATGAGCCCTTAGAAAGCTGGCCGACTTCACTGACGGCTCTGACGTGATCCTGGGTGGAGACATCAACCTAGTTTCCACTCGGCCGTACATAATAGCTACAGCCTGATAGACCATCTTTTCATCTCCCACAAACTACTGGACTGTGGCCCGGCATGCTCCATGGGCCCATTCCTATGGTCGGACCACGGTCCAGTCTATGGGGAATTCTCTAGTTTAGAGGGGCCCCCCAAAATATTCCAGAGGAGACTTAACGACAACCTTCTCAATGCCCCTGTTTGCGTCGGGGACGTCAAAAAAGCGATCGCGACATTCGCTGAGTCACACAGAGAGCATCCCACTAATGCCCCCATTAAATAGGAAGCCCTGAAGTGCATCCTGCGAGGCGTTTTTATCTCCCACGGGGCTTGCTTAAAAAAAAACAGATCAGCAAAACTAAAAAGGCTCTTGGGTAAGTTGCAGACAAAGGAGAGAATAAATAAGGGACAACCGTCAGAACCTATGAGAGCGGAAATCTCCATGATACGGCAGCAAATTCTCTCGATCCTCGATCAGAGGTCGATGGGATTCAGGGATAAAATGCGCAGATGCGCTTTTGAATATGGGGATAAATGTGGGAGGTGGCTTTCTAGGACTCTACACCCCAAAACTCCCTTGACACACATCCCAAAGATACAAAGACGGAAGGGGGGTGTCGCTCACTCGACCTCCGAAATCTTAGAGGTTTTCCACGACTATTATAATAACCTATATAATATCTAGCGGAACTCTGCCCAGGCTCGGGGGGACAGAGATGTGGAAGAGTACTTGGATGGCCTCGCTCCTGGACCTATGGATCCAGAAGCATCTGCAGAGATGGAGGGGGATTTCTCTCTCCCGGAGATCTCGGCCCTAATTAAGGAACTCAAAGTGGGCAAGACTCCGGGACCAGACAGATTGTCCTCGAACTTTTACAAACTTTTAAAAGATGAGATCGCACCGCTACTAATTGACTCCTTTAATGCGATAAACAGGGGTTGCCCCTTCCCGACCCAAGCCCTGCAGGCGCACCTGGTCATCATTCCTAAACCGGGGAAGGACACCACGGAGTGCGGAAGCTACAGGCCTATTTCACTCTTAAATGTAGACGTCAAACTCTTTGCAAAATTAATCGCGACCCGACTCCAGCCTTACATCCCGAAGCTGGTACACAGGGACCAGGTGGGATTTATCCTGGGAAGAGAGGGGAGGGACAATATAATAAAGTCTATGTCACTGATTTCATGTGCCCGGCAGGTGGGGTCCCCGCTCTGCCTCATGGCGGTCGATGCCGAAAAGGCCTTCGACCGGGTCGGCTGGAGATTCCTGGAGGCTACGCTGAGGAGAGTGGGGCTAGGGCCCAGCATGAGGGACTAGATAATGGCGTTGTACAGGGACCCCTCGACTAGGGTTAGAGTTAACGGGGCCTTGTTGGACAATATTTGTATACGGAATGGAACGCGACAGGGCTGCCCATTGTCACCTTTTCTATACATGCTGACGGTGGAGTCCCTTGCCGTTGCCATAAGAAGAAATGACGCTATAAGAGGCATGAGGTTGGGGCAAACGGAGCTCAAGCTCTCCTTATTTGCAGACGACCTTCTGCTATACTTGTCTTGTCCAAGAGTAGGAATTCCAGTTCTATTACAAGAATTCGATGGGTTCGGTGCGATGAGTAACTTTAAAATTAACCTCCAAAAAAACGAAATGTTGAATATCTCCCTCCCACGATCCGAGGTACAGTCCCTACGAGAGTTATTCCCGTTTAAATGGCGAGATAATTCTCTCAAATACTTAGGTGTGCAGCTCCCGGAGGACCCCGCGGACGTGTTTGATCTGAACTTCAAACCTTTTCTAACAAACTTGGAAAGGGACCTAGGGAAATGGAACCCTCTTTTCTTATCTTGGGGGGGTAGGATAAACGCGGTCAAAATGGACGCCTGCCGAGGTTTTTCATACATATGCCAGGCATTCCCCATTAAACTACACAGATCCTTTTTTTAAATACATCCGCTCCTTGGTCACAAAATTTGTCTGGGGAGGCCGCAGTCCCAGACTAAAATATAGTACTTTGGCTAGAAGCAAGACGAGGTGAGGTCTGGGCCTCCCAGACTTCTCTTTATACTATAAAGCCAATTTAGCAAACTGCATGCTGAATCTGCTCAGACACCGGGATTCCAAACTATGGGTTGAAATGGAGCATGACCTGGAGCCTAGATTGACCCAGGGTATTTTTTGGGTTCTGTAGGCTCTGACCAGGGGCCTCCCCAGGCTATCACCGCTGCTGAGCCAGCTGATGGAAGCTTGGTCGGGGTTTGCGAGGGGAAAGGAGCTGATCTCAGTACCCGGTCCTCTCACGCCTCTACTGACCAACCCCCAATTTAGGGCCTTTCTGCAGCGTAAGGCCCTAGCGACGGTCCCAGCGAACCCGGTGCCACGAGAGATGTGATGCGGAGGGCTGAGACCCCTGACGGAACTGTTTGTGGGGCGAACCGTCCCTCTGGGAGCTTGGCTGGAATATTTTCAGTTGAGGGGTTTGGTGGACTCCCTGGCCCCCGGGTCCCATATGACGAGGGATCTCACCGATTTTGAGACTCTGCATGTCCACAGACTCTATTAGCCACCCAATATCAGTGTTATACAAGATGATGCTTGATCGGGAGATGGGGGACGTCCCTCCAGGTTACGTGGGCGCGTGGGAGGAGGAACTGGGCAGGAGTCTGCCCCCGGCTGAGTGGGAAAAGGCCTTTGCTCTGACACATAAGGGGTCAGTGTACTCCAGACTTCAAGAGCTAAATTTTAAGATAGTTTCTCGTTGGTATAGAACCCCGGTCAGGTTGCACAAAATGCTCCCGCAACTCTCCCCTGCGTGTTGGAGATGTCCGGTCGTATTGGGAAGTATGTCTCATATTTGGTGGGATTGCCCGCCGATAGCTTCCTTGTGGAAAGATGTATCAAGACTCTACAACAAGCTAAGCGGCAGAGACGTGCAGTTCACCCTTGAAATGGTTGTGCTGTCCATGTTCCCGGGTTCTGTACCTAAGACGAAGAAAGGTCTGCTGCGCTTCTTTGTACAGGCAGTTAGACAGACAATTCCAAGGTTCTGGCGGTCTGATGCCTTTCCCTCTAGACGCCTCTGGGTTGAAGCCATCAATGAACTGGCAAGCTAGGAGGAGATGAGGGCGGAGGAGGACATGAACCCCGAGAGCTACTATGCGCTTTGGCGACCCTGGCTGGAATTCAGACCCACCCCAGGGGCCGCGGGGGTCGTTGCCTTCATAGGCTCTCTGTGAGTCCTCCTCCCCTCCCACCCGAAACTTGGGGTCCAGGGATGAGCCTGGCTGAAGCCTGATGCTGAGCGATTAGCCCGATATAACATGGGCAGCACGACCTCCGAGACTCCCCAACGTCACCAGACCCTAAGGTCAAAGTATGTGTGCAAGACTAGCGTAGTTGTTGGGCCCACCCCCACCCTCCTTCCCTTCCCACTCTCTTTCTTCTCCTTTCTCTGTCTTGTTTTACTTCTCCTCCTGTCTGTTATTTTGTTGTCTTATTATAAATTTATGCTCAGTTAGTTAGGTCATACTGTCCTAAAATTAAAAAAATTATCTCACTACTTATGTGAGAGCGGGGCGGGGGGAGTAGATGCTCATATTCTAAAGTGCATCAATTTGCAGAGGAAGCAACCACTGAGATACGGAAGGCCAATCACTAGTGCGCAGACTCCGTTGTGCATATGGGACGCCGCAGGGCTACTCACATAAGGTCTGTATACCATGGGCTCACTCATTTACGTAAGGCTCTGCTATCGGGGAGGCGACACCTGCAGTATGGTCGGCCACACCTTCTGAGGTAGATGTTTATGTGTTTTAGGTGTGTATATTCTATTGAGTCTGTGATTGGTGTAGGCTGTATATATATGTATGTGCTTTTTAAATGTGCTGCATGCTTGATCAAGACCCCCTCAAGGTCAAAATGTCGCAGCTATCTCATGGAGGAATAAAGTTCTACTTTTTATACGAAAAGGCAAGTCCTGGAGTGCTGATTTCACTACAAATCAAGGGATTGGTAACTATACTGATATGGGTTGTTAAGTCCAGACCTATTTTGAAATCCTGCACCACATTCGCATATATTTTCTCCCACCTTGTGGTATTGTGTTTGGGTTGTGCTGTTGCCAACCTCATTTATACTTTGACTTATAAAATGTATTAATGACATTTTGATAATACAAATCAGTACGTCTGATTTCTGATGCATGCAGAACAGTAGAATACTGATAATATGTGAAATTAAACAGCAAAAAATGATGAGAGAAGCAGCAGAGGGGCATGAATATTGATTAACTTGTTGGGGGGGGGGGGTGTTCCCATCTGCCCTGGGGTTCCACTTTCCTGTTCCGTTTGGGGAGTAAGTTAGGGGAATCCCCGTGGCCGGACGGACGTCATTGACAATATAATGTAGTCCATTCGTTTGCCGCTCAGCTGCCCGACTTTTAGACGGAAGAAACAACGCTGTGCTTCTTCTTCAGGTATTTTGAACCGGAGGTTCCAACGTGGATGTGAAACCGGCCTGAGGCTGCGTGCGCGTCGGCTGGAGGCACAAAATGTCGGACAGAAAAATCACAGCATGCTGTGCTATTTTGTCCAATAAAATGGCTGACTGAGCAGAACAGAAGGGAAAAGTCCTGATGTGAACCCAGCCTAAAACTTGCACCTGTTTATTAGGTACTAAGTGAACAGGCAGTGCTTGAAGTTGATGTATTGGAAGCAGGAAAGAATTAGTAATATCGGAGTGCCTTTGACAGGGACCAAATTGTTATAGCTAGATGACACAGTATCAGAGAATCTCCAAAACAGCAGATCTTGCTGGGCATTTCCAATATGCAGTAATCAAAAACAGTCCAAAAAAAAAGTATAACTGCTGAACCAGTATAAAGGGCATAGGCCCTACGGAGTTAAAGCTAAGCCATCTAGTCTAATCCCACCGAAGATACTGTATCACAAATTGCTGAAAAGGAAAATCTGGTTGTGATAAGTGTCAGAACACACAATTCATCACGGCTTGCTGCATATGGAGTGTATAGCCAAAGGCCAGTCATGGAGCCCATGCGATGGCCAAGTGAGCATCAGAACTGGACTATGAAACTATGGCCTGGTCTGATGAATGACACTTTAATTTACACCAGATGGACGGCCTAGTGTATATATGAGTGCATTACTTACTGGAGGACAAGGTGGCGCCAGGATTTACTACGGGAAAAAGTCAAGCTGGCAGAGGCACTGTGAAGCTCAGGGTAACGTTCTACTGGGAAGCCCCATTGACGTGGATGCTACTTTTGACACGTACCACCTAACTAAACCTTATTGCAGACCAAGAGGCAACAGGATTCTGCAGAATGGGCGTTCAAATGCTCCAGTTATCAACACGGCCGAGTACCCATCCACGTATATAAACACATTAAAAGGACAGAAGACAAAAGTCCTCAATCAGACGGCTGTAATGTGTCCACCTATTAGCATCCATATTACATTGTCAAGATCTGAACACCTTACGGTTCAAGAGAAGTGAACTCAGATCACCGGAGGGATCAATTCACTTCAGTTTGGTTCTTGCTAAACTATTTGTAAAGAAAAGAGCCAAGAGGTTAATTGTAAACTGCAGACATTCATTTTGTAGAGATGAACCATGAACCGCCATCAATTATTAATTCTTCAACTAGTAACCCTGTTAATGGACTAGAAAGCAAATTGACTGCTTTCACTCATTAAATGGAATTCTTAAAACTCAACCTGAATCGGACAAATTACAGAGAGACCTCAACAAAAGGGCTTCATTAGCGGTATTGTAAGGTAATGCGTGCAAGACACCGAAACACAAACTGCTTCATATCAAGCTGGTTACAAGAGTGATACAACGTTACAATGAACAAACCATCGTTTCACAGAAATATTTTATTGATAGATCTATGAATATTATAACAGCCACTCTGCCTTTTCAACAAACTTGTACAATAGCCGATGTGAGAACTAGCAAAAGTGATAGTCACTTGCTGAAAAATCACTCTAAAGTGCCCCACCTGTATGGACACAGGAGATGCATCACATGCCTTATGGCTTCCTTGGACCGCCTCTTATGCCTTCTCAAATGTTATGCCCATTCTATTCATATCTACATAAGTCAATTGGATGTCGATGGTAGTTTTTTCATAGTGTTGTTCTTTTCTGTTAATGACTTGATGTATAATTTGTGCAACAGCATTGCTGGTGCATATTCTGTTTCTAGAGCTCTATCTGATATATTTGTATATCTGCTCCTCTTTTTTTTCACTTGAACCAACAACACTACTCTGCAATGGTTGAAGTTTGCTGCTTCAATATATTTTCATAAAACGTCAATAAGAACCTTTAAAGACTGAATAACTGGCCACTAGGGGGTCTAACTTCCTTCTAACTTGTTGTCCACTGCCTGTTGTCATGTGGAATTCGACTCTATAGCAGCAGAGACTAGAAGACTGCAAGGCTTGAGGGACAGTTAGAAGGGAAAGCCTCATGGGATCTGGGAGCTTTATGTACATGATGGATGGATGATGTGTCGCCTTCTATGGAGCCTCATGGGATCTGGGAGCTTTATGTACATGATGGATGGATGATATGTCACTCTCTATGGAGCCTCATGGGATCTGAGAGCTTTATGTACATGATGGATGGATATGTCACTCTCTATGGAGCCTCATGGGATCTGGGAGCTTTATGTACATGATGGATGGATATGTCACCCTCTATGGAGCCTCTGGGATCTGAGAGCTTTATGTATATGATGGATGGATGATATGTCACCTTCTATGGAGCCTCATGGGATCTGGGAGCTTTATGTACATGATGGATGGATAATATGTCACCTTCTATGGAGCCTCATGGGATCTGAGAGCTTTATGTACATGATGGATGGATGATATGTCACCTTCTATGGAGCCTCATGGGATCTGAGAGCTTTATGTACATGATGGATGGATGATATGTCACCTTCTATGGAGAAGGTTTTCTGGTTAACCATGATATGTTCTAATGGTCATTACTGGGTCAGATGAGATGGCACAGAGTGAGTACTGCCCAGTGATGGACTGGTTGGCAGCAGCAAATGATTGGCTGTAGAAAAATGGTGGGAAATGCCTGTGGTTGTCAGGCAGAATCTGGTGGCCTGACAGTGGCTGGTGATTGGCCCAGAGGAACAAGCTGGGAGGAGCAGCAGTGTGATATGGAGGTGCAGAGATGTGGGCCATCATCATCTGGAAAGGAAGCAGCATGCAGCAGCCAGGTGACATTCTCCTGTTCCTGTCAGCTCCCCTCACAATTCCTGTCACAGTTTCAGACCCTCTGTGAAGATGAAGGACCTTCTGCAGCGGCTGATTGTCGGCGAGTATGAAGCGGACAGCGAGGGATAGCTGCTCAGATGTCTGGAATCCTCTGCGCTTCAGCTTAGGACTTGTCAGCAGCGCCGGCCTTGTATCTGAGAAGGACTTGTCAGTAGAAAATCACCAGTGAAGCGAATGCAGGGGCTGCCTTTACCTTCATCCGATCGTGACTGAAACCTGGCAGCGGGAACAGTGCCCAGCAGATGCCAACACCAGCAGGAACAGTGCCACCAGCTGACAACACCAAGTCCTGTGCTGCAGCAGGTTCAGGGTACAGGTGAAGCTCTACAAGATGGCGACGGCCCCTCTGCCAAGTCCTGTGCTGCTGCATTTGCGGGGTGCAGGTGAAGCTCTACAAGTGGTGAGACCACTGGTAACCAGGTGGTACCCCTGGTTACTGGCACCTGTGCATAGAAGGATTTAGCTTGTGTAGCAGTTAGGAGCGATTTCACACGGCGGTTTTTGTGTTCGGTTTTTTGGCGGTCCGGAGCCAGGAGCGGGTCCATTATGGGGAAGATATGTGAATCTTTCCATTATGCTTCCTCTCTGCTCCTGGCTTTGGCTCACAAGGTGCTGGGCATGGGGGCCGTCATGTGAGCGCCCCCTAAGGTAGATTTGTCAGTTTAAATGTGTTAGTGTTAACTCTTACTAGGCTGTAAAGAAAGGGCGAGTCAGGGTGATGATGGGGAATGTATGTCTGCTTAACTATTGTGATTTATTAATGGTATCATGTCTGAGCTGAGGTAACTGAGCGCTGCACTGAGGTAACTGGCCACTGTATGCAGACTGTCTGCTCTGAAGCAGACTGTCAGCTGTGAGGTAACCACTGTATGCAGGCAGTCAGCTGTGAGGTAACCGCTGCATGCAGACTGTCAGCTGTGAGGTAACCGCTGCATGCAGGCAGTCAGCTGTGAGGTAACCGCTGCATGCAGACTGTCAGCTGTGAGGTAACCGCTGCATGCAGGCAGTCAGCTGTGAGGTAACCGCTGCATGCAGGCAGTCGGCTGTGAGGTAACCGCTGCATGCAGGCAGTCGGCTGTGAGGTAACCGCTGCATGCAGGCAGTCGGCTGTGAGGTAACCGCTGCATGCAGGCAGTCGGCTGTGAGGTAACCGCTGCATGCAGGCAGTCGGCTGTGAGGCAACCGCTGCATGCAGGCAGTCGGCTGAGGTAACCGCTGCATGCAGGCAGTCGGCTGTGAGGTAACCGCTGCATGCAGTCTGTCGGCTGTGAGGTAACCACTGTATCCAGGCAGTCAGCTGTGAGGTAACCACTGTATGCAGACAGTCGGCTGTGAGGTAACCACTGTATGCAGACTATCAACTGTGAGGTAACCACTGTATGGAGACTGTCAGCTGTGAGGTAACCACTGTATGCAGTCTGTCGGCTGTGAGGTAACCACTGTATGCAGTCTGTCGGCTGTGAGGTAACCACTGTATGCAGTCTGTCGGCTGTGAGGTAACCACTGTATCCAGGCAGTCAGCTCTGAGGTAACCACTGTATGGAGACTGGCAGCTGTGAGGTAACCACTGTATCCAGGCAGTCAGCTCTGAGGTAACCACTGTATGGAGACTGTCAGCTCTGAGGTAACCACTGTATGCAGTCTGTGGTTGAGGCGGCTGCTGCTGTTAATCAGATTTGGTTTATAATTACTTGTTATTTTATAACGGTTACTTTCATATAAAAAATCAGAATCTAATGATGACCGAAGGAACAGAGATGGTTAATAATGGTTACCGCGATGTTGGTGTTTCCTCGGTGTAACTAGTTAGGTGGTTGTTAGACATCCTTGGGGCGCCTCACTACCTCGGTGTAACTAGTTAGGTGGTTGTTAGACATCCTTGGGGCGCCTCACTACCTCGGTGTAACTAGTTAGGTGGTTGTCAGACATCCTTGGGGCGCCTCACTACCTCGGTGTAACTAGTGAGGTGGTTGTTAGACATCCTTGGGGCGCCTCACTACCTCGGTGTAACTAGTTAGGTGGTTGTTAGACATCCTTGGGGCGCCTCACTACCTCGGTGTAACTAGTGAGGTGGTTGTTAGACATCCTTGGGGCGCCTCACTACCTCGGTGTAACTAGTTAGGTGGTTGTTAGACATCCTTGGGGCACCTCACTACCTCGGTGTAACTAGTGAGGTGGTTAGACATCCTTGGGGCGCCTCACTACCTCGGTGTAACTAGTGAGGTGGTTAGACATCCTTGGGGCGCCTCACTACCTCGGTGTAACTAGTTAGGTGGTTTATAGACATCCTTGGGGCGCCTCACTACCTCGGTGTAACTAATTAGGTGGTTGTTAGACATCCTTGGGGCGCCTCGGTGTAACTAATTAGGTGGTTGTTAGACATCCTTGGGGCGCCTCACTACCTCGGTGTAACTAATTAGGTGGTTGTTAGACATCCTTGGGGCGCCTCACTACCTCGGTGTAACTAGTGAGGTGGTTGTTAGACATCCTTGGGGCGCCTCACTACCTCGGTGTAACTAGTTAGGTAGTTGTTAGACATCCTTGGGGCGCCTCACTACCTCGGTGTAACTAGTGAGGTGGTTAGACATCCTTGGGGCGCCTCACTACCTCGGTGTAACTAGTTAGGTGGTTTATAGACATCCTTGGGGCGCCTCACTACCTCGGTGTAACTAGTTAGGTGGTTGTTAGACATCCTTGGGGCGCCTCACTACCTCGGTGTAACTAGTTAGGTGGTTGTCAGACATCCTTGGGGCGCCTCACTACCTCGGTGTAACTAGTGAGGTGGTTGTTAGACATCCTTGGGGCGCCTCACTACCTCGGTGTAACTAGTTAGGTAGTTGTTAGACATCCTTGGGGCGCCTCACTACCTCGGTGTAACTAGTGAGGTGGTTGTTAAACATCCTTGGGGCGCCTCACTACCTCGGTGTAACTAGTGAGGTGGTTGTTAGACATCCTTGGGGCACCTCACTACCTCGGTGTAACTAATTAGGTGGTTCTTAGACATCCTTGGGCACCTCACTACCTCGGTGTAACTAGTGAGGTGGTTAGACATCCTTGGGGCGCCTCACTACCTCGGTGTAACTAGTTAGGTGGTTTATAGACATTCTTGGGGCGCCTCACTACCTCGGTGTAACTAGTTAGGTGGTTTATAGACATCCTTGGGGCGCCTCACTACCTCGGTGTAACTAATTAGGTGGTTGTTAGACATCCTTGGGGCGCCTCGGTGTAACTAATTAGGTGGTTCTTAGACATCCTTGGGCGCCTCACTACCTCGGTGTAACTAGTGAGGTGGTTGTTAGACATCCTTGGGGCACCTCACTACCTCGGTGTAACTAATTAGGTGGTTCTTAGACATCCTTGGGCACCTCACTACCTCGGTGTAACTAGTGAGGTGGTTAGACATCCTTGGGGCGCCTCACTACCTCGGTGTAACTAGTTAGGTGGTTTATAGACATTCTTGGGGCGCCTCACTACCTCGGTGTAACTAGTTAGGTGGTTGTTAGACATCCTTGGGGCGCCTCACTACCTCGGTGTAACTAATTAGGTGGTTGTTAGACATCCTTGGGGCGCCTCGGTGTAACTAATTAGGTGGTTCTTAGACATCCTTGGGCACCTCACTACCTCGGTGTAACTAGTGAGGTGGTTAGACATCCTTGGGGCGCCTCACTACCTCGGTGTAACTAGTTAGGTGGTTTATAGACATCCTTGGGGCGTCCACTACCTCGGTGTAACTAGTTAGGTGGTTGTTAGACATCCTTGGGGCACCTCACTACCTCGGTGTAACTAGTTAGGTGGTTGTCAGACATCCTTGGGGCGCCTCACTACCTCGGTGTAACTAGTTAGGTGGTTGTTAGACATTCTTGGGCCACCTCACTACCTGGATGTGTGGTTACATTTATGGGATCGAGGTAATGGAGAGGTGTGGGTACTGCCATGAGGGCTCATATTGGGCCGCTCTCATCCATTTATGGTTGTTTTAGTCAGAAATTAGTACAAATTCCTTGCATCGAGGAAATAGAGAGTTTCCTGCAATAGGGCCAGACTCCAGTGAGGCCCTCATATTGGAAGTAGGCCCGGCTCATTAAAGAAGGCTCCCGGTACGGCTTACATGTGCATGAGTTAAAGGGACTCCGCTATGAAGGGGTTAATAACTTAATTTCAGTTATTTATGATCCTGAGGTAGTTAAATTGCTAATAACATAGCTGAGGGCAGAGTTGCCGGTCATTTTGATTCTCAACCCCCTTTTTTCAATTTGAGGTTGTCCCCTTTAAGGGTGATACCAAAGAAGGAGTCGATCTCCTGGTTATTTATCATCTATCTTACCCCAAGCAGTTGTCTCTGAATGTTGAGGCGCTCCTGATCTGCTGGCATTA
The DNA here is from genome assembly GCF_035609145.1 of Eleutherodactylus coqui. Classification (NCBI taxonomy): domain Eukaryota; kingdom Metazoa; phylum Chordata; class Amphibia; order Anura; family Eleutherodactylidae; genus Eleutherodactylus; species Eleutherodactylus coqui. The sequence continues at coordinate 45,152,986 of NC_089848.1, read as the reverse complement.
AGCTATGCATCATGTGACTATATTGGCTTTATTATGGCACTTCGGTCATGTGATGCAGTATTTGGATAACTTCTTATTGGTTGGGGTCTAATTCTTTCGGTTTCCGGTTTGGCGTTACCGATGGGATCTAAGGCATCCCGCTATTATTTAGAACTATCCTCATTTTTAGAGTAGGTGGGAGGAAGGAATCTCCTGATGCTGGTGTAATACACTACTTAGATGATTGTTGTTTATGGGGCATCAGGGTAATGAGGGGTGCACAAGTTTTAGAGGGCATGTGGTCAGGATGGAGGATTTTGGGGTGCCGCTGGCGGACGGAAAAAATGGTATGGCCATGTACTCGGTTGGAGTTTTTAGGTATTCAATTGATAGCATTGCGATTGTTTTTCTAATTGCCAATGTCAGGGGTGTATAGTTTATGGGTTTAATTAGTCAGACATTATGTAAATAGTAAGATTACATGGAGGGAGCTGCAGCAGTTAGCAGGTCGGTTCTTCTTTGCTTCACAGGTGATTATTATTGGTCGCAGGTATTCCCGCAGGTCATGTGTGGTGAGGTGCGGTTTGAAGTCCCATACATCTGAACATGCGATGTCAAGGGGGCTAAAGCAGGATTTAGTGCTATGGTTGGTATCTGTGATAGACTTTAATGGTCGGTCAGCTTGGTGATGGGAGTTTGTGGAAGCGGAGGAGTTATCATGAGGTGCTGACATCAGTGGGTAATGGTTATGGAGTGATTGTTGGTAAGAGCTGGTCAGCACCAGTTAGTTCGTATACTAGTCAGATTATGTCTAACATATAACCTCTTACTGAGGGTTAGAGATGGTCAGTGGGAGATTAATGCGGCTGTTATATCATAGTCTTGTTTGCTGATGCAGCAATTCAGGGAAGAAGAGCCCAACATTTAGGATGTGGCGCTCATATAGCTCAGCTTGGAAGGTATTGTCGGGTATGGCTTTCTTTGGTACCTATTAATTCTGTTTTTCAGGTAGAGCAATTGATCAGGGGCTGTAAGGCAGTAGTGTACGCCGCTGATCAGGGGCGGTAGGGCAGTAGTGTACGCCGCTGATCAGGGGCTGTAGGGCAGTAGTGTACGCCGCTGATCAATGCTCTGCTATCACATTTAGCTTACTAGGGAAGTTGGTAAAAGTATTGCCTGAAGTGTGTAGAGTAGCTGTTTAGGTGTGACTTAAGGATGTGGCAAACCATGGGAGCTTTATAATACTTAAAAAAAAAAAAAAAAAGGCACAATGGGTAAAGGGGTGTGGATTTGCTTGTTTGCTCATTTACATGAGAATATATGCTTGCTTAGGAATTTGCAGGCGTTTGTGTCTGTGCCCGCAAGCACCAGGTTCTTTGTTGATTCATGTACCCTGTTTCCCTGGAGATAAAACCTACCCCGGAAATAAACCCTAGCAGGATTTTTCAGGATGTTTGAGGATGCTTGAACTTTAAATCCTATTCCAAAAATAAGCCCTAGTTAGTTAATAAAAAAAGTGTCAATGTAAATAGTGTCCAGGCAGCTATACATGGCAAAAGTATTGCCCTGTCTTGTTTTCGGGGAGACAGGGATGATGGACAGTCATTATCTCTCTTTTAATGTATAATGGTGCTTAAAACTATTTATAGGTGTGGTTTTATTGAAGAAAAGGTAGACAGATGGGGTTCATCTCGTGTTAAGTTGTGCATACGCCTGAATAATATGGTGTTTAATTCTTTTTTCATTTTAGGAATTAAGAAAAGTATTGTGTGGATTGTTGGACACTCCTTTGTGTACTGGGCTTGGAGAAGGCAGCGGATCACTGTTGTTCTGAAAATTTGGGATTCTACAGATCAGTTTGAAATTCTTGGTGCGGTAATAGATGTATGAGGTGGAGTGGATTAATGGCTGAACTGATCTATAAAGAGTCATGTGGGCTTGGAGAGTCACGTGGGCCCTGTCCAGATGTTTTAATTTTACACTTAGGGGTTAATGACATAGAGGAGAACACATTGATATGTCATGGGACATTGAAAGGGAGAAGTGGAACATTAAACAAGGTTCTAGATACAGTGATAGTTTTTTCAGATACTGTTCCTCGATTATTATGGTCTTTGCCGAGGTCTGTATATAGCGAGAGAATTCGCAGAAGGGTTACCCCGGTGGTAGAGGGCTCCATGCCAGGAGTGGGTTTTTGCTTTTTAGACATGCTGATATGGAAGGTTTGGTTCCAGGCTTCCATAGGAATGATATAGTATACTTGTCAGAGATTGCGTTGGATATTTTTAATATGGATTTGTGTAGATGACTGAGGAGGCTGCGGGTGTTGGGGGGGGGGGCGCATGTCATTAGTGGATGCCATGGCCTGGTGGGGGATTGTCGCCCGCATTAGGCGGGTGGGTAGGTAAACGTGGGGAGAGTTTGGTGATGGTAAACTCGTGTCTGTAAGACAGAGTTTAAATGAACTGTTATGGTTATTGATTGGTAATAAACTTGGGCCTGTAAAACAGAGTTTACAGCAAGTGTTATGGTTATTATTGGTTACATTTCCACCCAATGTTTGTAACCCCGTTAATAAACACCGCGGCCTTCTTTATCCAATATTGGTGACTGTTATTTATAAGAGTTTGGTAAGGTTTTAATAAAGCGTGAGATCCCCTGTTTACAGAAAGTGTGAGCAGGCGTTTGCTTGCTGCTGTCTCATACTGCAAATAGACGTCTATGGATAGGGACTTACACAGATGCAGCTGAAGCTTCCAGTAAAGGCCCTTTTACAGGCAAAAATGATCATTCAAAATCTGTTCAAACGGCCGAAAGTCAGCGACAATAGTTACATGTAAATGCACTATTCATTCAATTGTCATTCAGCGCTGGTTTTTAGACGGCATAAAATCCACCATTAAGCCACTCAGAAGTTGTTCCATTTGAATGCAATTTCTTTAATCTTTTCAGCAGCTTAAAGATGGCTTTGTTTGCTTTGCATACACAATGAGTACAGTGTTTACTCATGCCATATGAGGACAATGTACTCATTGTGTATGCAAGGGAGAAAGACAATGGACTCTGCCAGATAACCTCTGACACAAACACAGGGCCAGCTGCTACTGAAGTTTACTTAGCCATTGAGGTAAAATACAGATTATTAGGTACGAGTAATTTAATTAAAAAATACTGGCAGTTTGTTCAGTAGTGCGGTTGTTTAAGCTATAATCGTTGCATGTAAAAGGGCCTTAAGTGTTTTTTCTTACCTCTGTACTGAAATCCTACAACAGTAATGAGTAGTGAAGCTGTAAGGTCCACCATGATGCTCTTGGTGTGAGAAAGATATGGGAACAGGATCTCCCTTTCTATGTGTATGTAGTATATGAGAGACATTGTAGCAGCTAGTCTTCACCCACTAGTTCAGAGAAAACTGGTGAAAATGACATATACAAGCCATATAATGGCCAGAAAAAGAGCTACTTCTCATGTACACACAGCAATTTTGAAAAGTCATCTGAAAGGACAGGTACGCTTTAATAACTATAGAAAGGAAAGCAAGATAATGGCTGTGTATGAAGAATATGATATTTTAGAACAGTGTTCTTTAGGGCTCATTCACACGAACGTGATTTCGACACGTATTACCCACGCGATGCACGGCCTTGCGACACACAGTGAATGGAGTCAACGGAAGTACATGGACTTTTCATTGATCCGTTCACATCAGCGTTTTAATGCTGCATGTAGATATTGGTGAGAAAAAGATGGCAGCACGCTCCGTTTCAGCGCGTATCACGCAGCATAAGCCCTATTCTTTCGGCAGCGTATGCAATGCTGTCCATACGCAATACATTGCATGTGGGCGATGATACATAAAGAACCCTCTCAGCCTTGACACAGGCTGTGTGTGAATGAGCCCTTACAGTAAAAGCTTACTGCAATGAGGCTTTATGATGAAAGTGCAACAGGGTATGTATGCTATATAGGAAATGCAATGAACGGGAGTCAACTGATCAAGATATGTCAGACCAATACAGACTAACTATAGGGATGATTACAGAACTTTCAGCCACAGAGTGAGGGGGGGGGAGCATTCAGCCTCATGTGGTGTTACTATCCTGCCTTGTCTATGTCTCGCAGCAATACATTAAAATGGTCATTAAATCACTGCACTCTGCTGACCATGTCCCAATCTACACAGAGAAGCTAAAAAGTGAATTACAGAAAGTTTGAAATGTCAGTGTTTTGTGTGTGCTTTTAATGGTCATTGAGTGAATACAATCTTAGAATCCAGAAATTGAGTCACAATTCTACGGCTTTCAGTGGTGACATTTCTTGGCTGATTGTACTATGGGAAGTCTAGTAATTACAGACAGCACTGTACAGCAATCTGCAGGAATAGCTTAGGCTATGCTCATATCTGCATCAGTTGCAGGTTGTCCTTTTTGAAACTCGAAAGACCCCATTAAAAATCAATGGCTTCCATCTGGCACCATTGGTATCTCTAGTGTGCATTTTTTGTATACTCTATGTAATTTTTTTTTCCAGATATATGTGTGAGTGCTGAAGCATGTGTTTCTGTTACTGTATTTGTTGCAGACATGGCTTATGTGTTCCTGCGCATTTAATTTATTTGTTGGAAGTGCCTCCGCTTTCATCATGCACTGCATCCACCCATCTGTCCCAAGCCTTTTAACTATATTATGAAGGCTGGTATCCTACTTTTCATGGAATCTATTAAGGCTTAGGCCCAAAGAGAGGTGTCTGCTGGGCCAGATTCACTTGCACATACAATATAGAGAAAATAAATAAAAATAAATAAATAAATAATAAAAAAAAAAAATTATATATATATACACACACACACACACCAATATAAGAGTTACCTTCTATGCAGTGCACTCATTAACGCCTACTTTTGTGGAGCGTTTTAACCCGGCTTTCCTCCTTGCTATGTCTGCAGAGTATACACTACACAACATGGAGTTCATCACATTTCACTTGCTTTGATGGATGAATGCTACCAGTGTACAATACAAATATGAATACACGAGATCAAAAATTGTTTAAATTTATTCAGCATTTATGGCATAAAATCACTTTGATCTGCAAGACCAAAAACAGCCTAATAAAATCCTATCCCGCATAATATACAGTAAATAGAGATATGTACACATCAGCATCCGTGGACTCTACTGTTCCGATTAAGCAACATTATTACAACATCTTCATTCATGATGAGTTTTGTACAAAAACAAACAGAATTATCACTTATCTTTTCATGTATGCTCATTAACCCCTTAGTGACATTTTATGCCCTAATAACCAATTTTTCAACTTTTTTCTTTAAGTCATCGCATTTTTAGAGCCAGAATTCTTCCACTGACATAGCCGTATGAGGGCTTGTTTTTCACAGGACAAGTTGTATTGTTTAATTAAATCACTTTGGGGGTGCATATAACGTATTGTAGAAGTTAATTTATTTATTTTTTTTAAGGATCTGAAAAACAAAATTCTGCCATTGTGTTTCAGATTTCATTTTTACGGTGTTCAGCATGGAGAATGAATAACACGATGACATTATTCTCAGGGTCAGCGCGATTCCGGTGATACTAAAGTTATACAGTTCTATTTTTGTACACTAAAAACTTTTTCCTTTTTTTTAAGATTTGCTCTTTAAAAAAAAGAAGCCATAAAATTTTAATTTTTCCATCGACTGAGCTCTATGGGGGCTTGTTTTTTGCAGGATGAACTCAAGTCTTTATTTCCACCATTTTTTTTGGGGGGGGGGGGGGGGGGGGACATCAATATTTTATTCTGTTTATTTTAGAGGGAAGATGAAACAAAATCTGCAATATTTGTTTAAGGATTGTTTCACACCTGCGTCAGAACCTCCAGCCGAAGGTTCCGTCACAGGTACGGCTGAGAATACCAGAATGCAGCGCTTTTTCTTATGTCCAAAATGGAACAGCCAAGCATTCGCACGGCATGGGAGTGTGCCGGGCTTCTGATGCAGCACCGTAAAAAGGTGTATGTATCAGAATAAAGCCCCTTAATGGCTGCCGTAAAAAGGTGTATGGTTAAGGGGTTAACAATGCCACAAAGTGTTAAAAAATACATGTTGCAAAAAGGAACCGCAGGTTCTGAGCACAAAGCAGGATTATTGCCAGTAAGAATACATTATTTTATAGCTTTAACGCCCATACAGAAACATTAGAATCAAACAACTGACTACAAGTTACTAAAAGTTACCAACATAGTCTGCCAGTCCGCCGTTGTGACTCATTGGGGAAAGAATGGATTGTAGGGACCGGTGGGGTGGAGATGCCCGACAGTCATCCCAGCTCTTATACAGGACTGTTCATCACTCCGTGAATGGAGGCGGAGCGCGGCCGGGCGCTGTTAGGATCGAATGACATTAGGCAAAGTTTGTGGCAGCTTAAGAAGAAGGCACTGAAAGATCCTAAAAAGGCTAATTTAATTATTTTCATATTGATAGTAGAATAGGGTAGTAAATAAATAAATAATTGAAGTAATCATCATGCATATCGTGAACCATTATCTGGAATGAATAAAAAAATAACTTTCACATATAAAAGTTATCGCGAAAGGCATAAATTTTCCGGCATATCCACATAGTGTCATTAAGGATCGGATTCCCCCAAAATCGCGAATTATATTTACACAGGATAAAAAACAGACATAAAATCAGATGGATCTCAGGACGGATGGGTTTTCCGTGGCACTCTACCAGAATCTGGAGAATCAAGCAGAAGCCTGAACTGGTGTATTTAATGGTTCACGCTCAACTACGCCATTTGTTCCAGGTGTTGGAGTTTCCGTCTTTTGCGCTAGATAGCCATCTTTATACATAAACCATACTTCCAGTAGGAATGCAATGGAGGCCAAGAATCCAAAAGCCTAAAAGAAAAAAAAAAGTTAATTAAGCTGTGCTTCCAGTCATGTGATGCTTCCTTATATACTTTGTATGGTTGTTTTGCCCCTTTCCTGCCATAATCCAGCAGAGGCGCTCGGTGTCCAGGGGTTAATGTTGGTTTGAGCAACTTTTGAAAAAAAATCGTTCCCAGATAACTCCCTTAACTTGGTTATTACAGCTTTGCTTCCGCTTACTCGTATTACATTGAAATGATTTTTATTCTTCCTCCTTTGTTTTTGTACATGCTCTGTGCTTCAATTCATACATATATTTTGCTAGTAATTTTTGAAAAAAAAGTGATTCTCCCTCCATGAATACAACTTTATACACAATCCCAGACCTACTGGAAATAGTTTCCTATAGTTCTGACTTACCACAGATACTTTTCCCAGTTCACTGTTGTCCATTGTAGCCGCAAATACAATAGAAGCTAAGATGAAGAAGAAGCCAACGCCTATGGTAACGTAGAAGTCCTACAAAATAAATACAGAAATGTAATTCATCTTACATTCCTCTAGGTGGAGCTCAAGGTGAAGTTTTTGGAATGTTCACACAAAACTAGAAGGATCTTGTTTTGGTCGTTGTGCGGACCGTAGGAATGAAGAAGTGCTGGATATCTAAAAGGGCCCGATTCATATGGATAAATATCTGTGCACCAGTGAAGATGCACAGTTGGAAGCGTTAGGAACACAAGATTGGACGATACTAGAATGACTTGGACAGACGCTTGGATACAATGTAAAAGGAGAAACAAAAACAAAGTCCTCTCCCCCTGTAATTGACCCGATCGCAGCATATTGTCCATGTCGGGCAGTCGCAGTCCTGGTGCCTTGGGAAGCATGTGCTTTAATATGCGTTATCAGCAATGTGGGTGACACATGCCGAACCCCGTAAAACCGTGTGACCCTCAGGCAGAGGTTGAACCGAATGTATTCATTAGGGAGTTTGTAGCCTTCTCTAACGATTAAGCACATTGGGGAATTCCACTTTTCTCTGGAGTTTCCCCTAAAGTTTATGTAAAGTATTACTTGAGGAAACTGAAAAATTCATCCGATAAGTTGACTTACAATTTTCTTGAACTGCGGGATAGAAATCTTGCTCTTCAGCGGTGTCCAGTACACAACGAGCATGAGGACGGCGATCAGGAAGGCGCTGCAGCTAACGAACTCGAAGAAGTAGAGGCCTCCACAGGAGTCACACTGAGCAATGATCTCCTCACATATGAACGCCACGAAGGACAGCACCTAGGGGAGACGAACAGCGAGCGTTAGCGTATTTGATGGCTTTACAGGAGCGGCCCCTGACTGCTGGGGGGCATTTCCTATACGTGTTCTGCTATATTGCTGGTATAAACGATACTATTACGGGTTGGAGTTTTGGGACCCCAAGGCCGGTCTCACACAACCAGGTTTGAATTGCGAAAATAAAACGCAGCATGTTTTGTTTTACCGCGTATATCCGCGACACAGACCTTTTTTCTCTATAGTCCCTGATATACCAGCAGCTCATATGCAATTGTGTATGGGCTGCCGGTATCTGCGTCATCGCTAAATGATGGCGCAGAAATTATAAACAAAAAATCTGTCAGTATATGTAAGGCCAAAGCAGGAGCTGCTCACAACCTGGTTCTCTCCGTAGGCGTCAGTCCTGGTTGCGGCTCGGGGTCCTTCTGGACGAGCCGGTTCTTGTTTGAACTAGCGAGTGACGTCTCCGCTGTCTCACTCGCTCTCGTGCAGCCTGTTTACACCGGCAGATACATCGCTGGCTCGTTCAGAATAGGCACTCTGTCCCATTCGCTGTATAAGTGACTGAACGGGCGCCGCTTAAACCCAACGATCAGCGAATGAGCCGACGAAGGGTTTTATGCTCCACAAAATGGACGAACGAAAAGTGAACGATTCTCATTCGTCGTTGTCTCCCGTTTGGACTGAATAATTATCATCACTTTTGCTCATTAGAACGACTATTTGAATGATAATCGCTTCATGTAAAAGCCCCTTTAAGACGGTTTTCTACAGGTATGTGCGTAGGTGCACATGCATCAGTGCAACGGATTTTCGCTGCGAATAATTTTTGTGCGCAGGTCTGCGTATTTTTCTGTACTTTTTCCATGCAAGACACAAGCACACCCCAATTTAAATGGATCATTAGTCTAATGAGTTCCAGAGGTGTTCTTTTCTAGTGAAATTGCGCAATCTCCTTGTGTATTGCGCGTGCGCTTGTCACTCCCAATAGACTTCTATGGGGAGCCTCAGTTCACAAATGCATACAAAAATAGAGCATGCTGTGGTTCTTTTTCCACGTGCGCAAAACATGAAAATGCGAATGAAACCATTGACATCAATGGGATCTATTCTCTGCGTACTGCATGCACATTTGTGCACCCCCCGTAGACTTCTACGGGGAGCCTTTGTGTGCACAGAAGTAGAGCATGCTGCGTTATTTTCATGCGTGCAATATATGAACGAACCAACCGACATCAATGAGTTCTATTCGCTGTGTATTGCACACGCAAATACGCCCGTGTCAAGGGGCCCTAAGAAATACTGCTGTGTGAGAGAGGCGTAAGGCTCGAGGCCTCCGTGTGCGGCTGTAGAGTCTCCATATGCATGGCGATATTCGGCACTAGAACCACGGACAATACCTCCCAGCATGCAAAGGGTGATAGAACGCCATTTGTTCCTTGTTGGATGTGTACGCAGAATAGAACCCGCAGACCCTGAACAAACACCCCATAATACGTGTTCATACGAGGGAGTCTGGAGCAGAAAACGCAGGAGGGTGTGGAGATGGGAACAGCACCCTTTACATGCTGGGCTGGTCAGAGTCCCATCTCTAAACACTCTGCTCACTTCTAGGTGCCCTGCATGAGACGACCATGTGCGGCCGCACGCACACCTTCATACAGGTAACGATGGAGATCGACAAGACCCACAATGCTGTTTACCAGCAACAGACGTGGGAGAGGCTGCCACAACCTACAGCCCTCAGAGAAGGGAGTGGCTCCTATCTGGGCGCGGGCGCCCCTCCCTGCAGGCTGAGGGATCACTGCAAGTTCACCCAACTTCCTTCCTCTACTCCAAGCTAAAATGTCAATATATTCACCCTCATTTACATCAACGGAAAATACTGCGAGGAGGACGTCACCGGCATCTTGTCCTCTTCCAGGATGTTTTGCAAACTTTGAAGTTAGAGAAAAAACTAAAGATGTCCAAGAAAGTCCAAACAGACTTTTGGTATAATATGTACCAGCCCTGCGTACTGGGGAAAAATGGTGCAACTTCTAATGTTTTATGTGCAACTGTTAAGGTATTTACCTTTATTGTAACAGACCCTGTTGTGGCCCCCGCGGACGTGGTGTGGACGGGCTTGATCTTAGTTCCATGGCTATTTTATGGTCTACATAACTGATCACTTTGCCGTAAGTAGCCGCGCACGTACCTCTCGCGCAGGAGCACACAGCTAGTATGCAACGGCGCGCGCTTGCTGCGTGATGCCAATCCCCATACACTATCTTGGATTGCATGTATGTGCAATACACAGCAAAATATAATTTCTGAAAGACATTAGCGCTTCATATCCCTTGCCTTACTAAACATTCCTGCAATAATCAGTACATCCTACAACAACTAAGGTCATTTTACACGGCCCAACTAGCTGCAAAAACATAAAAAAAATTGACAAGACCTATGTTCTGTGTTAAAGCAGGAGCGGACAGGACAGCGCACGGAGGGAGAAATCGCTCATTAGTTGCTAGCCACTTCATTTCAGCTACCTATATAACGATGTGATGAGCATCTCGCCTTAAGTTGAGAGAATGATAAAAAGTTTTTAACCCTTTAATATCCCTGCAGTCACAATTCCCTTCCCCCAATCAGACGCCAGGCTGCAGCTGCAGCTCCTCAAACCTAAAGAAGTTTGGGAGGCCAGTTTAGAGGAACCTCCCTCACACCCCTATAAAGCTGCTGGCGGTGGGAGGCAGAACATGGGAACATTTCTCCCTGCAGTATTAAAGGAATGTAACAACATAAAATGACATCATTTAACCCAGAATCTTAGGGAAAACCTTCTCACAGATTATTCTCCCATCTTTCTGTCACTATCCATATACGAAAAGAAAAATCTGCGCTGTTAGTTTTTCCGCTGGTGACTAGAGCGCTCACAACAGACGGCCGCGTCCCGATGTAGGTGGCTCAGTTTGCCGTGGCGGAATCACCATCTCAGCGCTGCATTGGGCGGCGCTGCCAAGTAGTCCGCCTGTTATAATTAGTAGCGCTGCTCCATGCATTCAGCAGAGGCTTTCAGTGCTCACACCGGGAGTAGGCCGCCTGCAGATGGGCGGAAATTCCACGGCAGGATTTCCCACGGAATTTCCGCCCCTGGAAGCTGCCATAGGATTGCGTTAACAAACACAATCCTAGGCAGACGGCCGCGCGAAATTTCGCGCGGCAAACAAATTGCGGCATGCTCTATTTCTGTGCAGGGCTCGCACAGCCCCGTACAGAGATGTCCCTCACCGGCCGCCGGCCCTGCTCTGCGCATGCGCCGGCTGCGCGGCAACCGGCACATGAAAGAGCCGGAGCTGCGGGAGCGGGTGAGTTCTGCGCTGCTCTCTGCAGACGCTTGGATCGGGTCCCGGTGCTAGAATTCTCTTAGCCATATCCGACCCAGCCGTCTGCAGGCGGCCTAAGTGTAACACTTAGATCCCTGGACTCAGCGGGTCACCTACTTGTAGCTGAGAAGTTTAGCTCCTAGGGCTAGAAGTTGGTGACAGATTCTCTGATCTCCCGCATCTCTAGCCAGGTTTTCCAGTTTCGCATACAATGTAATCTTTCATCATGTGATGTAGCAAACTGCAATTCATCCTGAAATCGTGTAGAACTCTAGATGTAACCACTAGTCAGGGTCTGTTTACACCAAACCATTTATCGCTGAAGGAGCAGATGATGTCAGAGTTCGCCCCTGCAGCCTGTTTATACAGCTAGATGCATCATTGGCGCGTTCACACGAGAAATCGTTCAGTCGTTGTCATTCAAGTATATAGCAAATGTGAACAACTGCGCGATCGGTATTTAAAGCGAAGGATTAGTGAACGAGCCAACGATGGTTTTATGCCTACATGAAATGAACGATTTATCGTTCAATCGTTGGCTGCGTTTACACTGATCGATGATTGCTCATTTTCGCTCGTTTATATGATTTTTTTGAACGATAATCCTTCCGTGTAAAAGGGCCTTAAAGCAAACTTCTGCTTCCCACCTAAATAGCTCAGGCATAATAATTAGTAATAACATTTCCTCTAGTAATACGGTAACAGAAGGCTTACTATATACGGGGAATATGTAGTATGCTTATTTTGCAGCCAAAACAAATACTCGTGTAAATAAGCCCTGAGGGAAAACATCGCTCATGTTTATGACTGTAGACGTTTTCACTTGTACCCGCCGGCGGCGTAAAAATACGTGGAAGGGTGCACAAATCTGACGTTTTCGCTCCCGTTCAGACGGCACGGGCCCCAGCGCATACACGCCGAGGCGTCAATGCCGTTGGGCCTCTCCTACCTCCCTGTCGCCAACTCACCTCCTCTCTCCTCCCGTCCAGCTGTGTGCATTGGTAGGGGGAGGGGGCCAAGCTAAGCTCCCACCCCTCATCTTTTCTGCAGCCAGCAATAGGAGGGGGAAGGACAGGGTGGAGCTTAGCTCTGCCTCGGCACCTCCCATTGCAAACAGTCGGAGGGGAGGAGAGAAGAGGGAGGGAGTTTAGCAGTCACGCTGCTAAACTCCCTCCCTTCTCCAGCCGCTGTAATTGGCTCCCATAGGGTCCCATGCAGCGGCCAACGTTTTCTGGCCCGAAAGATAGTTCCAGGCCGCCGTAAAAGCGCTGGGCACTATATTGGCCTGGCCAGGCGCTTTCACGCCGCAACAATATGGCCATGTGATCTGATGCATTGGAATCCAATGATTCCAGAGATTGGAGCTGCAGGAAGATAATTTGCATATTCCCTGTGCATTCTGGGAAGAGCAAAGAATCACTGTAAGCGGGAAGATTGCTGGGAGTAGCCGGGTCTAGCTGCTCGGAGGACATCGCCTAACGGTGTGCGAAATTGTACACTTAGTAGTATTTTACAGGTTATATATCTTCACTACAATCCTTGACTTTTAGAAGTTTAGAAGTGGACATCAACGGACAAGATGGAAAAGTAAAAGAGCTATATGGTAACCTGCAATGTATGCTATATGTTTACAGACCTACCAGAGGAAAAGCTAAACTTCACCTGCCAGAAATGCAAGCTTGTCTCTACTGGAGGAAACGGTGCAGAGTCTTCAGGAGAGAATAGCTACATTGAATCGTATTACGGAAGATGAGGATTTCCTTGACAATGTAGAAGAAAGTCTTCAAAATGTTGAAGGAAAAGAAATGTCCAGTGTAGCTGTAGAAGCAGAGGAATGGAAGCATGTAACCCAAAGAACAAGGAAGATCATGAGTCAGCCAGCATCCATACTGCTCAGGAACCAGTACCAGGTTCTTGAGAAGGAGAAAGAGGTATAGCAAGAAATGACTCTACCCACAAAGAACAGAGCAGAGGAGAAAGAAGTCCAGCAAAAAAATGACTATACCCACAAAGAACTGTGTAGGAAGTGCACAGAGTCCTCTTGAATGGAGAAAAAGAAGTGCTGTTGTGAAGACGAAGAGGAGAGTGGCGGTTGTAGGGGATTCCTTATTGAGAGGAACAGAGGCCGCTGTCTGCAGACCTGACACCTAACGAGAGGTGTGCTGTCTTCCAGGGGCACAAATCAAAGATGTGTCTGATAGGCTGTCAAGACTCTTCATTTCTACAGAGCACCACCCATTCCTACTAATACATGTAGGGACAAATGACACTGCAAAAAAGGACCTTGCAACTATCTGCAGAGACTTTGAAGACCTTGGAAAGAAGGTGAAGGAACTAGGAGCACAGGTGGTCTTCTCATCCATTCTCCCAGTGGATGGCCATGGAATAAGAAGATGGAACAGGATTCTAGAAGTGAACAACTGGCTACGTCGATGGTGCCGTCAGCAAAGTTTTGGATTCCTAGACCATGGAGTGAATTACCTATATGATGGACTGCTTGCTAGAGACGGGTTGCACCTTACAAAAACAGGTAAGCATATATTTGGTGGGCACCTTGCTTCACTAATTAGGAGAGCTTTAAACTAGAACAATATGGGAAGGTAAGTGAAAAGCCAGGAAAAATATGTAGCTAATTAATACATTTGAGAACCTTGCTGTTAGAAGTGGAAAGAAAGAACAAAGACAAAAAATTCAGAAGGCAATTAGAGGACCAAGAGACACCGATCACAAACTAAAATGCTTCTACACAAATGCACAGAGCATGGGAAACAAACAAGGAGAATTGTAGCTCCTAACACAGGAAGAGAAATATGATGTCAAAGGCATCACGGAAACTTGGTGGGATGATACACATGATTGGAATACAAGGCTTGAAGGATACAACTTATTTATAAGAAACATGCCAAATAAAAGGGCAGGAGGTAACGCGTTGTATATTAGGAAAACATTCATCTCCACAGGGATTCAAGCTTCAGAGCATGGGAGTTCTGTAGAAACTGTTTGGGTAAGAATACAAGAAGAGAACAGAAAGGACACCATTGTAGGCATTTACTATAGGCCGCCTGGACAGGCAGAAGATATGGATGAACTCTCTCTACATCAGATGGCCAAGCTCTCAAAAAATCATGACCTAGTGATTATGGGAGATTTAAACTATCCAGATATTTGTTAGGAATCTCTCTTAGGTAAAAGTAATGGATCCAACAAATTCTTATCTGCTCTTGCTGACAACTTTATCTTCCAAAAAGTCGAAGAGAAAACAAGGGGATCTGCTATCTTGGACCTAATTCTTACCAACAGGTAGCAAATGGTCGAGGGAGTAAGGCTATCTGGGACTTTAGGAGTCAGTGATCAAGCTATCCTTGAAATTTGGATAAAAAGGGGAGGACGACCTGAGAAAACTCAGACCTCAAGGTTTGATTTCAGAAAGGCAGATTTCAACAAACTCAGAAAAAGGATAGGAAGAATCCAATGGCTGGATGTTCTGAGGAGAGAAATGTCCAAGAAGGTTGGGAAATATTGTGAAATGAGATTCTCAAAGCACAATCGTTAACAATCCCTAAAAGAAGGAAGAATGGGAAGCATTTAAAGAGACTAGTATGGATGAACGCAGAACTTGTACACATGTTAAAAAGGAAGAAAAATATGTTTATCAAATGGAAAAATAGGGGGAAAGAAGAATATAATGCGGTCTACAGAAACTGTGGGGCAAGTGTCAGAAAAGCTAAAGCTAATAATGAATTGAGGTTTGCAACAGAGGCCAAAAGCAATAAAAATAGATTTGGAGGGGGGGGGGGGTGTCAAAAGCAAAAGAAAAGTCAAAGATGCTATTGGATGCTTACAAGATGAAAATGGTGAATTGGTTAAGAATGATGTTGAGAAGGCCGAACTTTTAAATTCCTATTTTGTATTGGTTTTCTCTCAGAAAGTAGATGGAACATCAACTGATCTTCCCCTGTGCTATTGGGGAAATAAAAGAATACAGGGTATCTGTAAGCAGAGAGATGGTGAGGGAACACTTAGCTAACTTAAATTAATTCAAGTCTCAAGGTCCAGATGAATTACATCCTAGGATACTAAATGAAGCAGTGGAGGTAATTGCTGAACCACTTGCCATAATTTTCAAAAGTTCCTGGAGACCAGGAGAAGTCCCAGAAGATTGGAAAAGGGCAAATGTTGTCCCCATCTTCAAAAAAGGGAAGACGGTGGATCCAGGAAACTACAGGCCTGTGAGCCTGACTTCTATACCGGGAAAGATCGTTGAGCAAATTATTAAACAGCATGTATGCAAGTACTTGGATGAAAATGGAGTAATTAACCAGAGCCACCATGGGTTTGTAACAAACAAGTCATGCCAGACTAATCTAATTTCCTTCTATGATAGTATCACTGACTGGGTTGATAAAGGAAATGCGGTGGGTATAGTTTATCTTGACCTTAGCAAAGCATTTGACAAAGTATCTCATACTATATTTATTAAAAAAATGACCAAATATGGGATTGACAAGGCAACTGTTAGGTGGATTCAGAACTGGCTGAGTGATCGTACTCAAAGAGTGGTCATAAATGGCTGCACATCCAAGTGGAAGAATGTATCAAGTGGGGTACCACAAAGCTCTGTCCTAGGCCCAGTGTTGTTCAACATTTTTATAAATGATTTGGAGGAGGGAATTGATGGAAAACTGATCAAATTTGCTGATGACACAAAACTAGGAGGGATAGCTAACACTAGGGAAGAGAGAGTATTCAAAAAGATTTAGAAAAGCTTGCACAGTGGTCAACGACTAACAGAATGGAATTTAACAAGGAGAAATGCAAAGTCCTACATCTGGGCAAGAATAATGAAAAAAGCACATACAGAATGGGAGGAATTGGGCTAGGCAGCACATGTGAAAAAGACTTGAGTATACTAATAAATCATAGACTGAACATGCCCTATTCACAGACGTGACTTGGTTAAAAGTAATAAATTTTATTAAGTTTTATCTAAAAAAACACGATTGGGCACAACAAAGGACACAACACAAAATCTAAGTTGTAATGGAAAGGCGTTAACCCACCAAATAGTGGATAGAAAAATGATTGGTGGGTTTCAAAATTACAACTTGGTATTACTTCTGATACTCCGTATTTCTTAATGTCGCACGTCACATAGGAATACAGTCTGCATGGGGGCTGTTCATGGATTTCCCAAAAACCGGAACCCCAATTAGATATCTGTAGTTTTATTAATATAATGACAGAATTTGACCAGAGATACTCAGGTTGCGGAAAGGTGATGTTCAACCTGAGGAAGTGAATATCTCTGTCAAAAATACTGCCTAGTGGGCTGAAAAGTTTTTAACAGCTCAAAAGGACAGTATGTCAAGGAAATTGATTTTAGTCAATTTTTATTCCTTATGGCCAGTACTCCTACTCATGGCGACAATGTTTGAGCAGAAACTTTCAGATTGCAAGAAAGTGATATTCAACCTAAGAAGATAGTTATCTCTGTCAGAGCTTGTTGCCTAGTGAGCTGAGACTTGTGAACGGCTCAAAAGGACAGTGTGTCAGAGATTTTAATTTTGTCAATGTTTTTTACTCATTATAAACAGTACTCCCACTCTACGCGTTTCACCACTGAGTGTACGTGGATCCTCAGGAGACTTAGTACTTAGAGAGTAATAATAACAACAATAATGTTTACAGAGTTATGATGGTAAACAATTAGGGTATCACTCCATAGATAGAGTATCACTAAAATATTTAATCCTCAATCAGGAAATGAGCTCTTAGCGTTCAATTTGAGCTAGTAGGGTTTAACCTCGGTGAGGGGATAGATAAAGATTGTAGGTACAAGGTTCATTTCTTTCAAATGTTAAACCCTTCTTCTCTATCAATCCTACTTTCAATAGTCCCATGCCAGGTGTAATGGTCAATAGGATCTCCTTACAATGAGAGTAGGGATAAAGAGTACTACATGCATGAGATTACTGGGTTTGGAATTTTGGTCTGGAGGTAATAACTCTAACAGATCCAAATCCCCTATAATTGAGTGAAGGAGGTTTCAAGTCCTAAAGTCCTTAACTACTCATGCAAATACAAGCAATGAGGCCGTTAGCATAGCAGGACAAGGAGTCAATCCTCCCTAGGTACAGAGGAGTATTTTTCCCTACACCCTCCTTTCTTTTTTCTATCTTTTTTCCCCCTTTTCCTCTCTCCCAGTAAGCTCAAGGTTACTGCATGGACAGCAATCCCTACAGAAAGATAGAGTGCTCAAGAGGTCAGAGCATGACATAGGTTAGTTCCCATCGCCTTGATGGTAGGCTAGGGAGTCCTACATCTGGGCAAGAATAATGAAAAAAGCACATACAGAATGGGAGGAATTGGGCTAGGCAGCACATGTGAAAAAGACTTGAGTATACTAATAAATCATAGACTGAACATGAGTCAACAATGTGATGCAGCAGCCAAAAAGGCAAACACATATCTGGGATGTATTTAGAGAAGCATAGAGTCTAGATCACGTGAGGTCATTATCCCCCTCTACTCTTCCTTAGTCAGACCTCATCTGGAATACTGTGTCCAGTTCTGGGCACCGCACTTTAAAAAAAAGACAGACAAACTGGAGCAAGTTCAGAGAAGAGTTACCAAGATGGTGAGCGGTCTGCAAATCATATCCTATAAAAGGAACGGTTAAAGGATCTGGAAATGTTTAGCTTGCAAAAAAGAAGGCTGAGAGGAGACTTAATAGCTGTCTACAAATATCTGAAAAGCTGTCACAGTGCAGAGGGATCAGCCCTATTCTCAGCTGCACAAGGAAAGACTAGAAGCAGTGGAATGAAATTGAAAAGGAAGGAGACTAGGGATGAGCGAGTATACTCGCTAAAGCACTACTCGCTCGAGTAATGTGCTTTAGCCGAGTACCTCCCCGCTCGTCCCTAAAGATTCAGGGGCCGGCGCGGGGAGGAACGGAGGGGAGATCTCGCTCTCCCTCTCTCCTGCTCCCCACCGCGACTCACCTGTCAGCTGCGGCGGCTCTCGAATCTTCAGGGACGAGCGGGGAGATACTCGGCTAAAGCACATTACTCGAGCGAGTAGTGCTTTAGCGAGTATACTCGCTCATCCCTAAAGGAGACACAAATTAGATATTAGAAAAAAACTTTCTGACAGTGAGGGTGATCAATGAGTGGAACAGGTTACCACGAGAAGTGGTGAGTTCTCCTTCAATGGAAGTGTTCAAACAAAGGCTGGACAAATATCTGTCTGGGATGATTTAGTGATCCTGCACTGAGCAGGGGGGGGGGGGGGGGAGGGGTTTGACCCGATGACCCTGGAGGTCCCTTCCAACGCTACCATTCTATGATTCTATGAATGCATCAGATCATAGCGTATATCGTGGGCTGGTCGTGAAAACAGCGGCCAATATACGCTCATGTGAAAGAGGCCTTTCATAGCTGCGTATAAAGCTCTGTCTGTAAGTTCTGTCACAGATCCCACTACAAAGACCGGAAGAAAAAGCGCTGCATGCAGTACTTTTTCTTCTGTCCAAAAACCGAGCTGCTGAGTGGAAAGCAGGCGGACCCCATTATAGTCAATGTGGTCCGTTTAGTTCCATCCAGGGACTATGCCATTCGGCCATGTGGATTCCTTTTTTTTGGGCTCCCTAAAAAGAGAAAGAAAGCGGAATCCCCAATGCAGATGTGAAAGCACCCTAAAAATGTGCGATACTGGAACCCTACACGTTTTAAATTCTTTTTTATCCCCACTGGACCAAGAAGATTTAAAAAAAAGACAAAAAACAAAATAGAAAAATAACCAACTATCAGAAAGCTCACAGTAGTAAATCTCCAAAATACTAAATAATCATCTGCTAGTCATGCACAGATAGGTGACTGTACTACTGACCATAGGGAGACAATCCAATATATACCCTCTGTAGGAGTGCAGTACACACAATGGCCTGCAGAGGGTGGTAGAGAGGAATTCAGGCTGCAGGAACAAGAGGTAACACCTGTGGGTGTGGCAAGAGGCAGCATAAAAGTGTCAGTTCCTGACACTCAGGGAGAAGCTGGTCGCCAGCCAGATAGAGAGGCTATAGGAGCAGTTGTCAGGCACTTGGAGCCAGAGGTCCATGTGGACCAGCCGGGACTTGTCCTGAGTTTGACAGAAGAGGACACCCTCTAGATGCCCCAGGGGTGGGGGATAGTGACGGAGTCCCTGTCGGTTGTGAACCCGGAGGAACTGTATGTACCACACGTTTGCTAGTGGAAGCCAGATTTACCAGACATTCTGAGTCTCCGAAGCCTTTTCAGCATTTGATGCCCACCCATCCTGACTTAATGATGGCAATCCGATAGGCGAGTGACCCCAACTTGCCCCACTACATATTGCAGCCTCAACGTAAGCACTCTTCAGCCAGAGATTGCGGCTATAGGACACTCCCGCTGATGTCCTTATCTTAGGCAGTGTCATCTCCTTTCATAAGGAAGTGAAACCATTTGTTGGAATTTTTATAAACTTTTTCCACCTCCTCCCTTACAGGCCAGATGCGGAGATGGGGCAGTCTGCCAGATTTCCCAAGCAAACAAAGATTTAGAACATTTGCACATGGGAAACTTCTGGCGATGACTTCATGATGTCAACAAGTTCCTGGCATTCCTTTACTATGAAGTAACGGCACCTCCAGTCACTGCGGCGATTCCCAACCCTTTAAATGATCATATTGTCAAACTTCCCTGATATAAGATGGATATACCCTCATACTGACCAGGTCCATTCCTCTAATAGCCCAAGTGGCACTAAGATAGTGGTCATTTGGCTACTAAGAGATTTAAAGAATGTAGTGGACTCGTCGTTACGATGAGAGCGCCCCCTCTCGGTGGGGATTGGCAGGCTGTCATGTATAAAACAAAGCCGCAGATCCAGCACCGGTTCAAACACCACTTCATAGCATTCTTGTTGGTCTTCATGTTGCTATGGCCCCCTTCACACGGGCGTATTTGACCATGCAAAATTTTCGTGCGCAATACTTAGTGACTAGAACTCATTGATGTAGATAGATTGGGCTCATTCACATGCGCAGATTACAGCCACGCAAAAACACCGGCAGCATGGCTCTGCGTACCAAAAGTCCCCATAGAAGTGGGGATGTGGAGGAAATACGCTGGGAGATGCGTGAAACACTACGTAATTGTGCAGGAAAAATAATACATATGGAACTCATTAGACTAATTAGCCATGTCAATCGGTGTCTCTGTTTGCTGTGCGCAATTGAATGTGCCTTGCGGGTGCAAAAAGTGCAGTAAAATACGCTGATGTTTGCACAAAATAGTATCTGATTCTGTAAATACGCGTCTGTGAAAGCGGTCTAAGTGTGCTTTTAATCGTTAGAAGATTATCGTTAAGATTTTGGCGCAGATTTGATTGCAGTTCTGCAACAAATGTCACCTTTTCAGATGAGCTCCGGTCCACAGCAATAGCTTCAGATTTTTCAGCTGCGGAAAAGCGGCCACCTGTGAACACACCCCTAGCGCCCGGTCACAATGGCAATCACTATATTGCAGCGTGAAAATCGCGGCAAAAGCGCAACTTTTTTCCCGTGATTTTTGAGCGTCGAGCTGCTTTTTCCTGCAAACCCATCGCTGCCACCTGCGATTTTTAAGCACAAAAGTAATTGGACTTTCTATTGTTAAAAACACATCGCAAAAATCGCAAGTTTATGCTTGGCGATGCGATTAAAAGGAGGCTCCATAGGGAAACATGCGAGATAAAGAAAAAAGCGCAGAAAGAAAGGACATGCTGTGATTTTCTTTTTCTCACATTGCATGAGTGAAAACATCGCAAATGTGAAGGAATCCACTGAAAATCAATTGTTTCAAAATTCTGCGTTTTCACTCACTCGTGCATAGCTTAAAAACGCGTGAAGCCGCGGACTAGGCCATCACCAACTGACAATATAAACAGTAAATGAGCTGTTGCCGGCAGGAGTCAGCCGTCAAAGACAGCCGATACCTACCGTGTATGGAGTGGGATCAGCCTAAGGCTTCCAAACACGGCTGAGCGAGATATCGGGCTGTGAAACAATGGGCGATGCGTTCCGAGGGAACGGAAAAGATAGAACGTGCCGCGATCTGGGGCATGTGGGATTCATAATCATGCCAGATTTGTTCGTCTCGCAATGCACAAATCTGGTGCGATTTTCACAGCCGTGTAAAAACAGCCCAACCCAGAGATATCCACCTGCATGTATACAAGGTGATCGGCCGTAGAGCCCCTCCTCAGACAACGGGCTGTAAACCATTAACAGGGCAGCGGTGCCGGCAGGGCGGGGAGTTGCCTGAAGATCAGCTTAGAACACAAACAAAGCTTTTCCAGGAAACAGAAGCCGTGCGGAAGTCACCGGTATAAAACCGTCAGGGGGAAACTGTGGGCAAGAGCGAAACAAAAACTAGAGAGATGGCGAAAATCCGTGCAGCAAGCCGACGGCTCTCTGGTCTCTAATGTGGTATATGGTAAGGGGAACAAGCCAGATCTCACCCAGACGGTCACTTCTAGTTTGCCCCCCACATAGACTATTGTGGTTTGCAATTTCAGACAATGGACTCTGTAAGGCTAACTTCACATGGTTGAGCGCGATGGAAGCAGAAAAACGCGGCCCGATATTGCGCTCGAGAATGTGCAATTTACCTGTAGAGGCGAGACATTTGGGTAAAACCAACTTGCATCACTTCAGGGAAGTAGTGATGCGGGTTTAAAAAAAACAAAACAGAAAAAAAAAAAAATGCTCATGTATACGACCTCCATCAAAACAATTAGGTTGGTATTCTTGCGAGATTTCTGCTTTTCACAACATCTTGCGCCATTGTCTCGGCGTGTAATAGTGGGCCAAGTCATATGGTGGAGGATGTCTCATTCACCGGATGGTTATGGACGTATTAGTATAAAGCCGTCAAGTCTACAGAAATACGTATCCAGGAGACACTTCTTAAAGGGGAGAGGTGTCGGAATTTCCCACATGGATTTTGCCCGCTGACAGGGCTAAAACCGCGCGTGGATCTTCTGCGAAAGCCACGGCAGTAAGATGTGGATTTCGCTGCGGTCTTCAGAGGTGGGATTCACGTGGAAAATTCCACAGCAAATTGCGCACATATGTAACCTGCTGCTCTTTCCGCGTTCGTCATGTGCATTTGCGCAGGCAAAAAAAAAAAAAAAAAGCACTGACGCTCTGATTCATTGAAATGGTTAATGAGGTCCTGCAGAAGTGTTTCACGCATCACCAAGCGTATTTGCGGCTGCCCCCTGACTTCAAAGGGGGTTTCTGGAGCGCGAATGTACGGGATAATGGAGCATGCTGCATTTTATTTGCATGAGCAAAATGCGCAGGAAAATACGTGCAAATGAACAAAATCAATCGGTTCTATTTACTGCGTACTGCGCCCGCTAATACGCCTGTGTGAAGCCGGCCTAAAGCTGGTTTCACAGTGTCTTTTTTGCAAAAACGACTATTGCATTTTAACACAATTACTTGTTTTCTGTTAGGCCGCTGTCACGCGGCTGAGAAAATCGTGCGAGTTTTATGCGTTGCAGAATGCCTCGCTCATTGCTTTCAATCCGGGAAAAACATTACGCGGCGTGCAATGCAAAGTTTCCCATTGAAGAGAATGGCAAACACTCGCTGATTCTTTAACGCTCCTAATCGCTACTTCAAGGAACTGCTGGGAGGCGTTATTGCATGAAAGCGCATGTTGGCAAGCGCGATATTGGGCCAAGTTTCTTTGCCCGATATCGCACTCGCATGCATGTAGGTAGCGTGAAACTACCTTAATTATATTGCGTCTGTGCGACGTTTATATACGATGTCACTAAATGACAGAGCTGGAAATGGGGGGAAAAAAACAAAATAAAAAAACCAGACTGCGCATGACGCAGTCATGCGCAGTGAAAAAATCCCCAAAACACTGCTCTACGCAGCGACATGCCGCTCACACAGCGGTAAAACGCTGCGCCTTCCCACACGCTCGTGAGCCCGGCCTTAGTAAAACAAGGTCAGCACTTCTTGAGCCTCTCTGCTTAGACCTCTGCGTTGGGCCGTTCCTCTATTACTACAATTAGATG
Organism: Eleutherodactylus coqui; assembly: GCF_035609145.1. NCBI lineage: Eukaryota > Metazoa > Chordata > Amphibia > Anura > Eleutherodactylidae > Eleutherodactylus > Eleutherodactylus coqui. Next base: position 45,129,380 of record NC_089848.1, on the reverse strand, counting down.
ATATCATCTCTCATCCCTACGGAGTCGGCGCGGACTGAACGGCGTGAAGGGCGTCTCCACATACCCTCACAAGGCCCGGTCAGACCTGACGCTGTAGGGACACGGCCCGGTGACGAGGGGATCAGCTTCTTGGACGAGTAACAAATGTAACAACACAATACAAAGATCTACAAAGTGTTCCAAAAGTTGTCTGTTTTGATAAATACTAGTATTGCCTACAAAGTAACTAGTCGAGGATTTTACAGGACCGCACCATCAGCCGTGTATCTACACCCGGCGAAAGAAAAGGCACTATACGCCGATCCCATAGACTACGATGAGGACCGCAGGGATTCCACCTTGTAAGCTTATGGGACTACACCGCAATACCGCATGCAGGCAAGTCTCCGGGACGGCTGCCAGCTCCATGGATAACGCACAAAGCAGGTGTGGGGAGGACCGGGACCGCCTGGTAGTAAGGGATCGGAGCTATATCGGGATCGGACGCCGGAGACTCCACCATAATATACTTAAAGGGGGCCTCCATATTATATTTTTTCAGTAGAGGTCAGTTCCCCAAGCAGTAAAACAAATCTGTATAAACTCGCCCCTACCGTCTGTTCTGCGTTGGCCCTCTGACATTACATTTATAGGCTGCCCCGACGTCACAGAGGCGGCAGCCAATAACAATGCTCAATCGCTGAGCTCTGTTATTGGCTGCAGCACCTGTGACAGGTGGGACTGCAGTCTGTAAATAACCACAGGCACGGAAGGCTGAGTAGCGTAGCGGGACACAGTGGGAACGCGAGTCAAAGTGCTAATGACCACTTGTCCGTCATTCAGTGTGTGAGTTACATGTCAGTAACCGGCTCGTAGCTCCACCCCCTGATCACATGACAGTGACATCATCACAGGTCCTTTATCCTTCTTTTAAAGTGAATGAGGTATTACAGGCAGACTACATCCCCCACAAACTCTTGCGGACTCAGTTGCTATGGATACAGCAGTCATCAGTCTGGCAGTTTGTATGTTGTGAGACAGCTGCACACCTGTGTGGAGACTCCAATAAATGACACCTCACAAATTTACACATACATAGCTCGTGTGCTGACACGACCTGTGATGATGTCACTGTCATGTGATCAGTCACATGGTCTCTGAGCTGAGAGATTATGGACGGACTACATTCCCCACAATCCCCTGTGGCCTCAGTTGCTATGGATACAGCAGTACGCAGTCTGGCTGTTTGTAGCTAGTTGTGACACAGCTGGACACTTGTTGGTGTCATCTATTGGAGTCTCCACACAACATTGAAGCATAGTCCTTCACCACTATCTTCATATCGGACTGTGATATCATGTCATCTCAAAAGCTAATGCCGCCAACACCAGTCCAGCCTTCATCTAATCATCAACCGTTGTTCAGTGGTAAAACGAACAGTCGCTGTCATGCAAACATGTCACCACAGAGGGCAGTTTATGACACAGCGACAAGCCACTATGTCCCTTCAACCACCAGCTGAAGATTGTAGATCTCATGCAGCAGATATGCGAAAGCTATAAGCAAACATGTCTCCTCAGCGAGTGGCTGAAGTTCATAGATCACGTGAAGTTCATATGCGAACACAACGTAGCAGAGCTGTGTGTGTGGCGTGCATGTAGCAGAGCTGTGTGTGTGCGTGACGTGCATGTAGCACAGCTGTGTGTGTGTGTGAGACGTGCATGTAGCACAGCTGTGTGTGTGTGAGACGTGCATGTAGCACAGCTGTGTGTGTGTGTGAGACGTGCATGTAGCACAGCTGTGTGTGTGTGTGAGACGTGCATGTAGCACAGCTGTGTGTGTGTGTGAGACGTGCATGTAGCACAGCTGTGTGTGTGTGTGAGACGTGCATATAGCACAGGTGTGTGTGTGTGTGAGACGTGCATGTAGCACAGGTGTGTGTGAGACGTGCATGTAGCACAGGTGTGTGTGTGTGAGACGTGCATGTAGCACAGGTGTGTGTGTGTGTGACGTGCATGTAGCACAGGTGTGTGTGTGTGTGACGTGCATGTAGCACAGGTGTGTGTGTGTGTGACGTGCATGTAGCACAGGTGTGTGTGTGTGTGACGTGCATGTAGCACAGGTGTGTGTGTGTGTGTGTGTCGTGCATGTAGCAGAGCTGTGTGTGTGTGACGTGCATGTAGCAGAGCTGTGTGTGTGTGTGTGACATGCATGTAGCAGAGCTGTGTGGCGCCACCAGAAACACTGGTACTATAGTTTCCTAATAATTACTCGTCTACTATTTTCTACTTACAACCTAAACAATGGTTGTGCCAAACTTCATGTTTGTACAACACCGGGAAATTAAGAGAATTAGATGGTATCAGCGGAATATGTCAACACCGAAAGTATGGCTTGGGCTGCCTGAGCTAAAGGTAATGCCCAGGTCCCAGCCAAAAACTTCCCATTGGCTACCGGTAACACACCTTCTTCACACAGCCAGGCCCACCTGCAAGCTCTGACAGCATTTTCTCCCCATTTGTCAGCTGTGGATTGGCTCACGCGGTGGTACCAAGAAGCCGGCATGGAAGACTTCACGGCTGCAGACATCTCTGCTCTGCCGGCCGCAGCCTGTCACTCAGTGCTGCCACCGGGAGCCAGACTTCACCTGTGCAGACATCTCTGCTGTGGCAGCTGCAGCCTGTCCTGCCACCGGGACCCGGCTATTATAGAAGGCCGGACGGGCGTTACTTCACCGCTGGACACACATTTGTTAGCCAATCTGAATATAGGGCATGACCAGGGCATTTCCTCTAACTCAGGGCGGCCAACCCATGTCTCCACCCATACTTCCGCTGGAGACATATTGCACTAATACCGAATTAGATTAGGTACATTACATAGGGGGGCACTAACTTTTGCAATTGTATTAGCACATTGCGACCCTTTTACTTTTCCTATTTAGGACCTAAACAATAGCCGCATTAGTGCAAGCGAGTTTTTAAAAAATCAGCGGGAAGATATGTGCTGCCCCATCTTTCTCCCATGTAATATTAACAGGTGAGAATCCTGTTGGTGAAAACAAAACCATTGAAGTCAGTGGCTTCGCTTCGCCCCGTTATACGGCTGTGATGACCACGTCTGCAGAACAGGACAAAATCGCGCCCATCTGTTTAAGCCCTCCGTCAGCATAAAAACCATCGCTGGCTTCGAGTTACATGTAAAGGCTTCTCGCTCTGCACTTCACATAGAAGGTAAAGCGCCAAGTGAGAAACCCGCGATCCAGCGGCAAAGGGGCCGTTTACACTGAGCACTAATTATTCAGAATTTGTCAAATTCCTGCGGGTGTATGAACGTTCACCGCCCCGTGTAAGTGCATGCAGTGCTTGAACGACTGATGCTTGCAGTGAATAGAGGTGGGCAGGAAGGGGGGGGGGGGGATGCCAGCGATACTCGCTCCTGTGTAACAACACGGGAGTCAGCATTACTGGATGCGCTGATGGGCATCGTTTGCCCAACAGCTCGTTCCATCTAAATGGGGCAGAACTTTGCCTGTGTAAACTCTCTGCATGAGCGCTAACGACCTTAGCGGTGATGTCAGCGCCCGTGCAGTCATTTACCTGACTGCCGTTTGTGCTGGGACAACGGCATGCATCCCCACAGAGAGGGCTCTGAGCGCCCCCACTGGCACACGTGCCATAGGTTCACCACCACTGCTCTATGTACACATATACTCGCACACAGCAGATGAGTGCTGGTAATGTATGGAGCAGACCCAGAAGTTATACGTTATACAGCGGACACTGCCTGCAATAGTTGAGATTGAGGAGAATTCCAATCCTGGTCATTTAACCCCTTATATGCCATGGTCATTAATGACTGCAGCACCTAAATTGTTAGACAGAGTGACGGGGCTTGATCTGTCACCTGACTGCCTCACTTTTGCATCGCCAAGCACTTGTCATGCTCGCCCAGTTTCCTCAAAAGCCTGCCAAGTATGGAAGCCTATTGTCGGAGTATTGCAGTGTATTATACAATCAGCCATAATGTTCATGCCCCCCTGTAGGACAAAAGAAAAAAAAAGGGAAAATATAAGCAGCAGAGTCAGGATGACCAAGTTACCCAATGGTGATAGGACAGAGCGACGTTTTACAGTAGCGACCGGGCGACATGCTTACAGTCTAAGAAAGACCCTTCTACACAGGCAGGGGATAGGCAGCGCCTGAAATGCCGCTCTTCATACATTTCCCCCATACTATTATGTTTGACTCGGCATCGGAGATGGAAGTCATGGGGGGCAGCTCTTCTTGCCCATATCGTGAAGAGTGGCAGCTCTTTCGAGGGGAAGAGATCGGTCAGGCTACGTGCTGCGGGCGGCACGGCGCTGCCCCGTGACTTGAAGCTCCATGCCAGAGTAAGGCCGCCTGCAGACGGGCGGAAATTCCGCGAATACGCAAAAGTTCCACTAGCAGCACTTCAGATAATCCCACTTCAGGGTCAGGCTGGTAAGATGCAGAGCCAGGCCGGAGTCCAAACCAGGCAGATTCCACGTGATAAGCCAATAAGAAAAACAGTCGGCAGCATGCATGGATGTGAATAGCACAAAGACTTATTGCCCCATCACACAGACAGCGACGTTTCGGCCGTGGTGGCCTCATTCTCCGCAGAATTTCATCCCCTGGAAGCTGCCATAGGATTGCATTATAGCACGCACTCCTATGCAGACGGCCGCAGTTTGTCTGCGCGAAATCATGTGCAGCAAACAAACCGCGGCGCGCTCTAATTCTGTGAAAGAGCCGGAGCTGCGGGAGCGGGTGAGTCCGCGCTGCTCTCTGCAGGCGCTCGGGTTGGGTCTCGCTGCCGGATCCGACCCGGCCATCTACAGGCAGCCTAAAACTGCAAAGTTAGTTTTTTTTTAAATGCTACAATGTTTCAAAACGAGACCTACAGGGGGCGGTAGGCATACTCATCCAGGGACCATGCTGCACGTGGCTCTGGTGACACAGTCCCTCTAAGCAGGAAATGGTGTGAAACAGAAGAAAGTCAAACACTTCTCAGCCGCTGTACGACAGACAGGGCGGCGGGTCTCTGATTAGTCTGAAGGTCTCCCTAAAGGTGACTTACAGGAGTTTCCCTCTAACAAGCTTTCTACCCTCGGCTTCCCAGAGCTAAGGCCGCCGTCACACCTGCGTTAGGGTCAGTTCGGGGTTTGAGTAGAGGAACGGAAATAGAACGGATCTGTTTTTCCCCCATTAATTAGAATCGGCTTCCGTTACGCCAGCTTTGTGTTTTTTGGGTGGCACACTAAGGCCTCTCACGTTGGCGTTCGGCTCCGTCGGCGCTTTCTGTTTCTTCGTTCTATTTTTGGAACAGAGAAACTGTAACCAATCAGAGCGGAGATTTTTTTCCATTGAAATCAGCGGTAGAAAAACAAACATTTCAGTTAAATTACAGTTTTTTTCTTTTTACAGGACCAAAAACTCGCCGTCTGCAGCGGTATCGGTCCGGTAAGAAAAGAGAAAAACAACAGACGCTGAACGGATTTATACGGAACGCGGCGCTGATTTTTTTTTTTCTACCATTGAGTTAAATGGTAAAAATAAATAAATAAATAAAAATGGGATCCGTTTGGATTCAGGTAAACTTCAGTTTCTCGGTTCCAAAAACAGAACAGAGAAAATGAGAACCCCGAGGGAGCCCGAACGCAGGTGTGAGGGGTCAGCGTGCCGCAGCTCACCTGTAGGGGGGTGGTGGGGGTCGGCGTGCCGCAGGTGTGAGGGGGCCGCAGGCTACGGTCGTATCCGCATTAGGGTCCGCCGCTCGGAGGTTCCATCACAGATCCGGCACAAAATACCGGAAGACGACGTCCTGCATGGAGAGCGACTTCTTCCGGTAAACCGGCGGCCGGCCGAGCCGAGACCACATGGGCTTCATTAGAGGCAGCGGGGCCTGTCATAAGACCGATCTGTTTGGCCAGGGGGTCCCCCCTTCCTGCTTCCCTAACACCTGAACGCAGGCACGCTGTCCCCTTCCGCCCCCTCCAGGTGAGCCAGGCACGCTGCCCCCCTCCAGCTGAGCCGCAGAACGGCGCCCCCTACAGCTGAGCTCAGCTGAGCCGCGGCACGCCGACCCCCTCCGCCCCCTACAGGTGAGCCGCGGCACGCCAACCCCCTCCGCCCCCTACAGGTGAGCCGCGGCACGCCGACCCCCTCCGCCCCCTACAGGTGAGCCGCGGCACGCCGACCCCCTCCGCCCCCTACAGGTGAGCCGCGGCACGCCTGCTCCGTCCGCCCCCCTCCAGGTGAGCCGCGGCACGCCTGCTCCGTCCGCCCCCCTCCAGGTGAGCCGCGGCACGCTGAGCCCCTCCAGGTGAGCCGCGGCACGCTGAGCCCCTCCAGGTGAGCCGCCTCACACCGCCCCCTGTAGGTCACTCACCAGCTGCGCCAGCTTCAGGAAGAGGTGCTTCCGCTCCAGCTCGGAGCCGCAGTAGGAGTTGGACTTGCTGGAGATCGCCTCTGTGGTGGAGCCGTACGCCGGGGCCGTGGTGTCCGCCATGACCGTAGACGTGCAGTGCGGGCTGGGGTCTCGTCCGCCGGGCAGTGACGGCTTCTGCTGCTCCGTACTCTCCGCACTTCCCTTCTTCTTTACAGACTCCGAGAAAATGGCTCCAAAACCGAAGAGAAAGTGAAACTAGCCGCGGCGAGGCGTCTCCCGGGCTCCCCCTGCTGGCGACGCCCGGCCTCCTCCTGCTGATACTGATAGCTCCCGGGCCCCCCCTGCTGGCGGCACCGTGCGGTTCATCGGCCACTATTTCCAGGAACAAGAAAGTGTGACAGCTGCTGTGTCATTGTCACCTGGGCGGCCGAGCCTGTCCGGGGAGTTCCGGGCTACAAACGCCGCCAGTTGCCGCACCTAATAACACCTTCCCTCCTGATCTTCTCTTCTTTTTTTTTCGTTGTTTTTTTTCTAACCCAACTTTCAAAAATTCATAACTTTAGTATTTCCCGGTGACCGAGCTACAGGAGCGCTTGCTGTTTGCAGGCCGCGTTCTATATTTCAGTGGTACTATTTGAAGTTCCATATAATGTGCTGGAAAACTTTTTTTCTTTTTTTAAAGTGGAGTGAAATGGTAGAAAAAAAACACAATTTCTATGGGTGGAGAGAGAGAGAGAGAGAATTTTTATATTTTTTTTTTATAAAGGTAGATCTCATTTTTTTACCATTTTCCGACCCCCATAACTTTTTGTTTTTTCTTTCTGTTGGTGCTGTGAAAAAGATTGCTGCTGACAAGGGCGGATGAGTAAGTGAGGATAAAGGAGAGTGAAGGCCCATTTACACGCAACGATTATCACTCAAAATTCACTAAAACGATGGCTTTTGAGCTATAATCCTTCCGTGTAAATGCTACCATCCTGCACTTTTCGTTTGAACAATGAATTTTATGTGAGCTTAAAAACCATCATTCAGACCACAGGCTGTTCTCTCCAGGGGAGCAGGAGATAACATTGTTTTCTCTTAGCAGTCCATACCAGAACAATGGAGCTAATTGCAGAGCTTAGACCACCTGCTGAGTTTTGCAAGCAGCTCTGGAGGTTCATTTGCATGCAAATGAAGCTGATAAAGTACTAATGGGCATTAGAGCCCATTAGTACTTTATGCAAAAGGATCAGTAAAGCCCCATTAACATGCACAGATGATCGCTCAAATTTTGTTGAAAAGAACAGTTTAAGCAATCATTTTGCATAAAATACTAATGGGTACTGATTAGAGATGAGCGAACGTACTCGTTTCAAGTAATTACTCGATCGAGCACCGCGATTTTCGAGTACTTCCGTACACGGGTGAAAAGATTCGGGGGGCGGGGGGAGGCGTGGCGGAGCGGGGGGTAGCAGTGGGGAATAAGGGGGAGCCCTCTCTCTCTCTAACTCCCCCCCACTCACCCACGGCGCCCCCTGAATCTTTTCACCTGAGTACGGAAGTACTCGAAAATCGCGGCGCTCGGGTGAAAAAGGGGCGTGGCTGAGTAGGTTCGCTCATCTCTAGTACTGATGCTCATTAGTAGCTTATTAGCTTCATTTGCATGTAAATAAGGCTCCCTTCGCTATATGCAGATAACAGCAGGTGGTCTGTTATCTGCACACAGCTCCATTGTTCTGCTGCTGGACTGCAACTGAATACAATGTTATCCGTGCTCCTGTGGAGAACTCAGTCTGCGGTCCCTGCTATCATGAACGATGGATTTCATGCTCACATGAAATCCATCGTTCGGCAGAAAAGGAAACGATGGTAGGATTTACATGCAGCAATTATTGCTCCAAAGCCATCATTTGAAGGAATTTTGAGCAATAATTTTTGCGTGTAAATGGAGCTGAAAACTTCCAATTGTTTGAAAGATTATCTTTGCGTGTAAATGGGCCTTAAGTAAGGATATGTGAGTGAGTAAGGGGTCAAGCGGAGAGCCTGGTAACTACAGGCTAGTAATGCCCCATTTACATGCAAAGATGATCGCTCAAAATTTGTTTAAAAGATAGGAAAATGACAGTTTGAGCTATCATTTTGCATAAGCTGCTAATGACACTAATGCCCATTAGTAGCTTATTAACTTCATTTGCACGTAAATTAGGCTCCCATTGCTGTATGCAGATAACAGCAGGTGGTCTTTTATCTGCATACAGCCCCTTTGTTCTGCCATGGGACAGCAGCAGAATACAATGTTATCAGCGCTCCCGTGGAATCACAGCGTGCAGTCCCTGCTATCAGCTGTCCAGCCGAACGATGGATTTAAAGCTCAACATAAAATCATCGTTCTGCCAAAAACTAAACAATGATAGAATTTACACGCAACAAAAGACATTGTTTGAGCGATAATCGTCCTGTGTAAATGGGGCTTTAGTCTCACTTCAATAATTGGAAAATTATTCGAGGGGTTTCTGAGAGACACCATCCTAGAATACCTCAATGAGAACAACAGTATAACCCCTCATCAGCATGGGGTCATGAGGGGGCGATGATGTCAGACCAATCTGATCAGTTTCTACGATGAAGTAAGCTCTAGGCTGGACCAGGGAGAATCTATTGATCTCGTATATCTGAACTTCTCTAAAGCCTTTGACACCGTGCCGAATAATAGGCTAATAAATAAAATGAGACAGCTCGGATTGGGTGAAAACGTGTGTAAGTGGGTAAAGAATTGGCTCAGACATACAAAGCAGAGGGTGGTAATAAATGGTTCATACTCTGATTGGGCCACCGTCGCTAGCGGGGTGCCACAGGGTTCAGTATTAGGCCCCATTATGTTTAATATATTTATCAACGACCTGATAGAGGGACTGCACAGTAAAATATCAATATTTGCAGATGACACAAAATTATACAATATAATCAATACAACGGAGGACAATGTGCGGCTACAAACGGACCGAGATAAGCTGGGGGCTTGGGCAGAAAAATGGCAAATGAAGTTCAATGTTGATAAATGTAAGGTTCTGCACATGGGCAGGAGAAACGGATGTCACCAATATACACTAAATGGGGTACAGCTAGGGAAAAGTGATATGGGAAAAGACCTGGGGGTACTAGTGGATAATAGACTAAACTGGAGTAACCAATGCCAGTCAGCTGCTGCAAAGGCAAATAAAGTTTTGGGATGCATTAAAAGAGGTATAGGGGCGAAGGACGAGAACATTATCCTTCCATTATATAAGGCACTTGTCAGGCCTCACATGGAATACTGCGTACAATTCTGGACACCGGTGCTCAGAAAAGATGTCACAGTGCTTGAGGGGATTCAAAGAAGGGCAACTAAACTAATACATGGAATGAAGGGACTGGAATACCCAGGGAGGCTGTCCAAATTGGGATTATTCACCCTGGAAAAAAGACGGCTAAGAGGTGATCAAATAACCATGTATAAATACATGAGGGGACAATACAAGAATCTCTCCTATGATCTGTTTATACCCAGGACCGCGACGGTAACCAGAGGGCATCCACTACGTCTAGAAGAAAGCAGGTTTCCTCACCAACACAGAAGAGGGTTCTTTACTGTAAGAGCAGCGAGACTGTGGAACTCTCTGCCTGAGAGCTCTTTCACACAAGCACATATACAGTACGTTTTCATGCCCTGGCGTATATACGCGCCCATGAGAAGCATTGATTTTCAATGCATCCACTCACACCAGTGAATATACGGCGTGTAAATACGCCGGCAGCGTGAAAATTAGAACATATACGCAGCCGGTGTATATACGCTCAGCCAAAAGATCGTTCTGGAACTATGTTTTGGCCAATATACGCTGGCAGGTCCTATAGACTCCTATGGGAGCAGGGAAAGAGAAGGGAGGGGGAGGCTGAGAAAAGCTTACAGGTGCCTCTATATAACAAGGTGGTGGGGGGTGGGGGGTGGAAACAGGATGAACTGGATGGACGTTGTCTCCCTTCAGCCTAACATACGATGTACGAAGGGTCATTTTTTTGCAGGACAAGCCGTGGTTTCTATTGGTATCATTTTGGGGTGCATATGACTTTTTGATCACTTTTTATTACTTTTCTTTTTTTTTTTTAAATGGTGACCAAAAAAGCGCAATTCTGGCATTGTGTATTTATTTATTTTTTAGAATATTTACCGTCTGGGACAATAAATATGCCATTTTGGCAGATAAGACTTTAAGGCCGCCTGCACACTGCCTGGTCGGATTCCGCAGGCAATCTATGAAGGCGCAGGCACACTTTAATAGGCATTCATCCATGGCAGCCCTGGGAGCCTTCAGGAGGCCCTGGGCTGCCATAATGACTGAACCGCACCTCGCGATCTTGTCGTGAGAGGTCTGTTTGGGGCTCCTGAATGCCAATTGGGGGGATTTAAATGGAACTGTCAGAATTGAGTTGAGTTAACAGCCATAATATGCATGAATGCTGATCGCTGCTGTTGCAGGTGGGTGTCCGCTCTAAAACACAGCCGGCACCTGCCTTGTATGGACCAGGATCGGCTCCCAATCCTGCTCCCTACATACCCCATGCCCCCATGAAATACCATATTTTTCGCTTCATAAGACGCACTTTTCTTTGTCCCCCCCCCCCCCCCCAAAGTGGCGGGAAAAAGTTGCTGCGTCTTATGAAGCGAATGAGCTGAAATTCGTTGCATCGCCATTTGTTTGCGCGATAACGCTGACTAAATCGTGGTCACGCAAAAAAATCATGATCAAATGTGTGATCAATTACCAGTTCTCTCTCCTCCCCACTGCCGCCCATACGTGTCGCTGATTGGTGGTGAGTGCCATGGAAGAATACTGCTGCTGCTTCTCCGCCTCCACCAATTGGCTTTTTCTCTTCCTCCTGTTGAACGAGCGCCGCTGTGACACAGAGCTCCGGGAGTTCAGACTTCTGCTGCTCCTTCTGCTCCGTCGCCCAGCACTTTCCCTGGGCGAGTTAAAAATATTTTTTGCCCATATATCCCCTCTAACACGGGGGGTGCGCCTTATAAAGTGCAAAATACAGTAAGTACACCATATGTCCTTTGGAGTGAAGGTTTAAACATTTTCAGGGTGCATTCAGACGACCGTATATCGGCCAGGTTTTCACGCCGGCTGATATACGGCATCTCTCTCTGCAGGGGGAGGAGGCTGGAAGAGACGGGAGCAGTGCTCTGAGCTCCCGCCCCCTCTCTGCCTCCTCTCCACCCCCTCTCTGCCCCTCTGCACTATTTGCAATGAGAGGAGGCGGAACAGGGCAGGGCTAAGTTGCGGTAATTAGCTCCACCCCCATCTCGCCTCTCCTCATTGAAAATAGTGCAGGGGGGTGGAGAGGGGGCGGGAGCTCAGAGCACTGCTCCCGACTCTTCCAGCCTCCTCCCCCTGCAGAGAGAGACGCCGTATATCGGCCGGGCGTGAAAACCCAGCTGATATACGGTCATCTGAATAAGCCCTTAAGTGGGGGGAAAAAACAATTGCGCCATTCCTTTTGTTTTTATGGTGCAATAAAAACATGCTAGCTTTATTTTGTGGGTCAGTACAACTGCATTGATACCAAATTCTCAAAAAAATTGCTTTTAAAGAAAAATTGTCTTTCTGTCGCCACCTTTTGACCCATAACTTTTTTTTTTTTGTCAATGGCGGTCACTGAGGACTTGTTTTTTGCAGGGTGACCTGTAGTTTTTATTCATACCATTTTGTTGTACGTACAACATTTTGATGACTTGTAATCAATTTGTTTCTGGAGACAGGAAGGCTAAAAATGCACATTCGTGGCATTCCGTATATTTTATTTTTTGTTTCTCATTACTAATCCTACACAAAATGGGATAATTTAACAATTTTGACTTTTACAGATGCAGCGATACCTATTGTTACATTTTTTTTGTGAAGTGACGACTGTGAAAACTTTTAATATTTTATTTTAACAATTAAAAAAAAAAATCTTTTATTTATTTACATTTTTCTTCACATTAGCGTTTTCGCGTCCATTCATACGGGCGTATCACGGGAAAAATGCGCAACAGCGTGGAAGTTCTTCAGTCAGCAGAAATCCTCAGAATGACTTCTAATAGCTTAAATAGAGCGAGGCGCCTTCTTTTCCGAGCGCTGGGCGCAGGTAAACTCCCTGCCCGTCCCTTTTTTTTCAGCTCCCATAGGAGTCTATGAGAACTTCCAGCGTTTTTCGGCAAAAGATAGGGTAAGACCTATCTTTTCACGCAGCGAGAAGAATCGTCGACTGAAAACGGTTGTTGATTTATCGTTTTGATGGCGCAATTTTTTTCACGCAAATGAAAATTGCTCATATGAATGAATGCGGTTGAATCTAATGCTTCACATCGTAGCAGGTTTTTTGCGCGCAGCTTCAATAGCTACGTAAAAACGCTTGTGTGAATGAGGCCTAACAGAGACCCTCTTCAGAGACCCTCTTTCAACTCTCCTTAATCTCTCCATGTGTTTATATTAGTCTTTCATATAACCACGCTCCCTGAATTTGTCGCACAACTCTTCCAATCTTTCATGTGCCGGTGATTGGTCAGATATGGTTCTCATAAGCCATAGTGTTTTAAATGGTAAACCTCATATTGCACGCCCTGTGATATGTTTTACAGTCCCAATGCAAACAATGGGCCATGCTTTCCCGAGGAAGGCTAAAATACGCTCCGCTTAGAATTTTTAAATGCTTTTCAGTACATTATGGCCGCCTGCACACGAGCGGGTCGGATCCGGCAGCGAGAATTCTCGCCGCGGGACCTGACCCGAGAGGCTGCAGGGACGAGCGCGTACTCTCCCGCGCCTGGCGGCCCCAGCTCTTGCATGCGCAGACCGGAGCTGGCGGCCGGGTGAGTGCGTGCCCTGCAGAAAACTAGGACATGCCGCGGTTTGTTTGCCGCGCGAGATTTCGCGCGGCCAAACCGCGGCCATCTGCGTAGGAGTGCGTATTGTAATGCACTCCTATGCAGACTTTCAGCGGCGGAAATCCCGCGGCGGGATTTCCGCCCGTGTGCAGGCGGCCTATAGGGTACACTTACATGGTACCGCTGTAAAACACAACTCGTCCCGCAAAACATGAGCCCTCAGGCATCATGGTTAAGTAAAAGAGTTATGATTTTTTATTTTTATTTTTTTTAAGATGAGGGAGGAAAGCCTGAAACTGTCTCGTTATACCAACAATGTACAGTATAGGCCTGAGGGCTCAGACACACAACTAAGATATCGGCACATATTACGTACGCAATGAATGGAGTCGTGTGAATGAGCCCTAAACCTGATTCTTTTCACTCTGCCTTCTAGTGCCGTTAGATATTGGAAAGGTTTTCTACGCTCCTTTAACCCCTTCTCACTCCAGGGCGTAAGTTTACGTCCTGGCAGCGGGGTACTACCCGCAACAGGGCGTAAACTTACATCCTGGTGATAGCGCGAGATCCAGCAGCGGGAGCCGGCTGTCAGTCATAGCCAGCCAGCTTCCCACTGCAACAGCGGGGGTGCATGGGAGATGCGCCCCCCGCTGTTAACCCCTTCTCTGCCACGATCTATGTAGATCACGGCATGAGAAGGGTTCACAGAGGGAGTGCGCTCCCTCTGTGAACTTGCCGGGGTCTCGCGATATGAGAAGGGTTCACAGAGGGAGTGCGCTCCCTCTGTGAACTTGCTGGGGTCTCGCGATATAAATCGCAGAGAGCCCGGTTGGTTGCCATGGCAACAGGACACCAGAACCAGGCGTCCTATATTGCCAGTGCCTGTGATCGCTGTAAGGTGATAAGGCATTGCAGAGCAGTAGTGCTGCAATGCCTTATCACAGCGATCATCAGTACCCTGCTGCAAGTCTCCCATAGGGACACAAATAGTGTAAAAAATAAAATGAAAAAAAAAAAAGTACAAAAAAGAAAAATGTAAAAAAAAAACACAACCTTTTTTGTGCTTTTTCTAATAGCATAAGAAAAGGTAAAAAAATGAAAATGCCACATCTTTAGTATCATCGCGTCAGTAACGATGTGTACAATAAGCTGCACATCCTTTTTATTCTACATGGCAAAAATGCTAAAAAACTGAGGCAAAATGCTAAGTTTTAGCATTTTGCCTCCCAAAAAAAACGCAATAAAAGTGATCAAAAAAAGCCGTATGTACCCCCAGATAGTACCAATAAAAACTACAGCTCATCTCGCAGAAAATAAGCTTTCACAGAGCTCCGTACATAGAAAAATAAAAAAGTTACAGGCCTTTGAATGCAGCGATTTAGAAAAAAAAAAAAGATTTCCAAAAAGGAGTTTTATTGCAGAAAACCCTAAAAAAGATAAGAATTTTGGTATTGTTGTAATCGTCCCGCCCCGCAGAAAAAAGTGGATTGTGTCATTTATGCTGCATAATTAACGCTGTAAAAAAAACCCAAAAAAATCTATGGCAGAATTAATGAGTTCTCTCCCTTTTATCATAAAAAAAATAATTAAAATTGTTAAGGGGTTAAAGCCTCCACGTGTAACATGTCCATTTGTTAGACTTGACCCGGCGCCAGGTCTGCATAGATACTGGGTGCTGAACCCTATAGCTTTGTACATGTAAAGGAAGGCTACTGTTGCACTGAAAGGCATCGGGCTAGGACTATCTTCTATGGGTGAACAAACAACTGAGCGCTCCTGCATCACACGGGATTGCTGGTCTTCTTTCTTGACATTTTAGGAGCATTGTCTTGCTGGAAGCTCAGCTATGGCAAAGTTTGATCTTTCTGGCAGACACCATTCTCTATTGTTTCTGTATTTCTAGAAAATTCTTCTACCTCATGCCACTATCTATGTACTGGCGTGCAGTCAACCCCTGCTCTAGGAGCAATGGGAGGAGACAGGGATTAGATATTAGACATAGAGGGTGATCAATGAGTGGAACAGGTTGCCACAGGAGGTGGTGAGTTCTCCTTTAATAGAAGTGTTCAAACAAAGGCTGGACAGGCATCTGTCTGGGATGATTTAGTGATCCTGCACTGAGCAGGGGGTTGGACCCGGTGACCCTAGAGGTCCCTTCTAACTACCATTCTCCAGCTGAGCACTCCTAGAACATGCTGCTGTCGCCACACCATCCTTCACATTAAGGATATATATATATTTTTTAATTAAAAGCCTCAGCAGTTGGCATGAGCTGACTGAAGTGACAGCGGCACTTGAGTGAGCACTGTTTTACTTTAATTCATACCCTGTACATTGTATAGCAGCTGACCAACGAACCTAACATCAAGGGCCTGAAGAGTCCGCAATGCTCACCGCGCACACAGCCTCTTCAATCAGCTGATCGGCTAGGATCCCAAGTGACGGACCCCAGACTATCAACTACTGATGACCTATCTTGAGGACAGATCATCAATATTCTAGTACTGGAAAACCCCTTTAATTGTATGCTGCCACAATGGTGCATGAATGGCACTTGTCTAATACAGAGAATGGGATCAGTCTTGTATTACGGCCCGCTCACACAGGCGTATTTTCTGTCCTCATTCTGTGTATTTTTTACTGACTGAATATGGAAACATTGCTGTAAACTGGTGTCTTAAGATGTGTCCCCCCCTCCAATTCATGTAAAGAAAAAAAAAAAAAACACCACACATACTATTTTGGTCTGTGTTATAGACCTAAATCACCCATGAAAAAAATCAGTGAAAAAGAGACGTTACATGCATATAAACTGCTTATGCAAATGTATAGATGGAGCAAAATCTCTGCAGCGCCACCTATTGGAAGGCAGCATTCCTGCAAGTTAATGTTAGACTTTTTAAAGAAGTCTTAGAACAAAGGACAGGGAATTGTAATAAAAAGTCAGAAACCGTGTCCAGACAGCCGTTTTGGGGTGATCGCCACTCAGTGTGCAGTAGGTTTCTGGCTTGGCTAGTGAGAGGCCTAGAGATGTGGGTCAGGAAAGGTATTGTTTCTCCTTGAGAGCACCTAGAAGGTGAGTGAGGAGACTTATTCGGCCATTCATGCTTCTCTGGGAAATATGTATATGGAAAGATGGACCATGGATGGCCTTCTAAGTCTCCTCGCACTCCTCCTAGGTGCTCTTAAGGAGCAACAATTCTCTCTCCTGATACCATGCATTGAAAGGAAGGCGAAAAGAATAAACGTGACATCAAATTGTTATTTTTTTGCGTATGCAGACCCGCACATATACAGTAAAAACAGTGCGTTTTTCTCAGTCCAATATTCCATATGCCTGTGTAAACGAGGCCTAAGCAGTTCTTTAGAAATATTTAGGGATTCCCATTTTCCACCCTACAATATGCGGTAAGTACTTGTCATGAAATAAACCACACACCAATAGTTTTCATGGATATATTTTCTTTTTCTGCTGAAAGTACATTTTTGGGAGTTTCCATTTTGGTACAATTTCACTATATAACAAATTGTTGCAACTGAAGTCAAATGGTAGGTAAATCCATTCATATCCTTCTTAAAAGGCGAGAATTGGCACTCAAATACAGATGGAGCTGAGTTATGGGTCATATATATACAATCTTAGGAGGAAAGAAACAAAAACATTCTTAGTCCATAAAGCATGCACTTTTCTTGACAACTTCCATCAGAAACTATAACCCATCCCTTGCAAATTAATTACTAATTTGGAAAAGATGGGTAAAATTAGACTTGTGCGCTTAGGATACATTTGAGAAAGTGGAGGGGGGGGGGGGTGGTAGTAACTACCAGACTTAATTTATGGATCCAAGATGAGAAGAGACTAAACAGTTTACCTGGTCAACAATACAACTATTTGAAGGTCTTGTTCTAAAATCAGCAGAAAACGCGGTAAATTTGGGGCGGGGGGGGGGATTAAATTTGACAAAATGAGATTGTCGTTAAGTAATCATTCCCTGAAATTTACACCGGAGGAGCTTATACCAAAAAATGTGGAATATTTTGGTTTTAAAGCACATTAGGAGTACCGTTGAGAAAAAAAAAGTGGAGTTTCAGCATACGTGTATATCCGGTAATCCAGATTCTATCTAGAAATTATATCCCAGCTGATATTATATAGAATAATATTTCGCCAGGCCTCTCAGTAGTGCTAACTAAAGAAAACTAATATAAGGCCAACATATCAAAATATGTCAACTTAAATAAAAATGTTAAATCTATGCAGATAATAAATACAACTTTATTAACTGATTGTAGAAGACAGGACTCCGTGAACCACCAATATAAACCATAGCGGCTAGTGCAGTGCTATACGCGGCAGACAGACAGATCTGGAGACGGTCGCTTAATACAACACGGTGAAACTAATCTCTGCCTTAATGAAAACATACAAAGTAGTAATTCAGTGCTTGTAGTCAATTGGTAATAGAACCTGCCCATACCGTCGGTCATTGTATTGTTGAGCGCAGCAGCAATCTTTATTAATGCCAGTTTTCATTACTTAGGTTCAGCATTGAATTGTGTTCTACAAAGCGCACAAAACATTAAAATTTGCCCCCTTGTCCATTTATCTGACAAACCGAACCGTTTTTTTTTTTTTGTTAACCATCAGTACCCCATAGAATTGTGGCTTTATTCGGATTCATTTTCTCCCCCCAGAATTGGTAAGCAACTGTAAAAGGTGGCAGTTCTACCGAACAGTGGCTTAACAAAACAAGAGCAACTCAAAAAAGTCAATCTGTGCTGTAAAAAAAAAAAAAGAATTTATATATTTCAGTCCATTTCTATTATCCCACAACTATATTTTGTTAATTTGGGCTATGTCAAAACGATGAGTGTCTTCACACCAAAAAAAAAAAAAAAGTGGGGGGAAAAAAAAAAAAAGTTGGTCTCTGCCGTTTCCACAATCACTGAGAAAGTAAAATGCAGAGGCGATTATACACAACTCCGAAGGGGAATTTGCTTTGCAATCTTCAAGATGCTTCACTTTCTGTAGGGGAGGTTGGTGACGTAGGGGAAACCAGATCGGGTTTACGGGAGATTCTCTCCAGTTCTGCTTGGACATCTGTTAACACCGGCTTCTGGCCTAAAGGACAAGATTAAACAGTTAGCAGTGACATTACATAGAGCATGCAGAAGCATTTCCCCAATCTGTTGGGGCTCTGGTCACTAACACCTGAACTAAACAGAGGTATAGGGGGAATGGACTGCAGACCGATGAGCTTTCACCAGTTTTTAGCAGTGGTGCTCTGCCAGAAAATTAGTAAAATTATTGTAATTTACTGGCTTATATTATAGCACGTCTCTTGGGCTGAGGGCGGACATACCCCCTTCCAATAAGCCCGACCTATGGCTATAAGCACTGTAAAGGTGGTTTCACACAGGTTTTTGTGGTGTTTTTTCTGGCTTTGGCTAAAACTGCCTGAAGTGGATATATTTCCTTTAAATCCACTTCTGTCCCTGTTTTTATGAAAAAAAAAAAACCTGCCACAAAACCTGTAAGAGAAACTACCTTTAGGGTTCCTGCACACGGGCGGATTTGATTTGCAACAATTTCCGCAGCAAATACCGCCCATAGCCTGCTATGGAGACACGCTGCTTCCTGCACATGAGCTGAAATCCATCCGGACTTTAAAGAAAAAACACTCATCAGTCTCTTGGCTTACAGCAAGGACGTCTCTAACAAAACACATCATCGCTGGAGGCCAAGAGACTGGCAGGCGAGCCGGCAAGACTTCAGGAGAGTGGGGAGAAGGAGAGTACATTTTTGAAAGAATTATTTCTATTTTCTAATTTTATTAAACCAGTGCCGCCCCCCTCCCCCAATCTGAGGTCCTTGCATAATCTCCAGCAATATTAACAACTTGGATTTGTTGCAAATTTTGACCTTCCCCATCAAACTCAATTTACACTATGGGTTTCTGTAAATGCCATCGACTTTGCGGCCACCATGATACACCGCATGCTTTCTGAATACGAGTCCATGGTGGGAGATAAGCAGCTTATCCACCCATGTAAACATACTGTAAAAATGAAGTAGCTTATTCAAGTGTTAAGGCCGTTTAGCACGATTGTCCAAATGGCCTAGGCTTATCTCATCATTGTGGCTTTGTTGTGATTACCATCTGTAAGTTTGCTATAGCCATACAAGTGGTCACCCCTGAATAACCAAGTAAAAGGCCAGAGTTGAGAACTATGTAAATAAACTGATGGCGTGGCTTCAACCCTTCGCAAATTAGCTCCATTATTCAGCAAAGCCACGAAGCCATCAATACCTCCAAAATGTGGCGATCTCACTTCATAGAGAAGAACTGAATCAAAGATGCAATTGACTTTACAGCCCCATTGGATGCTGCAGCTGATTATGCTGTATGACACAAGCATATGTTCTACACCGAATTGCCACTTTATTGGAGACACCCATTTTTTTGGAGCTCCTTTGGCCTCTAGACCCGCAGTAACTTTAGCTACAGGAATCAAAGGACCCCGGATGTGCCAACAAACCATTCCCACACCATTACTCCAACTTCGGAAGCTTGATCGTTTCACATCTGGCAGGAAGATTTCATAAAATCATGCCGCTTGCATTAAATTCTGACCCTCCTGCCAGCGTGGTGCAATTTAAGTCTGGATTCATGTTACCAGGCAAGATAGAGGATAAGTGTCTGACCGATGGGGTTCAACCACTGGAACCGCTGCCAATCACAAGAATGAGGGTCCCTACTAACAGCCTCACGAATGCAGCGGCAGAGCATATGCACCGTCACTCCATTCATCTCTACAGGGCTACTGAGGAGAAGCTGATATATAGATGAATGAAGCAGTAGAGCATGTATTCGACTGCTGCTCCATTCACATACGGGGACATGGGACTCATTTTTTGTGATTAACAGGTGGACCCCTCCACTGATCGGACAATTACCCCCTATCCTGTAGATATAAGATTACTACCCTCCCCTTTTATTTACAGTTTTCCATAATCTGCAGAGAGAGAGTTTCCCAAGTCAGTAATTTGGTACGCCTCGCATAACGCCTCATTTTGCAATCCAAAGGTGGAGTAGCTGTTTTCTTTGGCAGCGGTTGGTATTACCTCCTGAATTGCCCGCAGGGCTGCCTGTTCCTCCAGGTCCGGGTGTCCCAGCTTTCTTGCTTAACAAGCTGTTGAAGAAGTTTGCTAGCACTCCTTCGCTTGTCGTTCCAGCTGTGATGAAAGCACATGAAATGGTTAATGCGAGCGCTTCACGTTGCAATATCATTTCTCTGCTAAAGTGTAACAGTCAGCACTTCCCATACCTTTCATATTGGGGTCAATTTTCTTTGTGCCAGCTGGGACTGGTGACACACTGGCAACATTAGAAGTGCCCGACCTGCTGGGTGTCCTTGGAGAGCCACCGGGGACTCTAGGAGATGCATCCTGTGATAAAGGAACATAAGAGTTAGCAGGGGGATCCAACTTAAGCTCGTTATGTCAAACGGTTGGTCCGTCCATGTATAATACATGAAGGAATGCCAGAAATAGAAAAATGTCATAGCGACAGCGCTGAACACGAGGGATGCCGGGAGCTCGACACCCTTCTTCTTTCACACTGGCGTTGCGAGTTCTCTGCCCCCATTAACCTCATCACGCCCCAAGGCGCACAGTTATGCCTTTGGGCACGCAGGGTATATTGGGAGCAGATCCCCCTCCATACACAGCGGGTGCCAGCTGTCTTAGACAACGGACATCCACCTGCAACAGCTGTGATCAGCGTTTCAGTCCGAAAGTACAGCCTTCTGTTGCTGCAAAAAGGCTGACCCAGAAAAAAAAAAACAACAACCGTAAAAGTGTGTATTGCGTTTCATCAAAATACTAACGACTAGCTGTCCGTCCGTGCGTGGGTTTGTGAGTGACTTACATGCTCCGCCTCTGATCTCATGATGGTGATGTCATCAAAGGTCCTTCATCCCCAGTGAGGGAGTTACATGCTCGTCCCTTGATCACATGACAGACATCACAGGTCCTGTCCAGCTGCATATTATTATATTCCACAACACTTCTGCTTGATTCGCAACCTGATTGGTTGTTTGGGTTGGCTGATTCACAGCGATTGGTTGTTTGGGTTGGGTCGAGCAGAAGTGTTGTGGAATATAAAAATATGCTGTCCGGCTAGACGTTTGTTAGTATTCCATAGCAACTAAAACCACAGGGGGGTTGTAGTCCGCCCGTAATCTGCACAAGAATGCAGGACCTATGATGATATCAGTCATGTGATAAGGGGCGGAGCATGCAAGTCATGCACTCTGGATGAGCATCACCGTCATGTGATTAGGGGCAGAGCATGATGGTGACGTCATCACAGGTCCTTCCTCTCCTGTGCTGTGCTGCTTCTGATCCCTGTTGTATGGGATGAACAATGTATGTATCAGAGCTGTGTGTGTGACGTACATGTAGCAGAGCTGTGTGGTGCACTGCGCCACCAGAAACACTGGCCTATAATTTCCTAATAAATACTAGTATTTCCCTATTGATCTGTAGTGAACATCTGTCCGCAGCGCTGTATGTACAAGCAGCCTTATTGTCTTAAGCTCTCCTGGGTCATTAGTTGCTTTATGTATGAGTGATTGTCAGCGATTTACTAAGAGAAAAGATGTCAGGACTGGAATGTGATGAAACAAGTTTCCAATGGCTGCATATAAACTAGAAATACGCAAGCAAGTAGCATAACATACATGAAACTGCGCCATGAGTCAGAAGCTTCACAATCTGGATGGTTTACCATAGAATGTGCTTGGAGGTCATGTAACTAAGATCTTCTTTAGGAAATCCTGCACCTCTCCACTTTTTGTGTTTTGCGTGCGGTCCATTTATTTTTCGCTCTCACACATAGTATACAAGCAAGGATTTTTTTCCTAAAATGTGCCAATACGTTCCCTACATTTACCGGAATGTTTATAGTTATGTATGTCCTTTATTACAATAACGTTTATTAATGTCTCCAAATCTTCAGATTCATGGAACGTGTTTTTTTCAGTCTAGAATTGTTGCATTATTTACACGTCTCCTTAGAATATTGGTAGGAATGCTCATCGGGTTGTTGACTGACTCATGTGCATCTAAGGGCTCATTCACACTAGTGTTTAGCCTGCGTCCAGGCTTTCCTTCTCTCTGTTCCGCTCTTGGATCAGAGAGATGTAATTAAAGGGAACCAATCATGACCTTTCAGCCCCATCAGCTATGTTAGGGGGCTCAAAGGTCAGGAAAGGGGAGCATTGTTCAATACTCACTGGGCGCCCTCTTTCTGTGCTGTGTCCCCATGCGACTCTTTCCAGCCAGCTGTGCGCACGCTCCCCCATTCAGCTCTATGGCAGAGTGCGCACACAGAGCCGGCTGGAAAGTGTCACTACGTGTGCGCATGGCAACTACATTGGGACGCAGTGCTGGAATGGTGCACCCAGTCGGTATCAAGCACCACTCCACAGACTCCCCATTCCCTAACTTTGAATTCCTATAACAGTTTGTGGGGCTCAAAACATCATGGCAGGATCCCTTTAAAAAAAATCCCATTTTTTTTACCACCATTGATTTTAATGGGCTTTTTAAAAACCCATTGAAATGAAACGGTGGTAAAAATGGAACCGTTTACCTGTGTGTTAATTCTGTCTTTCTATTCCAAAAACAGAACAGAGAGAAGTAAAGCCTGAACACTTTACTAATACTAGTGTGAATGAGCGGGTCGTTTGTATTCAGAGGCCGACAACACATACTGACTTCTTTCTCATCGCTGAGGCCTGTGTCACACGGCCATATTTGTGCATGTGATATGCAGAAAATAGAACCCATTGATTTCAATTAGTTCGTTCACAAGCACACACTGGCGTGTGCAATTCGGTTGCGCAAACCCGCCCCCCCCCTCCCCTAAACCCCAGCATGTTTTATTTTCCTGCGCATTAAACTAATTGGCCGTTGCAATGGCTGAGAGCATTGGTGCATGTTGTTTTGCGTGTGCAATTGCACATGCAAAAAGTATAGTAAAAACAGTGCTGCGCAATTTGCAAACAGGCATACGCTTGTGTGACAGAGGCCTGAGGGTTTGCTACAATGACATGAAATTAAGGCAATTCTTTGTGTGCCACACCCATCAGCAGAATAAGTCTTTCCTGTCCAGTAAAAAGGTTCTCATTTTCAAGCAGCAAGTAGATATCCTGCAGCACAGTATGTTACAAAGTTACCCATCTCCCTACAGACTAACAGAAACCCCCCTGTAAGTAAATGGTCCCGCCACAGAGCATTAGACACAATAACACTACTTACTGGACGCCCTGCAGACGATGGGGGTTGTTTTGCCAGCAGTGTCTGGTGAGGAGCATAAACAGTTCTACATTAGAGGACGTGTCACAATGACAAACATGAAAATAACAAAACTTGTATTCACCGACACCGTGTAATAACTAAACACGTATCCTGCAGGAGCCAGAAACATGTAGACACTTACCTGCAGCTTCATAAGGAATACTTGATCATCCTCTGCAACAATCTCTTTCTCATGAACAAACTGGAGGGGAAAATAGTAAAGTAGCAAAATAAGGAGAGTTTACCCTGAAAAGATTGACTAAATCTACAAATAGCAGTGGTATAAATATGTGATATTCAATGCTAAGAAAAATACCCGTCTTTTACCCGTTTCCATTGGGTCCACTGCTGGCTACTTCCCTCAATGCTTCTAAGGGCTTAGCAGTCTGCAGCTCTATTACATACTTCCAGGCCACTGCAATGCAAGCAGACTTATACACCGCAATAGGACTGCAGAGAGCTACTGCAATACCAGCCATCCACTATAGAAGTTGTACAAATGGCACAAGTGTGGTGACTGCTGATGATCGCTGCAGTGACTAATCTTGGCTGTAAACAAGCAGGGCGGCTATACTAGGGGAGCAGGACGGCTATACTAGGGGAGCAGGACGGCTATACTAGGGGAGCAGGACGGGTATACTAGGGGAGCAGGACGGGTATACTAGGGGAGCAGGACGGGTATACTAGGGGAGCAGGACGGGTATACTAGGGGAGCAGGACGGGTATACTAGGGGAGCAGGACGGGTATACTAGGGGAGCAGGACGGGTATACTAGGGGAGCAGGACATTGTGGTTCGTTGCTGCAATTTAGTAAGTTTATCATATTTACAGATAGGATTCGACAGGATGAAATACCGCTTTAATACAGAATCATTCAGGAGATAGAACTGTAGCTACTAACAGCCAGTGGTTTCTGCCAGTGGCTGACACATTAACCCCTCGAAGACCTGAGTGTTTAGGTCCTGAAAAGGACCAGACACTTTTTATAGATTTTACCCATGTGGTGGTTTTAGGGCTTTTTTTTTTTCCTTGACTGATAAAATTATTTTACTGTGTTTTTTGTCACATAGGGGGATATTTTTTAACACCCTTTTTCACAGAAATTTTAGATTTTTTAAATTTATAAAATTCTGCATTTTTAATTAACTTTGACCATTATACATTATTTTGACATAAATACTTAAGTTTCTTTATCTTTTATTTATTCCAAGACATTGGAAGTCACCCTCCTTTCCCTCAAGACTGACATGGATGGAGGTCCTCAATTCCCTATGGTGTTTTCCAGCACAATACTATTGATGACCCATCCCCAGGATAGCTCATCAACAGTTGATTGGCATGGGTCCACCGCTTGGGACTCCTGCTGATCAGCTGACTAAAATAAGAGCAGCACTCTTGTGAGTGTCACTCTCATTTCAGTCCAAACCGAAGCACAACGCCGTACATTGTATATAGTGGCAGTGCTTGGTATTGCAGCTTGGTTTCATTCACTTGAATGAGACAGAGGTGCTCTCAGGCCATGTGACCAATGTACATGACGTCACAAGCCCATCTGCATCATCAAGGTGAGCACATCAATCCCAGCACTGTGACATAAAAAAAAATATATAGGATACAAATGTTTCCCGAGAATTGTAAGGCAACACTGAGGCTGGCATTGTCGAGGGGTTTGGGTCACTAGCCGCCTTTGTAGGTGGGACAGGCCCACCTTGACTGAAAAAAAAACTGAAGCCGTTCTTGATTAACCCCTTGTCCAGCGAAACAGAAAAAACTGACAACCAAATCAAAAATTATATAATCTCACTGAAAGGTAAAGGGGTAGAGAATACTTGAATACATTCCTAGTATCAGGATATGCAAAAACCAAGACTGACTCTAATCCGGCCTAACAAAGATAGTTATCTATGGTGTGTAATATTTATATCCATGTCTTGTATCTTACTCACGACCTGAAGGTTGCGGGTTCAATCCCCGCTTGGTGCAGGTAGCCGGCTCAAGGTTGACTCAGCCTTCCATCCTTCCGAGGTTGGTAAAATGAGTACCCAGCTTGACTGAGGGGGTAAAAGATGACTGGGGAAGGCAATGGCAAAGCATCCCACAAAAGCGTCACGATGTGACGTCACCCTAGGAGTCAGGCATGACTCGGTGCTTGCACCAGGGGACTTTACCTTTACCTACCTTGTATGTAAGGTTTTGCCTAATGCTATAGAACTATACTTGTCAACTTATTTTCACAAGAAACATAAGACTTAAGTGTGAATTACCTTTCGCACTGGTGGTTTAGTGACAATATCTTCAAAAGTGTCATCTGGTTTTAGTGTTTGGAAATTTTCATGTAATATTCCTATTTTCTTGTCATTGTCCCATCCTGCTGGACTGGAGAAAAATAAGAATTTCAGACAATAGAAAAGGATAATGCTTGAAGAGCAAAAACAAACCCCAAAAAACTCACAATCGTCTACTGCCAATACATACATTGGCAATCTCACATCACTACCCAGACATGACATACAAGTTTGGTGCAGAAAGGTGGCAGAAAAGTCAATGGAACAGAGTTTAGATCTAATATGTGTTTAGTTTGTTTACTCAAAATAATTTTTACCATCTGACTGCAAATTAAGTTCTAGACTTCAGTTCCTAGTAGCTTTCCAATACCGTGCTAGTTTTTGGGCAGACCCAAGTGTCTACTGGTTTCAGAAACACTATATTTTCTTCTTAGGGAGAGCACCTAGATGGTGTGTGAGAAGACTTATAAGGCCATTCATGCTCCTCTAGGGTAATATGCAAATAAGGGAGATTGAACAATACCTCTGCAGCGCCACCTGTTGGAAGGCAGCATTCTTTCAAATCAATATTAGATTCTTTGTACAAGCCTTGTAACAATGACGGGAATTGAAAACAGTCAAAATCCAGAAACTCTTTTGGTTTCAGAAACACGCACATCTTAAATACTGGGCACCTGTGCAAAGATTTTAGTGAAAAATCCCTCCTTTTAATTGGAATAGAAATCCATATACGAGATGGTCTATTGCCCACTTACACAAGGGAATTTATAGTTTAGATGCAGCGATCTGGGGATTAGTAGAATCAGTGAGTACTTACATAAATACTGCATCTTTTTCCACAACCACAGCAGGCATGTTGAAAGGAAATCCGTATAATTGTTGAACAATATATTTATATACAATGTCAATGTTTTTGTTCTCTTTTATTGATGTATAAATTAGTGCAGCGCCATCTGAAGGGAACCGGTCAAGGAAGTAATACATTATAGAAAGAAGCACTTGTTCAATACCTGCAATCCAACAGGAGCCTTTTTCAAACCAACATAGCCCTTCGGCCAGTCTCACACAAGCGTATGTAAAAACAATGCTGCGTTTTTTACGTGGCATTTTACTGCATACAGAGCTGCATTTTATGCGCATGCATGCATTTTTTTGTACAGTAACAACGCAAGCAAGATGACGTCCCAACCTCTTTCTCCCCGCCCAGTGGCGTAGTGACCTGCATGAAGAACACAGTATTACACATGCAATTACTGCGTTTTTCACGCACTGCATTCATGTCAATAGATTCTGTATGTAAAATACACGCTGAAGTGCTGAAAATAGGACATGCAGCGCGTAATTTTGCAAGCGTGAAATACGCTAGTGTGAGTCTCCAATAAAATACATGGAGCTGTAGTGCTGTCAAAAACCGCACAATGCGTGGTAAAACAATGGTTGTGTGAGAGTGTCCCTAAGCCCCATTTACAGGCAACCATTATCGCTCAAAATTCGTATAAACGATGGCATATGAGCAATAATCGTTGCATGTAAATGCTACCATCATTCACTTTACAGCTGAATGATGTTAAAGTGAGCTTAAGGCTGCATCCGCACGGGCAACAAAACATCGCTCGTGTGAAAGAACCCATTGGCAACCATGGGTTTCACATTGTAGCGATCATTCTTTTGCCCGTGCGGATGCAGCCTTAGGGCTTATTCACACGTCCATATATCAGCCGGGTTTTCAACCCTGGCCGATATACGGTGTCCCTTTCTGCAGGGGGAGGAGGCAGGCCGGGCTCGGTGCACTGAGCCCCTCTCCGCCCCTCACCACTGTTTACAATGGGAGGGCCGGGATGGGGACGGAGCTAAGTTCCACCCCGTCCCATTGCAAATAGTGGTGAAGGGCGGAGAAAGAGCGGGAGCTCAGTGCACTGCTCCTCGCCTGGCCTGCCTCCTCCCCCTGCAGAAAGGGACACAGTATATCGGCCGTGCTTGAAAACCCGGACGATATACGGATGTGTGAATAAGCCCTAAAATCCATCATTCAGCCGGAGAGAAGATAACAGACCACAATATGTGTTCTCCAAGGGAGTACTGATTACATTGTATTCAGCTGACAGCCCCTGCAGGAACAAAGTAGCTGATTGCAGAGCTCAGACCACGTGTTGTGTTCTGCAACCAGCTTCTGGAGGCTCATTTACATGCAAATGAAACTGATAAAGTGCTTATGGACAGTAGTGCCCATTAGCACTTTATGCAAAATGATCACGGAAACTGTCAATCTTTCAATCTTTGAAATATTGTCTTTGCTTGTAAATAAGCCTTTTCAGAAGTACACTACTAGCTGACAGTAGGACACAAGAAAACTCACAAAACACATTATTCTCATCATGGTTTTGAGACTTGTTCTCGGAAAAATACAAACTATTCAGTTAACTGTATCATAATTTGAGAAAGTAGCCAGTTAACTGCAGTATTGATGGCAGCTAAGCTTACTTCTGCCTTGAATAACAGCACCCAAAAGTGTCCTATATATCAGACTCCTTACAAGGAGTGTCTGCAATAAATATATGCATGTCGTTCCATTGCTAAATAATTTCTAGACCAAATGACAGTATGTAGAAAGCCTAATGCTTGCCCAGGGATATAATGCTCATAGCTAACAGGGCTGTACAGCAGTAATCTACGCTAGCTAACTTGCACGCGAACTTTTTAGATTATGAAAGGCCTTATTAAATGTATAATGCACATCAGTTATGCCAGCCCCTTGTGTTAAAATACTACATGGTATTCTACAGGGTTTGTCCTACTAAAGAAAGTTTCTCCCTAGTCACTGGATCTGATCAGGACCCCAACCAATCCCATGAACAGGGGTCCCGAAGTTCCGTAGAATAGTGACTATTCATGCGTAACGGCTACTCCATTCATTTCAAATATGGGATACTGGAGATCGCCAAGAGCTTGAATGCAGCGATCTCTAGAGTCCCAATGAAATTAAAGGCACCACTCCAGCAAAACCAAGTTTTTTCATCCCTGCCTCCCTCACCGGATTGTTTGTCACCCTCTCTGGACATTATGTATATTGCAGCTAATTTCATGCAGTGCAACCTCTTGTCTGGATGTTTAGATTTCTCC
Organism: Eleutherodactylus coqui; assembly: GCF_035609145.1. Lineage (NCBI taxonomy): Eukaryota > Metazoa > Chordata > Amphibia > Anura > Eleutherodactylidae > Eleutherodactylus > Eleutherodactylus coqui. The sequence continues at coordinate 45,100,324 of NC_089848.1, read as the reverse complement.
CGGTTTTCTCTTCATCTATGCAAAACTAGCAATCCCATGATGCATTAGCACAGCACCACATGACCAACTAAAGCCAGGACCATGCCTGCTGGGAGGACAGAGTGAATATCATTACCCTATCCTAAATAAACTAAAGACCACAAGTGTGCAGTCATGAGAATGAATAGTCATTTCCTTCATTATAACTGTGACAGGAGCCTCTAATCATCAGCAGCAACTGTAAAAGGAATTTAGGTCTCCCTCTGTGAAGAGCTTGTGCGTTACAGTCCAAGTAATAGGAAAGAAAAATTATGCGGACTGAAAAAGTGACCTCTAGAGAGCACAAAGCCAAGTAAATGTCAGATGGTCAAAATGAGATTGTATGACCACTTGTGGAGAAAGACAGAAAGGAAAAATTACATAAGGAAATACTAGCTGATTTATATATATACTCGAGGGCTAGTCATAATAAAGGGAAAATAATTCACTGGAGTGACTCTAATGTTGCTGCAGCACACATGCATGACTGCCGCTCCACTCATTGGAAAATCTTATAGGACCCCTATTCTCATGGCTGGCAGGAGGGTCAGTGTTAGAACAGCACTAGTGGAAAGGGGTAACCATTTCATGAGAAAACCGCTTTAAAGCTACTGTAGACACAGTTTTACACTTGCCATTGCTTCTTGTCATTGTGGAAAGTGAGACAAGAAGCAGCCAGATACTTCTAGCAGTGGCTTATCTTCTGGCATAACAAAGTATTAGGCATTTTAAAATCCATCGGCTAAATGTACTAAGCCCGGCATTTCCTACACCGGACTTAAGGCCCATTTACACGCAAAGATGATCGCTCAAAATTTGTTCAAAACATAGGGAGATTGACAGTTTGTGATTGTTTTGCATAAGCTGCTAATGGGTGATAATGCCCATTAGGAGCTTATTACCTTCATTTGCATGCAAATGAGCCTCCAGGAGCTGCATGCAGAGAACATCAGGTGGGCTGTTCTCTGAATACAGCTCCTTTGTTCTGCCGCTGAGCTGCAAGCTGAATACAATATGATAAGCTGCTTCCGTGGAGAACACAGCGTGCGGTCCCTGCTATCAGCTGTCTGGCCAAACAATGGATTTTATGCTTACTCAAAAATCATTCTTCGGACAAAAAGTAAACAATGGTAGAATTTACACGCAACGATTATCGCTCAAAAGACATCTTATGAGCGAATTTTGAGTCATAATCATTGCGTGTAAATGGGCCTTTAGTACAATTTCCCTGGGCGCACAGTGCCCTAAATACATGAAAAGGCACACACCTCTTCATGTATTTAGAGCTTTCCCAACTTCTTTATACGGCTTCACAGAAATGTACGCCAGGTTCCATCCAGTCATACATTTCTTGCATAATTTACACCAGTTTCCGGCACAACCATACATAAGTCTGTCATTTTGGGGAGGCCCTATTCCCTCCAGACAAGCCCTGCCAACTTTTCAAAAAAGCATCAGGGCCGGTGCAGAAGGCTGAAAACCCGCTAAATGTCTTCCCAAGTGGCCCTTATGCAAAATTTTGCAAATTATCTGTGCCAGAAATAAAACCGCTTACGACCTTAAGTGTACCCCATGTAACATCCTCATTTCCCACGACACCTACCACTGGAAAACTGCTGGATAGGCCCATTAGATTATTGGTGTAAATGGCCAACTTTGTTCTGTAAACTCATGTAATGTATCAGGTTAGGCAAAGCTTTGAACGCTCTTGGAAAAAAGGATACATTGTAAACAAAACTTCCTGATATGTGACTGAATAAAGTCGAAGTGCTCATCTGTATAGTCATGTTCTTTTTCCAAAATACTAATGGCATCACACTGAAAAAAATAGAGAGAAATTAATGAAATAAGCTATTAGCAGGGAAGAGCAAAAAGCTAAAACTCATAACAGCAGATGATTTTATTTTTACGAAGAAGAACCTGAAGTAATAAAGAGAATCCCAGGAACAACGGCAGCTTTCTAATATACTTTTAATCTACACTCTTGTTTATGTCCCTCACTGTGGTCAAGGCATTTATTTGATTTCAATCAATTCACTAGGCGAAAATCTGCATAAGGCCGGTCTCACACGAACGGATGGGATTCCGCATTCGTATTTCCGCAGCGGAAGACCTGAGATCATTCGCGGAAAGTTATTGTGAAGTCGTGGAAGATCGTGGATGCAAGCGCATCGTCCGCGTGGAAGAAAGATCTCGCTCCTCCCCAGCTTTTCTATCTATTTTCCTATGAAGTAGCGAGCATTTCTGCTGCTAATACGCAATATTAATTGTATATCGGCGACAGACCACTCGCATCTATTGACTTCAATGGAGGCCATTCACGCGGAAGCCACACTAAAATAGAGCATGCTGCAATTTTTCTTCGGCTTGTGAAATCTGCAATTCCCATCCGCACGTGTGAGCGAATGGGCGAAAGTTCATGCCTTACTATATATATATATATATAAATATAAATTTTTTTAAAAAAGTCAGTTAAAAGCAGAACAAACTTCAAATTTCAGATTTCTCCCTGCTAGCTCAGCCATCCATGAACTACCATAGTTATTTTCCCATACCCTAGTTATGTCATGCCCATGTCCATTGACTTGAGCAGCCCTCATTAAGCTATGCCATACAGCCTAGGGCATTACTGTGCATGAATAATTCAAGGAGTGATTATAGAATCCTCTCTTTACTATTGTTTATAACCGCCATCAACTTCCAGGGCTCTACATAAGAAATACGGAGAATGTAAAATACATAGAACTATAAAAACACACAAGTCTGCTGTCAAAGTTCATTTCAAAACAGGAAGTGTTGACAAGTCATGTGACAGAAAAAGTAAGTTACGGGTCACCTGAGATAAAGGTGAGCGCACACGCTGTGTGACCGCAGCTCTGGTGCAGGCGGAAACCACCAGCAGATATTTTTTAAGTGCCTCAATTGTGAGAAAATTTATAGACCAATGGAAAACAAGTCAAGCGGCTGAGAGCAGATTTCTAGTGCCGTTGTCTAAATGACTCTTGGAATTTCTCCAACCTTTGATCAAAACATGAATCTAATGTAGACCCCCTTTCCCTACTGAGAGCATACACGTACGCCCGCAACCGGTGTGGAGTGTATGGAGTGGACTTAAGAGCCAAGCCCGCTTCACGCCCAGCGACTGTCAGATGTGCATTGTGCCCGTAGGAATGAAGACTTCAGCCATTCGTGGCAGAGTCTGGCTGTGGCTGACAGCTGGTGTCCCGATACAACAGATACACACTGTTGACCCCTTAAATCAATGTCAATCACGGCATGCATGTACTTAGCTCCTCCCTTCCTCCGCTCTGTTATCTATGTGACATCATTGGCCCTTCTCCATGTAATTACTGAGGGCTAATGGGTTGATATTGCAATAGAACACCAGTCAACGGCCTCAAGGTTCGCCATGGTTTCTAATGTGAATGAATAGAAACAATACACTGCAGTGCAGAATTACTACAGTGTATTAGCAAAGTGATCATAGGATCACAGGTTCAAGTCCCTTACAGGGACATAGAGGTAAAATAAATAACCAATACATTTATTAAATTACACAATGCAAGAATTGCAGTTTTTGGTCACCCCACCGTAATGATATAATTAATTTACCAGTTTATTATTGGAAAGAGAATTGGTGGAATAAGTGAAAATAGTGGATAAAACAAAATGTCATCCCATCAACAGACCTTTGTGCAAATAACGACTACAGGAATGCCAAGGTTATGTGTGAGCGTGTCTTCTCCTAAGGGCAAAATCACACTTTCATCCCGATCATCTTGTGAGGATGTACTTCTTCTCTGAGGAGAAGCAGGGAATTCATCTCCAGGCTCTACATACTCTTGGAAACTTCTAACCACTGGAAAGGAAAAGAAAAATATATACATATTGAAGAAACTATCTGGACTTTGTTCATTTTAAGGCATTTCATATAGGACTCTTTCAGATGAGCGAGAGCAATAAAACCGCTACAAAATTGTGGCGATATCGCAGCTGTCAGTGATGCCGGGTTTTTTTTTTAAGTTACACAGCACTGAATGAACCAATGATATGGCTCTGACTGGCTGAGTAGTGCTGGATGAACCAATGAGAGCCATCGCTTCCTGGAGGGCGGGATTTATGATAGCATCAGAGAAAACAGCAGTAATGTGAAGGAACCCATTGGAAATTATGGGCTTCACTTACATGCATTTTTTTGCACGTTAGTGAAAGCGGCCTAAAGGGGTTGTTCTTCATCCCATGTTTGAAAAGAGGGAGGCTATACTTATCTCACCTAATCCCCAATTCCATGCTGGTTAGTCTTTTACTTCCAGCTACAGAAGCAAAGGCATCCCAACACAGGGACAGCATCATTGGCTTAGTGCACTTGGAAGGTAAGACCAGTGGGGAATCAGACACCAGTAGGATAGGAGTGGAATGGGATTGGGCGAGGTAAGTATGTCCAATTTACAACATTTTAAGTTTGTTTGTTAAAATAAAAAAAATAAACAAAAAAAAATTGTCCCTGGACAACCCCTTTTTAAAATGAGTCAGATGACATTGATGAGGGTTATGATCTCCACCAATTGCTACAAGCAAACACATCTCTTCAGCTTCAACATGGGCAACTGAATTTCCAAGGTGTGCCAGCGAGTTCCCACTTCATTCAGTCACCTAAACCGCTAGTACACGGACTCCCAACTACCGACATCTACCTGTCTTGTGCTTTATAACCTGCTTGGTAGAAGGCCCTGCGTGGCAATTTTAAAAGGATGAGATAACATTTTCATCTTGAACTGAAACCATAAATTGGACAGCAGGCTAGAGATGAGCTGGGAATAAAGCATTTCATAGGTTTATTTAGAATACGTCTAGATGAACACAACTACCACCATTTGGGTGTAAGCCCTTTATCAAGCTAGTACAAACTTAAAAACCCCTCTGGCACTACCCATACCATCACCCATAGGCTAAAATGACATCTGTTTAATGGGTTTTTTCCCCCCTTTTTTTTTGTAAAACAGGATGCCATTTTATCCTGAGGCCGCCTGCACAGTGGTGGATTTTTGCACGGAAGCTGTCCGGACAGGTTCCGCCAAGCGACGGTACAAGGGGAAAACATTTTGAAAAAAGAAATATATATCTGTACAGCACATGTCTGATGGCAAGCTTCCGGGTCCATCTGCAGTACAGATAAAGAGGAGAAATGACAGGGTCGGATCCTGCTGTGGACTCCCGCTTGCAGTATCCAACTCTGATGTGTGCAGGTGGCCTATCTGTGACGGATATCATTATCTCCATGGTGGAGTCACTTGGACAACACAGTAAATGAAAGCCAATATGATGGCGAAGATCAATCATTTTCTGATTACAAAAAAATAAAAATTAAAACAAAATCTGAAGGTTACTGAAGTGTTTAGTCATCGAATCCCAATTGTTTTGCTCCAATACATTCTCATATAGCAGCCCCAATTGTGGAATCGTGTTGGGACATAGCCATTGGGAAAATACTAAACGTACTTTTCTCTTCCATGTCTTTCATCTCCTCCGGTGCAATCTTCAGCTTGTCCATATGTTCCCGGACAACACTCGCCCATTTCTGTAGTGAATCCAAGGCTAACCACGGCCGTGACATGTCTACAATCAACATAACTAATGTGTCCTTCACACTGCTGGGATCCATAGTGAACTTCAGCAACCCTTTGTAATAGAGATCACCATCCAAGATCCACATGTTGCATCTGGTCTGATCTGAAGTAAGAGACAAGCAGTCAGTACATTGAGAAAGTGGGAAATAGCTAACTGTAAATACCTAATTAACAAAACAAATATGATAAATGTAACAACTTTTGGCCTGAGACATCCAAGTCTGGGATGACTTGCACCCACTCAGAGGCCATAGGTGACTATTGTCCTGGGAAGGGCGGTCCAGGTTGTCTATCAGTTACATACAGAGAGCTTGTCTGATCTGGACCTTTGATCACTCGGAATCTATACCACACTGTACACATTTACAGCTTATACTGTATAATGTCTGTAGATACATTGCTTTACTTATTTTTTACCGATATGATAAACACCACATATTTTACACCTCAGCAGCATTCACGTTTTTGTATATCATCCAAAACAAGTTATTGCAGCCAAAAATCTTATTCACATCAATGAGAAGGCTGCCTGCAATACCAAGCCTGGCCACTGCAGTAGGAGTGGCACCATCTGCTTCCTGTAGAAATCAGTGCAGTGCACTGGCCCAGAGAACACCCGATTGGCAGGGATTCCTAGCGATGGACAAGCGCTCTTTCTAAGGATAGGCCATTAATAGTTTACAACTCAACAACTCCCTTAAAATTAATGTGTCATGTATTTAAGATTTCATTCATAAGCCCTTAAATGTGTAGGGTTGTTTACCCTTTCACATGTACATGCATGCCCTCTGGTGGCAGGAGATGTATGGAGCGGGCCTGGGAGCTGAGCCCACTCCATAAGAGTCAGTGACAGCTGACAACCGTGTGAAGCAATCACCATCGGAGCAGACTCCAATCATGGCAGTTAACCATATAAATGCCACTGCTAATTTGGACAGAACAGCGAGTCAGTGGTTAGCCAGGTTGCGTTGCAGCGCTGGGTTCAAATCTGCCAAGGTTGACATCTGCATGGAGTTTATGTGGATTTCCTCCGGGTACTTCGGTTTTCTCCCACACTCCAAAAACATACTAAATGGGTGACCTTAGACTGTGAGGCCCATTACTTGCCATCTCGGTCTTCATCGTGAACATTAATGTACAGGTACTCCAGTCCTCTTCCTTTCTTGTACTCCTCAATTCCCTGAAGTTTTTTTATCAAGCTCGTCTTCCCTGCTCCATCCTCTCCTATAAGAGGCAAAAGTTGGTTAACCCCTCGGCTACCAAAACCGGAAAAGTGTCATTATTCCAAAGCTGCATACATCTTCACTCACCAAGCACTAGCACGTTCTTCCCGGATGGCAACTTGGAGCGCGAGCGAGTGGAGACTTCACTTAGGATGGATGACCTGTGGAAATACAGACATGGGAAATTGAATATGGCAATCAGAACACAGTGGATACATAAAACCAACAACTTCACTGAGGGAAGCATCAAGGATATCTGTCGGAGCCTGATGGAAAATAAAAGGCCTGAACTTCTCGGTGGAACTTCCACTCAAGTTTATGTAGGCAAACAGGCATCAGTGTACCTGAGGAGTTCACATATGTTTGACGTTACAACATCCTAGAATACTATAGGTCGTGCAATCTGTTCCCCAATACAAAAAAAGAGTCCCACCAGACAGCTGCACTTTTTAGACCAAACCATTAAGTAAGATGGAAAAATTCTTCTATACAATAAGCATCTTTAGAGATCATCTTGATGTCACATGTAAACGATTATGCAAATAAGGGAGATGGAATAATACCTCTGCAGCGCCACCTATTGGAAGGCAGTATTCCTGCAAGTCTATGTTCGACTCTTTATACAAGCCTTGTAACAATGACTGGGAATTGAAAGCCAAGCCAGAGGAATGCTGCCTTCCAATAGGTGGCGCTGCAGAAGTATTGTTCCATCTCCCTTATTTGCATATTACCCAGAGGAGCATGAATGGCCTTATAAGTCTCCTCACTCTGCTTCTAGGTACTCCCCTAAGCAGAAAAGATAGTGTTCCTGACCCGTGTAAACGATTTACATGGACACAAAGTGACAACTGTCAAATGTTTACTAACATCAGTATGAATGTTGCAGGAAGACATTTAGGCCCCCTGTTTACGGGCGATGCGAAGTCCCGCGGCAGATCTGCACCAGGGGAGCCGCCGATTAGCCCTATCTGATAGATAGGCTGGCCGTGGAGAATCAGGGCAATTCGCAGCATGCTGGAATTGCCTGCCGTGAGCAGAGAATCGCAATGATTCTCCGCTCGTGGACAGGTGCCGGCGCTTTCCATAGCAATTCTATGGGAAGCATCGGCCGGCGTGATTCGCCTGTGGACAGGCACCCTAAAAGGGGTTTTCTGACTCCTAAGCAGTGGCATAGCTATAGGGCAGTGGTGGCGAACCTATGGCACGCGTGCCAGAGGCGGCACGCAGAGCCTTCCCTGCTGGCACGCGCCACATCGGCCGCTCACCACTTGTGAATACCAGCAGGGGCCGCGGCTCCCCTGCCGGCATTCACAAACGGCACTGCTAGCCGCGCTGATCCCGGCACACACTGACTTCAGTCTGCAGCTGGAATCCCCCTCCCCCCTGCCCCGACGTCTCCTACTACTTGGTTCCGCCGGGAGGGGGGGAGGCTTCCAGCAGCGTATGTGTCAGAGTGTGTGCCGGGAGCATATTAACACTTTCTTCCCCACTTCTGCAGCAATCAGCAATTCCCAGCAACCTGATTGGTTGCTTGGTTTGGCTGATTCACCAAACAACCAATCAGGTTGCTGGGAATTACCTATTGAGGCAGAAGTGGGGAAGAAAAAGTTAATATGCATGCCGGGACCATCGCTGACCAGAAGAGGAGCTGAGCTTACAGGAGGAGGGGGAGGAGGAGGAGGAGGTAAGTATGTGGGTCTCGGGAGGGGCACTGTGGGGTGTCACTAATGCACGGGGGGGGGGCGCTGGGAGGGTGTCCCTAATGCACTGGGGGGGCCGCTGGGAGGGTGTCCCTAATGCACTGGGGGGCCGCTGGGAGGGTGTCCCTAATGCACTGGGGGGCCGCTGGGAGGATGTCCCTAATGAACTGGGGGGCCGCTGGGAGGGTGTCCCTAATGCACTGGGGGGCCGCTGGGAGGGTGTCCCTAATGCACTGGGGGGCCGCTGGGAGGATGTCCCTAATGAACTGGGGGGCCGCTGGGAGGGTGTCCCTAATGCACTGGGGGGCCGCTGGGAGGGTGTCCCTAATGTACTGGGGGGCCGCTGGGGGGGGGTGTCACTACTGCACTGGGGGGCGTCTCTAATGCACTGGGGGGGCCGCTGGGGGGTGTCCCTAATACACTGGGGGCCACTGGGGGGTGTCCCTAATGCACTGGTGGCCGCTGGGGGGGGGGTCACTATTATCGCTGTGGGGTGGGGGACACAATTACCCCTAGGGCCGCTGTGGGGTGGGGGTCACTATCACCGCTGGAGCCGCTGTGGGGTGGGGGTCACTATCACCGCTGGGGCTGCTGTGATGTGGGGGTCACTATTATTGCTGCAGCGTGGGGGTCACTATTACTGCTGGGTGGGGGTCACTATTACTGCTGGGTGGGGGTCACTATTACTGCTGAGTGGGGGTCACTATTATCGCTGGGGGTGCTGGGGGGTGTCACTATTACCGCTGGGGGTCACTATTACCGCTAAGGCTGCTGTGTGGTGGGGGGTCACTATTACCGCTAAGGGCTGCTGTGCGGTGGGGGTCACTATTACCGCTGGGGCTGCTGGGGGGTGTCACTATTACCGCTGGGGCTGCTGTGTGGTGGGGAATGTTTACATGTGGCGGACATGGGCAGGGCTGCTTCAAAATAGACAGCGTGCAGATTTTGACTACTTTTTGGATGCGGAAATGCTGCAGAATTTTCCACAGAAATTTCCCCTGAGGACATTCTGCAGTATTTCCGCATCCAAAAAGCAGTCAAAATCTGCACGCTGTCTATTTTGAAGCGGCCCTGTCCTTTTTAGAACGACGGAGGTAAAATCATACGTCGTGATAAGCCCCGCCCCCTGACGTATTGGCACTTTGCGATAAATAAGTGGGTCTTAGGTTGCAGTTTGGGCACTCGGTCTCTAAAAGGTTCGCCATCACTGCTATAGGGGTTGCATCAGTCCCAGCGGTGACCGGGCCCTCAAACCCCTCTCACTCCACTAAAGTCCGCTGTAATCAATTGCATCTCTCACATAATGAGCCGAGTGCCATCATGCGAAAGGATGATTAAAGTGAAACACGCTGATACTCGGCACACTATGCGAGATGGAGGCAAACTAATTACAATTGTATTCGGGGCCACAGAGGAGAGATATCATAGAATATAATGGCACTATTACAGAGTGTGTGAAGGCACACTGGTATTATTACTGTGTGGGGCACAAAAGGGTTGCACATTACTGTGTAGGGGGTAGTGAGAGGGAGCTTGGGTCAGCAGGATAGCTGTGCAGAGACGAGTCTATGGTGGAAGAAATTGTCATGGTGGTCTGAGTCTGGGTGAAAAAAAGGAAAGATGATGACTGATCAAATGAGACATAATCTGTGATCACTGGAGGTAACTGCACTGTAAACACTATTACTGTTTAGAGCTGGTATCTATTATATGGTGACTGCATTAGAGGTATACTAGAGCTGTGCCACTGTGTCTAAGCCTCCAGTGATATAAAAGTTGCATTATAGTTATACAATCTCCAATGAATACATTTATCGTTTTTAACATTTTTTTGTGTCGAGATGAGTGGGGCATTTTAAGAATATTGCTGAAAAATAAATGCATATAGCTATATATATATATATATATATATATATATATATATATATATATATATATATATAAATAAATATAATGCTAGTTATACCGAATCTTCCCTTTCCACATTTCTCCCCGGCCAAAAAAATAAACCCTCGCACACAACACTATTTGTCACCCTGCCCAGCTTCCCCTGCACATTCCATGTGACAGGCTGCCTTTACCAAAGGATAGGTCAATAATATGCTAATCCCTGAAAGCGACTTTAAAAAGTGAAAACATTACCAAACTCCAGACAACTCCTGTAAGACAGAAAATCATCTGCACGACAAACAGCAGCCTTCTAAGAGGGGATGTGTATGTCTGAAATTGTATATGCTGGTTATGCTGAGGCAGCAGAAAGCAGATAATTATCTACAGTATACAAGGTCACTCATCAGGAAGCAAAGTGGCAGCGTGTGCATATCTGGATACTGTTCAGTAATGCCAAGATCAGGTACAAACTCAGCAAAATGTTTTCACACTTTATAAATATAGGATATAAAGCATTTTGCCAAAATGCAATGAAAAGTTCTGCAACATTATAGTAGACTCTGGGGATCTCTGCTTGCTGCCCTCAAACATTAGAACTATTTGTCACTGAAAGTGCCTGAAACTAAAATATAACCTTTATTAATATTAATGATAAAAAACCATTACTGCTAAGGCAGGATGGTTCCGACCCAAACGGACACAAAATGACAGACAACCATACAAAACAACCACAAAATTAATTGCCTATGGGGTTAGCGCAATTTGCTTAAGTAATTAGAATGACTCAAATACAGAATTTTAATATATTATTTAAATTGATAATGATAAGAGGGGCTACCAGATAAGATGGTGACCGTAGCGGGCCGTTATCAGGTATACAAGGGACCAGAAAGTGGTAGCGCCTACTGAGATAACTCCATGTTGTTATGCATTAATAAGAACATGCCTATTGATGGAAAGTGCTCCTGTACAGTGCTCCTATAAGCGAGTGTACTAGTATAATATTTGTCTAGTGTGGATGATCTAATTGTCATTATCCACCACTTAGGGTTTTATGAGTGACGCTCTCTAGTTGTTTTGGAACAGTGTCTTTCCATCAATAGGCATGTTCTTATTAATGCATAACAACATGGAGTTATCTCAGTAGGCGCTACCACTTTCTGGTCCCTTGTATACCTGATAACGGCCCGCTACGGACACCATCTTATCTGGTAGCCCCTCTTATCATTATCAATTTAAATAATATATTAAAATTCTGTATTTGAGTCATTCTAATTACTTAAGCAAATTGCGCTAACCCCATAGGCAATTAATTTTGTGGTTGTTTTGTATGGTTGTCTGTCATTTTGTGTCCGTTTGGGTCGGAACCATCCTGCCTTAGCAGTATTGGTTTTTTATCATTAATATTAATAAAGGTTATATTTTAGTTTCAGGCACTTTCAGTGACAAATAGTTTAAATTGCTCGAAGAGCCTTGGTTGTCACAGTGATTATTACCTCAAACATTAGAACATGCAGGAGCTGAAGAGCAGACCTAATCTCTCACCAAAGGGGCATCCCGGGGCTTAGAAAGAGTTAACGATTGTGTCCACCAGGTCACCAATAGACGGTTGGGACGGACCGGCTGCTCCCATCTACACTTTTCAGTGTATTCACGATGCTGCTATCGCTATGGCCAAAGGAAGAAGCAGAAAGCGTTGACAATGGGGCAGCAGCTCGCCTCGACTTCAATGGCAGCTGAATGGGATCTTTTAGGCCTCCTGCAGAAGGGCGGAAATTCCGCTCGTGGAAGCTGCCATAGGATAATGTTAGCAAACGCAATCCTACGCAGACGGCCGCGATTTGTCTGTGCGAAATCACGCGCAGAAAACAAATCGCGGCATGCTCTATTTCTGTGCGGGGCTCACAGAGGCCCGCACAGAAATCCCACTCCCCGGCCGCCGTCTCCAGTCTGCGCATGCGCCGGCACATAGATCAGCCGGAGCCACAGAAGCAGGTGAGTACGTGCTGGTCCTTGCAGGGGCGTGGGTCGTGCCCCGTTGCGAGAATTCTCGCGGCAGGATCCGACCCGGCCGTCTGCAGGCGGCCTTACCGTGGGAGTTCTGCGCCGTGATTTAAATTGAGGCGCTTTTAGCAGCGCCGCAGCAACGCCTGTGTGAGGGAGGCCTCAGGGACCTTCACATGGGACAGAGTTGTCTGCAGCCGAGATGCAGATTGTGTCAATTCGTGTGGATTCTGTAGCTTTTAGCTGCGGAGTGCGTTCTGTGGAAAGTGTTGCGGAACGCCTTGCTTGTTTTTTCACGCAGACACTAATTGTAGAATTACATCTCCTGCTCATTAGAAATCTGGAACAATTCCACAAGATGCCGTAAAGAATCAGTGCGCAATTATTTACCCCAAGTCACATAAAAACAGACAACTTAAGAAGCTCATTCATCTAACAACTAATGCTGCACATTTATCTCATCGCTTTAGTCTGTGGTTATTGCACGCCTTAACTATCAGCACCTTGGAGAGAAGTTGGTCATACACCATCATTCAAAAGTAATTGGACACCTAAGTAAGAATCTATAGTAGTATTTATTCCCATATGTTAATACTTAGTGGGGCTCCTTTGGCCCTAATGGCATCAGACACTCTGCAGTATACTTTCTACTAACATCCGATACACTTCAGCTGATATTTCCCTCCATTCATCCTGCAAACATCTGGCAAGTTCTCTCACAGATGACAATGTTCATATTTCCTAAAATGACATTCCAGTTCGTCCCAAAGACATTCAGTAGGTTCAAGCCGGGACTCTGTGCAGCCAGTCCAATCATGGAGCATCCATACCCTCAAACCAACCTAAAACAGTGTTGGATGTGTGATGAGGCACGTTGTCTTGTTGGAAGTATGGCCGACCATTCCCAGAGTATTGCCACATTGTCGGCAGCACATTATTGTCTAGAAGGTCAGAGTACACACCTCTGTGTTTATGGTTCTTGTCACTACAACCAACGGACCAAGACCATGCCATGTAAAACATCCCCAGACCATTACGGAACCTCCGCCAAACTTATCTGTTGGTACAACACACTGAGGCAAAAGGTGTTCTCCACACCCAGGTATGCCCATCTGATGTGAAGATGGAGTAGTGTGATTGATCACTCCATGGAACGTTCTTCCATTACTCAACTGTCCAACAGCAACGCACCTTGTACCACAGTAAATGGACCAATGCATCTTTTTTGAGAGAACTAACCAGACGTTTGCAGGATGAATGGAGGGAAATACCAGCTGAGGTGTATCAGATGTTAGTGGAAAGTGTGCCACGGAGAGTATCTGATGCCATTAGGGCCAAAGAAGCCCCACTAAGTAGTAACATATGAAAATAAATACTACTCTTGATTCTTCCTCAGATGTCCAGTTACTCTTGGTAGGACAGTGAATGTGGAAAGAATTAAATGTGGGATGAATAATCCAGATTTTAAATCGCAAATATTTGTCACAATTGCTTTAATTTTTTTGCCGGGGATCTCACTAGGGCGTGCCATCACTCGGGCCCCATCTAAAGGGGGTATTTGAACTCCGAATTACGGGAGTATTTTTCACAAGTGTAATTTAGAGAGCTGAAACCTATCATTCCACAATGGGGTATTCAGACATGCATCATTTATTTTTACACACATGTGGGGGAAAAAAACAGACCACCACGTCCTATTTTGGTCTGTATTATGGACCGAAATAGCCCATTAAAGGGATTTTGCCATAACAACAAATTATTCCCTGTCCACAGGATAGAGGATAACTTGCTGATAGCGGAGGTCTCACCGCTGAGATCCTTGACAATCTGCAGAATGTGACTACCATGGGGGGTGGGAGTTGCTTCCTCCCCAGCAGTGACATCACTCTGACCGAGCATGTGTTGTTAGCGCGCCATTCAGTGACGTCCCTTCTGGGGAGGAAGCAACCCCCCATCCCCAGACATCACACACACAGCTCTATTCCATCCAACGCTACTTCCCCGTAGTGATGCAAGGCTTCGCTACATCCATCCTGATCTCCAGACATCACACACAGCTCAGCTACATCCATTGTCATCCCCAGACATCACACACACAGCTCTATTCCATCCATCCTCATCTGCAGACATCACACACACAGCTCCGCTATATCCATCTTGATCCCCAGAGATCACACACAGTTCTCCTACATCAATCCTGATCTCCAGACATCATACACACAGCTCCGCTACATCCATCTTGATCCCAAGAGATCACACACATAGTTCTCCTACATCCATCCTGATCTCCAGACATCACACACATAGCTCCACTCACTCACTCCATCCATCCATCTATTTATCCATTGTGACCCCCAGAGCTCCACTCCATCCATCCTGACCCCGACAGTGACAGGAGAATGGGAGTTTCAGTAGTGAGACCCCCACCGATCAGCGAGTTATCCCCTGTCCTGTGGATAGGGAATAATGTTAGTTATTCTGGTTAGACCCCTTTAAAGTCAATGGGATCTGGTAACTACATGGTGGATATGCAGCATATTTACACATGAGATCGTTTTGCTTTTTTGTGTGTATGAAGAATGCAACGAACACGTGCGCAAAACAACCCCATAATAGGCCGGGAATACGCACAGTTTTGGTCCTTGAAAGCGCTACGTGTTTCATTGGCCGCCATGTGAATGAGCCCTTCCTGTGTGCTGCAGATACACGGATCCTATAATGTGTCCCCCCCCCGGACACCCGCCTGCCCCATGGGCTACAGTGCTCTGTACAGTGGGGGTCCAGGACTATTGGGGGTCCCACCCACACCGACCAGAAGGTTATGTAGTATCACTAGAAGTGCCATAAGTTGTAAGGCCTCTCCTGCCCCTGCTCATAGGGGCCGAGCAATGAAAATGCCGGATGGCAATACACAAGACCTGGCAGTTTACATCAAAGGGGTTGTGCAGTTAAAGGGACGCTGTCACCACAGAACAGCACCCCAACTTTATGGTTCAGCTCCGCGGCGACGGTTGTGGCTTTAACTTTAGAAAATTAGATCCAAATGGTTTAAAACAAACGTTCCTTCCTCATTCGCAGCCCTGGCGATCCACTGCTGCAGCCCCGCGGTAGTCAGGTGACCACTACCTGCCAATCAGAGGCTGCAGTGTCACCAGCACTTACATCCTCGGCACCAGAAGTGCGGAACAGTGACGCTGCGGCTTCCGATTGGCAGGCAGTGGTCACCTGACTACACACAACGAGAAGATAGCGGGGTGGCAGCAGTGGATCGCCGAGGCTCAGGACGGAGAGGTAGCCTTCATCTTATTGTTTAAGACCTTTTCCATCTGCGGCCGCTCTCATACCGGCGTTTTATTATGCGTTTAACGCTGAGTTTCCAAGGCATTACTGACCACTGTCCATCACTGCCGCCGATGTCACCGAGGCGTCTCAGGAAGCGCGGGCTGGTCTATGGTCATGGTTTGCCCATTTAAATGGACGGGGTGCGGCGTTAGCGCTGCTGAAAACGAGGTAGAATGTGGTTACTGCGTTTTTTACGCTTTCAAATGCGTTTTATTTCCGTTCTGGAATTCTCCGCTTCGTTGGCTGCGGTTATAACGGGGCTGAAGATGCTCCGGCCTCCTCACACGGGGGGCGCTGGAAGCACCGCCATTAAAGTAGTTTTTGGCCGCAGGACCTGCTTCTAGCGCTCATCATCGCCTCGGATAGCGTTTTGCGCTGCACTGAAAAAAAGGAGCCCGCGCAGACGTGACCGGCCTCATGTCTAACCGGTCGGGTTTTATCCCGAGGATAAAGGGGTTTTTTTTAGCCGCTGGACCCATTTAAATACGAAAACAGATAACCCGTCCCTCTCCGCGGACCCCCACGGTCGCTCGCACTGCCCCGGCTTCCGGGTAGACGGTCTGGCAAAAGAACGTGACAGCTGGGACCAATCAGAGGCCGCGGCGGCACGTCCCCAAGCGCTTGGCATCATGGCGGCCGGGATATGAGCGCCAACGGCAATGCTGTGACCTCCGAGCCGTCTGCCCGCTACAATGTAACTGTCTCCGCTCTGAGGAAAGGGCAGTTTTATCCCTTAGATAAATCCCCTTTAAGGCGGTCTCCTTAACCCCTCATACCCCCGGCTGACAGGGCACTAATCACAGCACCAGCACTGGACGTGGCACCCACAGGTTCTCTTATCTCTGCCACCACCTCCAAGCACAGGAAATGAGCGTCTAATAAACCCCAGCCATGACTTCCAGCCTCCCCTCACACCCAAACACTGCAGGCCGCACCCGCCACCACCATAAGCCGCTGCGCATGCGCAGCCACCTCAGCCGTCAGGTACAGTGCGCCTCTGCCCTCCCAGGTGGCCTGGCCCCGCCCACTCCCACAGGTAGGGCGCCGGGTCCTTGTACCCGCCCGCTCACTCCCTCGGCAGTGATACATGGCAAGCCAGCAGCAGCCGCCGCCTCGTGCGTCTAGCCACGCCCACTCTCGTAACCAGCAAGCCAGTGTGCAGCACAGAAGGGGTTAACGAGACAGCAGCCCTCCCTCCCTGCTGTATGTCACAGGCTCCTTCTAACGGTCCGGCCTCAGCCTAATGAATGAGTAGTGGCCTCCGCCGCACGACACTGACCAGAGGTTCTGTCCATCCTCGTCCTCGCCGGCCGCCGCCCCGTTCTGGCTGTTCCCATAGCCAGCATTGAAGCTGGAGGATGGAGATGAATAAGAGCCGGCTCTGACCGCTGCCATCCTGGGACTACTGACAGCGCTCAGTACGGTTGTTAGGACCACTCGTCTCAGGGACACCCCCCTCTCTTGGTTTTGGTCCCGGCCACCCTTCCGCTTGACAGACAAGGCGCGGTCCTTGGGAAGAAGAAACAGGAGCCGTGGAGAGGGGGGGAAGCAGGAGGACGGCGGGAGACAGGAGGAGGGGCGGAGTCAGGCACTAGGCATGGCGGAGGTGACGTCACGGTGGTAAATTAGCCCCGCCCACCCGATGTGACGGCGGTACCTGCTGAATCACTGGCCATATACCGCCTGCCGTCCTGCTGGATAGAGGCGGGCAGGCAGTTGCGTGTAGTCCGCTGCCACACAGGACGGTTGGCATTTACATAATCGATTAATCGCGTGAAAATGAGGAATAATCGTTCAGTAGACACGTGACCAACGATTGGTGGATGAATCGTTACCGGGATAACGGGACATAAACTTTCATCCTGTGGATGGCATGGGCTCAGAAGTGAACCTGTGCCATACCGCTGCGGAAGCCGATTGCGAATGTCGCAGCCAGCCTCCCGCTACAACAGCGGGGATCGATGACGACACCGATCCCTGCTTTTAACTCCTTACCTGCCACAATCAATGTACATCATGGCATTTAAAGGGTTCACAGAGAAGTGTGCCGATGATGGGACGTCATCAGCCAATGGGTTGCCATAGCAACCATAACACTGGTGTCCTGACCTGCCATGGCCTGTGATCGCTGTTGTGAGCGATGAATTCACTGCAGCACAGAAGTACTGCGATGCATTATCATAGCGATCAGAGCTTTTATGGTTCAAGTCCACTACAGGGACATAAAAAAATGTAAAACATAAATAAAAATAGTGTAAAAACAAAAAAAAAACCTTTTTGCTCACTTTCCTCTGTTTGTATTTAAAAAAAACATATTTGATACATAATATCTGTAAATTTATCTGTGATTTGGTTAAAAAAAACCGCAGCATGTCCTATCAAATGGGGCCGGTGGTGGCATCGCATCACGTGCTAGGTGCACATGCATGCAATGGTTTCCCTATGATCCCCCGCTGCAGCTGATCGCTACGGCGCATGCGCACTGGTCACGCACACGGATGCTGGGCGGGGGGGGGGGGGGGGGACACAAACGCCATCACATCTCCAGGCTCAGGTGAATCCAACTACCAATGATAGCGGGTAGACACCAACAAGCTTTACTGTGATTTGCTAAGTGATTGTTTATTATGTGTATATAAGTATCTACATGTTTGTAATCTCTTCATACTTGAAAAAGACTCTCAGTCGGTATGTTTTATCGTTTGGAGGAATAAAGGAAATCCTTTTTTAAACTGCACCTTGGATGCTGTCACGCTCCTCTTTATATTCAATGCTACTTCCCCATAGTGATGCAAGGCTCCACTACATCCATCCTGATCCCCAGACATCACACACACACCTCCACTACATCCATCCTGATCCCCAGACATCACACATAGCTCAGCTACATCCATCCTCATCCCCAGACATCACACACACAGCTCTATTCCATCCATCCTGATCCCTACACATCATACACATAGTTCTACTCCATCCATCCTGATCCTCAGACATCACACACACAGCTCCGCTACATCCATCTTGATCCCCAGAGATCACACACATAGTTCTCCTACATCCATCTTGATCCCCAGACATCACACACACAGCTCCACTCACTCACTCCATCTATCCATTGTGACCCCCACAGCTCCACTCCATCCATTCTGACCCCCACAGCTCCAACACACACACACCAAGCACAGCAGAGTCCTACATTTAGTGAGCCCCCCACCCGTGGTCATGTGATCCCTGACTCCTCCCACACAGGGTATCTCATGATCACCACAGCTCCTGGAAGCTGCTGACTCTGCAGGTCTGTCTATCCCCTTATGTCAGGACTGCAGGGGGAGGATTAACCTGCGCTAGGGGGCAGTACAGGCTTTGTGAGGGGCTTCTGGCAGACTGGGCTGTACGGGGAAGCTCCACTGCAACCAATCAGCCGCACCCAGCTTGCTACGCCACTGTGTCTAAGAGCTTGTTTTTTGCGGGATGAGTTGTATTTTTTAATGCTGTTGCCCGCCAGTCAGTAGCACTTGCTAATGTTAAAATCGCATGAAAATCACATTTTCGTGCTTTGTGATGCGATAAAAAGGAGGCTCTATAGCAGTGGTGGCGAACCTATGGCACGTGCCAGAGACGGCACTCAGAGCCTTCCCTGCTGGTACGAGCCACCGTCGGCCACTCACCACATTAGTGAATACTGCCAGGGGTGCCGCAGCTCCCCTGCCAATATTCGCTCAGCAGCGTTGCTAGAGGTGTTGACCCCAGCGCACACTGTGACGTCACTGTGCAGCCGGAATCCTCCTCACCTCTTCCCTGACGTCTCCTACTTGGTTCCGCAAGAGCAGGGGAGGGGAGGAGGCGATCGGCAGCATGTCACAGTGTGCACCTAGGATCAGTGGTGGGAGCAGTGCTAAGCAGAGGAGTGTGTGTGTGGGGGGGGAATATATGTTTTGGGAGGGGGGGGGCGCTATTACTACTGGGGCCACTGTGGGGTATCACTATTACTACTGGGGGCCACTGTGGGATGTCACTATTATTACTGCCTACTGTGGGATGTCACTATTACTACTGGGGATGCTGTGGGGTGTCACTATTACTACTGGATACGCTGTGGGGTGTCACTATTACTACTGGAGACACTGTGGGATGTCACTATTACCACTGGGACCACTGTACGGCGTCACTATTACTACTGGGGGGCCACTGTGGGATGTCACTATTATGACTGGGGCCACTGTGCGGTGTCACTATTATGACTGGGGCCACTGTGCGGTGTCACTATTACCGCTGGGGCCACTGTGGGGGGTCTCTATAACCGTTAAAGCCACTCTGGAGGGGTCACTATTACTGCTGGGGCTGCTCTGGGGGGTCACCCTTACCACTGGGGCCACTCTTGAGGGTCAATATTACTGCTGGGGCCACTCTGGGGGGGTCACTATAACTGCTGCAATATGTTTACACGAGGTGGAAATGCTGCAGAATGTCCTCAGCGGAAATTTCCGTGGCAAATTTTACAGCATTTCCGCATCCAAAAGCAGTCAAAATCTGCACCCTGTCTATTTTGAAACAGCCTTGTCCTTTTAAGAATGACAGAGGTAAAAATCATACGTCGTGATAAGCCCCGCCCCTGACATATTGGCACTTTGCGATAAATAAGTGGGTTTGGGGTTGCAGTTTGGGCACTCGATCTCTAAAAGATTTGCCATCACTGCTCTATAGGGAAATATGGGAGATAAAAAAGTTTTAAAAAATCTCCACATAACAGGAGTGAAAACATCGCAAATGGGAATAAAACCACTGAAAATCATTGGTCTCATAATTCTGCATTTTTTACTCGCTCTCGCATTGTGCGAAAATCACATAATTTAATCGCAAGGGTGGAGGCGCTCTGAAAGTGATCAAAGCAGCTATATGTACCCCAAAATAGTACTAATAAAAACTACAGCTCGTCCTGCAAAAAACATGCCCTCAGAACATGACCCACAGAATAAGGCCTCTCTCACACGAGTGTATGATCACTGTGTATTACACGTGTAGGCTTTGTGTGCGTAATACGGCGGACCCATCTACTATACACTTTAACTCCGCCTCTCAAATACCACCCAAGAAATGCGTGCGCAGAAATAATTGGGCATGCACTATCTTGGCGTGTATTACACGCGCATATACCTGTCCTCAGAATAGGCCATCAATATCTGATGGGTAGGGCTCCGCTGCTTGGGATCAGCTGATTAAAAGAGCCCCAGCGCTCATGCGACTATTACAGCCTCTTCGGTGTTTACATCTCAGCACAATCCTGTCCATATTCCGTATCATTTGTAGCGGCTCTTCTGAGTACTTTGCCGTGAATGGAACAAGCCTGTTATATTTGGAACGGACGCTACAAATTATACGGCATTCCGAGTATGAACACGATCATCGCCGTAGGGTGACCCCGGGGCACATGGCATACGCTGAGGAGCTGGGAGGGCAAGATGCTGGCTTGTCACGGCAGCGGGATGCACGCAGCCAAGACCAGGACAGCGCTGGGCCTCTTCCGGACACCTCCGGCATGGGGATGCCCAATAAACATTAGGACAGGTAAAGGGGTTGTCACGGGTGACGCCACCTTTCCGGCACCCACCGGCACAAATATCAGCGGGAAAATAACTGAGCCACAGACAAGGTTATAGTACCTCAGGTCCCTGGGAACGGTAAGGGCCTGAAATAACTTTACTGAGTGATAACTTCAAACAATACAAGGCGAAAATCAGCACTATTCCAAGTGCAGGCAAAAGGAAAATTACATACAGACAGATTTGACGAGAGTACCTCCACCCAGCGGTACAAGACTTCAGGACGCCTTCGTGTGTGACAACTGTAGACGTGTACCTCCACCCAGCGGTACAAGACTTCAGGACGCCTTCGTGTGTGACAACTGTAGACGTGTACCTCCACCCAGCGGTACAAGACTTCAGGACGCCGGCATGTGTGACAACTGAAGATGCATACCTCCACTCCAGCAGTCCCAGACTTCAGGACGCTTGGGTGTGAACAGTTGAAGAAGAAAAAAAAGAGTACTTCTGCACTGGGCCTTGAGAAAGTCTTACTGATTGCTCAATTTCTCTCTTGGGGGCTCACTCAATCTTCATGACAAAGACAAGCATTCAGGGAAACCTCCCCTCCTCTTCCATCTTCACCACATAAGGGCTGAAGGTGCCCCCATGTGCCTGTGTACTTTAGGTGGAAGCCAGATGGAACCCAAGATGGAAGCCCTTTTCCTGCTCTTTAGCACTTACCCTCTTTTATTCCACGTGACAGGACATACATTGTTACATTTACAGACAGTCAGCTCATACGTTGCAGACATTAACCCATCACACTCTGCAGCTGTGCAATACACATAACAGAATGACAAGACAGTTTTGCACAGTGCATCCACATAAGTCCGCCTGCAGATGGTCGGGTCGGATCCCGCTGCGAGAATTCTCGCAGCGGGATCTGACCCGCGCCCCTGCAGGGACCAGTGTGGGTCTCATGAGGCACATGCTCAGAGCGGAGCCGGCGCGTCACCACTGACATTTCTCTGCGGGCCTCTGCGAGACCTGCACAGAAATGGAACGTGCCGCGATTTGTTTTCCACATGTGATTTCATGGGGACAAATCACGACTATCTGCCCCGGATTGCGTTTTCTAATGCAATCCTATGGCAGCGTCCACGGGCGAAAATTCCGCCCGTGTGCAGGGGGCCTAATTCATACATGTATGACATTATGGAGGGGGCCAGGAAAGCATGTACTGGGTCACTACATGACAAGATGACAGGAGTAGTGGTAGATGGGAGGTAAATTTCTCCCTAAGTCCTGGCATTCTGTGGAAACGCAGGAAGCAGACTTGCCTGGAGGTACCTAATTAGAAGTTCCAGCCAGTGGATGTTAACCCTTTCCAATTCAATTTGTATTCTGGTTTCCCTAGGGGGCTTACTCTTTTTCAGCCGTTATACAACGGCGCTATATGCTGGCTAAAGCCAGTACTGCATAAGGGTGCCACGTTGGATCGGCTCCGACAGCAGAGAGGCTGGCAATATACAGTAAGAGAACCCCGACGGATGTCTTCCAACATCCGAGCTGTACAGCTTTAAATCATAATGTCTTTAGATGTCAGACAGTGGATTGGAAAGGGTTAAAAGGCACAAAGAGATGTGTAGGTCTGAGCTTTTCTAACCTGTTAAAGCCTGTAAGTAGAGATATCAAAACTGGCCTTGTTTTTGTATATGTGGTTAGGCTGGGAGGGGGTGGCCCACCAGTCAGTAGTGAGGGCCACTTATGTAAAAGATAGTGCTGGACCAGCAGGTTTTATTTTTCGTTACTATCTGAAGTGGTAAGTTAAAGGGGTTTTCCACTGAAATACTATTGATGACCTATCATCGGAATAGGTCATCAATAGTTGATTGGCTGGGGTCTGCCGCTCGGGACCCCGACTGATCATCTGTGTGAGCGCAAGCTGTCAGCTCCACAATAACACAGAGATTGGAGCGGAAGCCACCGTGTCCACCTCCGTGTAGTGGTCGGCGCTTGTAACTGCAGGCACGGCTCCCGCAGGATCAGTACAGGATAAGTAATGTATGTACATAGTGACTCTACCAGCAGAATAGTGAGTGCATCTCTGGAGTAAGGCTGTGTGTTGGAGAGCTCTGCTGGTTCCAGGGTGTGGTCGCAAGAGGAAGGTGTAGCTCTTGCTGGATCCCAGGAGCAGTGCACTGTTTCTGGATCCGTTTGCTATGGAGTCCCGTGCTCCCCCCCCCCCCCCCCCCCGGGCTCCGGTCGGGAGGGGGGAGGAATGAACCCCAGGAGGGGAGAGGATCTAGCCGGGGTACAGGCAGCGTCACCCAGACTCCTCAGAAGGACGTGGAGCACAGGAAGACCAGAAGCCAGACTAAGAGCAAGGTAAGTGCTGCAAAGGCACCTACAAGTGCCAGCTGGGGAGAACACAAGAGGGGTGAATCCGTTACTGCCATGGCGTCTCGGATAGCTGTGAGTTTGAAAGACTTTAAGGAGGTTGGAAAGCAGCTCCAAAAATATCGCAGGGAGCTACAGACTGCCCTCAGCGATTTGGATAAGGCCCCACATGGAAAGAAAAAAATTACTGCAGCGGAGAGAGTTAAATCCTGCAAGGAGGCAGTAGATTACTACAAGGAGGAGAGGTATAGGATACTGCAGGCCAGCGGCCCATTTAAAGAAAAACTCTTAAATGATGAGCGATTTTCTGGAATGGCGCACGTGAGCAGCGACAGCAGCTCTGATGAGTCAGAGGATGCACAAGAGGGGATGCCAGTATGCTCAGGGGAGCAGCCGTCCCTACAGCAGAGGGGAACTGCAGGGAGCAGCATTCCTGCTGAGCAGGTTAGCCTGCCCCCCACATCGGAGGAGTCCAGTGCTGAGGACGCGGACGGCGACAGCGACAGCAGCAGCGATGAGGGAGCCCTCATAATGCAGCAAATTATGCTGCAGGAGTCCCCAGAAAGGATGCAGAACATGTATTTTGGTGACGACATGCCTGAAACAACATCTGCGGGCAAAAAGAAACAAAAAAAAAAGATAAAGAAGACCACCATGCAGGAGAGGTTTGTGTACGTCACCAAGCACTCCGGTCCGGCTGCAAAGTCAGATCGGGGTGCTAGCCCTGGTATACCCCTAGTCCCGGGCTCTGCAGTGGGTCCGGTGCAGGGGACTGGGGAAGAGAGGGTTAATGCGGCCCAAAACTCCATTTCTGCTTGTGCCAGTAGTGGGAATGGAGGCGATAAGGAGGCAGAGAAGGTTCGTGGGAAAGATGGAATGAGGGGTCGCGGCCAATCCGGAGGTGCTGGTGCTGATCGCTGCCCCCCAGTGGGAGGGGGGGGGGCAGTCCGGCGTCAGGTTCCACCAGTGGCGGCTTGGCTGTCCCTCCTGTGTCCCTAAAACGCCTGTCAGGTGTAGAGGGGGCGCAGTGGGTGGTGGCCAAGTCTCCCGGTCCTCCCACCCATCATGACGGTACCGTAATAAAAAATAAGCAGGTAAAAAGAACTGCAAGTCCCAGAATGGCCGGGAAAATGGACGGAGCTAGAGCTGCAGAGACAGCTCCTACAGAGCATAATGTTGGACTTAAGGCTAATTCTTTCAGTGCTTGTCTCCAGCCTCATCCAGCTGGAAAGTGTAGCATTAAGAAAAAAGGTGAAGCAGGTCCTGGTCCAACAAAAGCGAAGAAATGTCTGAATGATGTGAATGGGACAACCGTTAGTGCTGCTCCTGCTCCCGCTCCCGCAGAGGCTCCAGGAGCTCCGGATGCCCCCAATCCCCCGGGAGGTATGCCATCAGCTGTACAGGAGGGTGGGGCTTCGGGTAGTAGTCATGGGATGGGCCAGGATCCAGTCACCCCTCCAGCGGCGACAACAGCTGGTAGAAGTTATGCCAGTGTCGCCGCTGGAGGGAGGGGGGATGCGTCCTCCTTGTCTTTGGGCTCTGGGGATGGCGTTTTGCAACGGCGCCTCCTGGAGGCCTTGAGGAGGGGGGAGAGCTCGATGAATGTAGGGGGCAGAGTTGTGGATTTGTCCCTCTGGGTGGAGAGACATGGTCTTGGTGCCTTCCGAGAACAAAGGGGGGAGACTGTTTGGTCCCTGCCGACAACCGGGCAGGACATTGGCCGTAGGAATGTGGCTCGTCTTCAGTGGAGAGGCAATGACGCGTGCCCATCCAGGAATAAGGTGGTGGAGCTTCTGCTGAAGATGGGTTTCAGGGCAAATGACATCTACGCCCTGATCCATCCTTACGGCACGTCTGAGTTCGACATCAGCTTTGTTCGCCCAGAGGGCCTCGAGCTCTTTTGGGGGAACTACGAGTTGATGAAGGACGAGCCCGGCTGGCGCGGTTTCGCTGCACAAGTGGTAACCCGCCAGACTGGAGTCAAGAGAGTGACCGTTTTGACTCGTAACGAGTCCCTCTCTTGTTACGATATCATGACTTGGATAAATCGGTACGGAGAGGTGGTGGATATGCCCAATAAGAACCGGGACGAACACGGCATCTGGTCCGGAGCCTGGACGTTTACGGTGAAACTTAAGCGTTCAGGGAATTCGGTGGCCCACATACCATCCGCGGCCTTCCTTGGCAGGGATCGTATCTTGGCCTTCTACCAGGGACAGCCGAAGCTCTGTCACAAGTGCGGCGACCCCACACATTTGAGTGCAGCCTGTAATGTCATCAAGTGCACTCTGTGTGGCGAGGTAGGTCATCTTGTACAGAGATTAGGTGTCACCTGTGTGGTGACCTCGGTTACCCATTCAGTCGCTGTCCACGCTCTTTCGCCAATGCGGTCAGAGCCCCAGCGGAGGAGAGCCATGAGGTTGCTTCTGCAGGGGAGGGGACCAGCAGAGGCGATGGAGCCCAGGAGCCAAGGAGGAACAAACATGCTGGGGCAGCCAAGCTAAGGCGCCAAGAGAAGCGCGGAAGGGGCAGGGAGCTGGTGGAAACCCAGGTGGGTCAATGCGGGCCCCTGCTCCCGATGCAAATCATGTGGCTGAGGCTCCAGGGGACAGGGAGCTGGATGAGGAGGTCAGGAGGATCCAAAGGGAAGAGGATGCCACTTATTCAGATTCTTCCCACTATGAAAGTGTGGGTGAGGGCAAGGATGAGTGGCAAAAGAAAAAGCGCAAGCAGGGCTCCAAGAAAATGAAAAAAGGGAAGGGAAATCTTCCCCTGCAACGGGCCAGGTGCAGGAAGGCAATCCAAACTCTCCTCTTGTGTCCAACAGGTACCAAGCTCTCTCGTCCTCGGAGGAGGCAGAGGGAGAGGTGCCTAGGACAAGCGTGGGGCCTACAGGGGGTGCTGAGCCTTCCTCTTGTGGGGGTTTGGTGACCTCCAGGGGGAGGGCTGGCCCAGAGCCCAGTGGCAAGGAGGACGAGGTTGAGGAGCCCCTTGCCATGGACCTTTCAGTGTCCAAGAAACGTGGCAAGGGGTCGTCCTCAGACCCTGATGAGAAGGGGGGGTGGGAAGAAGAAAGCCATCTAACTCAATCACCAATGATGGCGGCACCCGCTCCGTTGACGCTGGCATCCATTAATGTTGCCAGCATTAAATCTGATATGGCTAGATTCGAGGCCTTTGATTTTCTCGGCCGCGTTGAAGCCGACATTTTGTTTTTGCAAGAGACCAGGCTGCCAAATTTGGCAGCTGTGCATAAGGCAAGGAGGGAATGGAGGTCTGGTCCATCTTACTGGTCTCTTGCGGCTGAGCCATATAGCGGAGTGGCAGTACTTTTTACCACAGCGGTTGAATGCCGACGGGTTATCGAGTTAGAAATAGGGAGGTGCCTGATCCTGGATATTCTCATGAAGGGGCAAGAGCTTCGGCTAATCAACATCTATGGTCCCCAAACCAAACGGGACCGCAAGGATCTCTTTATGAGGATCAAGCCGTACCTTTTTACCAGTCGGCAGGTGATCTTTGGAGGTGACTTTAACGCAGTCACGAGGACCCGTGACGGGAGGCTCCCTAGGCAAGCTGACTTATGATAGCGTCGCGCTTAATAGCATAGCTAGCGAAGCTCGCCTGGTGGATGTCCACATCCGGCACACCCCAGGCCACGTGGGTTTCACCTATTGTAGAGGCAAGTGCAGGTCTAGAATAGACAGGTTTTATTTGAAGGAGGAAGCCATCTCTTCACCAGTATCTGTTGTTGAGGTGGAGTTCTCTGACCACTGTCTGATTTTGTTTTCCCTGAATGTTGCAGAGACCCCCCCAGATGGGTAGAGGCTTATGGAGGCTGAATTAATCACTCCTGGAGGAAGCAGAGATAAGACAGTCCTTTGAGGATTTTCTGCAGAGCCAGGTACCATTACTGGATCTTTGCAGCAGTAAGTCAGAGTGGTGGGAGATGCTCAAGATCAGGGCGGCGAGGTTCTTCCGCCAGCTCTCTAGCCTTAGGAGCCTGAGTAAGTACTGTCTTTATCAGGGCCTGAGGAGGAAACTCGAACATCTCGTCTCGACTGGAGGTAGCCGAGAAGATATCTCAAGAGTGAAGTTTTTGCTCAAAGGGTGCCAGTATAATAGGCACGCATCTTTGGTTTTTGAGAGGGACTTCGGGAAGTACCACTCACCTGACCCTTACAGAAACTGCAAGATGTCAGTGAATCGTAAAGTTGTCACTGGACTGATCGATGGTACGGGATCTCTGAACAGGTCCAGATCAGGGATTCTGGAAGTCGTCAGATCCTTCTACTCGCACCTCTTGAGAAAGAGGGATCTAGATCGAGATGTGATGTCGGCTTTCCTGGCTGAAGCTGTTCCTCAGCCAGGGGATGACATCTCCCTTAATGTTTTGACAGAGGAGATCAAAATAGAGGAAGTTAAACTGGCGATTGATGGGCTTGCGCTCAAAAAATCGCCAGGACCGGATTGCTTAACATCCGAGTATTATAAAACCTTTAAGGACCTCTTGAGTCCCCTCTTGACGGAGGTTTTCAATGAGTGTCTTTCCTCGGACACTCTCCCAAAGTCAATGAGGAGGTCGGCTTTGATCCTTCTGTCAAAGGGTAAAGACTCGAGCTGTATTGAGAACTGGCGTCCCATAGCGCTTCTCAATACGGACAGGAAGGTTCTGGCAAAAGTGCTGTTTAATCGGCTGGTCAAGTTTGCACCCCGGCTTCTCTCGGGCGCCCAGCATTGCTCTGTTCCAGGCCGTAGCACCTTTAGTGCTGTTCTAGGTGTCTGGGAGGCAGTGGAGCAGGGTAGGGCTGGTCACTGGGAGGGGTACCTGCTGTCCTTGGATCAGGCCAAAGCGTTTGATCGGGTTAATCACGAGTACCTCTGGTCTGTTCTTCTGAGGTATGGCCTGCCAGTGGGGTTTGTCAATTGTCTCAGGACATTGTATGCGGGGGCTGAGACTTTCCCGCTAGTGAACGGTTGGGTCGGCCACCCATTTGAGGTTGGGTCTGGCGTCCGTCAGGGTTGTCCTCTGAGCCCCTTGCTGTACGTGTTTGCCATTGATCCTTTCCTTAGGATGATTGATGGTGGGCCTATGGCGGGGGTCGGAATGGATCGGGCGGTGCCGGAAGCCGCCCTCAGGGTGGCAGCGTACGCTGATGACGTCACCGTCTTTGTGTCCTCGAGGGGGGAGGCAGAGTACGTGATGGCAGAGGTGGATCGCTACTCGGAAGCATCCGGGTCCGGCATCAACTGGCATAAGTGCGAAAGTCTCTGGTTAGGAAGGGGAGATCCTACATTTAGTCTCCCGGACACCCTTCCAGTGCCCCAGGACTCGGCTAAAGTTCTCGGCATCAAATTTGGCCGGGGAGATTACCCCATGCAAAATTGGGTGGTCAGGCTCGATGGTGCCACTCAGAAGGTGGCCCAGTGGAAGGGTTGGTCTTTTACCCTTCGGGAAAGGGTTAACCTGATCAAAACATACCTGCTCCCTTTCTTCATCTATCTGGGCAGCGTATGCATTTTTCCAGAGCCTCTCTGGACCCGGGTCTACAACCTGTTCTTCCTAATGTTGTGGGGGAACAGGCTGAACCTAATTAGGAGAGATGTCACATATCGCACAAGGAGACTAGGGGGGTTATCTATGGTCAACCCCGTGGTGTTTCTCGTAAACACCTTTGTTAAGATCAATATAGGTAACCTCTGGCAAGAGAGGGCTCCTCCGTGGGTATTCTCCTGTTGGGGATTGCTTCGGCCTTTCTTCCAGGAATGGGAGACTGGAGGGCGAGTGAAGGATCTTTGCACGCCGCACGGGCATCTTCCGGTGCGGGCGTGGCCCTCAGGCTGCGGCGGGCAGGGTGTAGGTATGCGGTGCAGCTCGGCTCGTCCTGGACATAGACATTGAGCACGGACTTGGGATGCAGGCGTGGCTCCCAGGCTGCACCGTAGGGGGTTGTTTGGGGTGTGTGGTGGTTTGGTCTGGGTATAGGGTTAGTTTAGGATTATGTAAGGTTTTATTCTTTAGGTGGTGGGCATTAAATAAAAAAAATAAATAAATAAAAATTAATAAATAAATGGCAAAAAAAATAAAAAATAAAAAATATAAAAATTAAAAAAAAAAGGTATTGGGTTGTTCTTCTTATTGTTATTATTATTACTTTTTGTTATTGTTGTTTGCATTATTGTTATTATATAATTGCTTCGGTTATTAGTCAAGTTTTCTTTCTTCTTTTTTTTAGGATTTCAGGCTGGATCCTGTGAGTTATGAATATGTTTTCTTACATGTGGGTATATTGTTATATGTAGTATGTAGCGTATATGTATTGGTGAGGATGAGTGAGTGTAGTTTTGGAGTGCAGGTTGGTGTAGTGTGCTGTGTGTATTGTTTGGACCAGATGGACCTTTTGCTTTTGTTCCTTTGTCCTGAAGTAAGGCAAAGTACAGTTAATATAAGTGATGATTTGTTTTTGTTTTATGTTTGTCTTATGCCAAGTGAGCGATATTTATGTTCTGTTTATTGTAATGTTTTTCACTTTTATAATAAAAAAGATCTACAGGATGTAGCTCAGGATCAGTACAGAATAAGTAATGTATGTACACAGTGACATTACCAGCAGAATAGTGAGTGCAGCTCTGGAGTATGATAAAGGCTATAACACAGGATCAGTACAGGATAAGTAATGCATGCACACAGTGACTCCACTAGCAAAATAGTGAGTGCAGCTCTGAAGTATGATACACAATGTAACGCAGGATTGGTAAAAGATGTAACCACTACAGAAAGAATCCCAGAGACTCTGGTGAAGACAAGACCCCCTGTGTCTTCTGTACTCAGTTGCTCTTCATGTCACAGTTTTCAGCCATTTTGAGGGTAGTCTGTTGTGTAGATGCCTGGATACAGACAATGTTAGCGCCCCTATCAGAGACTGAACCCCATAACACTTGTAGCTGGAGGTAGGAGCTGACATGATGACATTGCTGTAGGTGGAGTTTTAGGTTCTCTGCCCTCTATATGGAGCCCTTATAGTTTGTGCCCTGCAGCAGCTGCCGCCGTGTCTTTGGGAGATGATACACTATATTATATGCAGGATAAGACTACTTCTGGAATATTGGGCAGCAGCGATCACTCCCATCATGGTCGCTGTGTAAGGAGAAGTCCAGACAAAATGCAAACACCACGATATTTATGATTAAAATTCTATTTTATTAGAATAGCAGTAAGCAACATTACTTGGCCTACACAGGCCGTCGCCGCCCTCCGCCTCCGGGCCCCAGGCCTCCTTAGACTGCCGCCGCCCTCCGCCTCCGGGCCCCAGGCCTTCTCAGGCCGCTGCCGCCCTCCGCCTCCAGGCCCCAGGCCTCCTCAGACCACTGCCGCCCTACGCCTCCCCAGGCCGCCGCCGCCCTCCACCTCCAGGCCCCCAGGCCTCCTTAGACTGCCGCCGCCCTCCGCCTCCGGGCCCCAGGCCTCCTCAGGCCGCTGCCGCCCTCCGCCTCCAGGCCCCCAGGCCTCCTCAGGCCGCTGCCGCCCTCCGCCTCCAGGCCCCAGGCCTCCTCAGGCCGCTGCCGCCCTCCGCCTCCAGGCCCCAGGCCTCCTCAGGCCGCTGCCGCCCTCCGCCTCCAGGCCCCAGGCCTCCTCAGGCCGCTGCCGCCCTCCGCCTCCAGGCCCCAGGCCGCTGCCGCCCTCTGCCTCCAGGCCCCAGGCCTCCTCAGGCCGCTGCCGCCCTCTGCCTCCAGGCCCCAGGCCTCCTCAGGCCGCTGCCGCCCTCTGCCTCCAGGCCCCAGGCCTCCTCAGGCCGCTGCCGCCCTCTGCCTCCAGGCCCCAGGCCTCCTCAGGCCGCTGCCGCCCTCCGCCTCCAGGCCCCAGGCCTCCTCAGGCCACCGTCGCCCTCCGCCTCCCCAGGCCGCCGCCGCCCTCCGCCTCCAGGCCCCCAGGCCTCCTCAGGCCGCTGATGCCCTCCGCCTCCAGGCCCCCAGGCCTCCTCAGGCCGCCGCCCTCCGCTTCCAGGCACCCAGACCTCCTCAGGCTGCCACCGCCGCCCTCCGCCTCCAGGCCCCTGGCCTCCTCAGGCCACCGCCGCCCTCTGCCTCCAGGGCCCCAGGCGTCCTCAGGCCGCTGCCGCCCTCCGCCTCTATGCCCCAGGCCGCTGCCGCCCTTCGCCTCTAGGCCCCAGGCCTCCTCAGGCCGCTGCCGCCCTCCACCTCTAGGCCCCAGGCCTCCTCAGGCTGCCTCCGCCTCTGTGCCCCAGGCCTCCTCAAGCTCCCACCGCCCTCCGCCTCCAGGCCTCCTCAGGCGGTCTCTCTGACGGGGGCTCCACTGAGGGGCGGTCTCTCTGACGGGGGCTCCACTGAGGGGCGGTCTCTCTGGCGGAGGCTCCAGCGACTGGCGGTCTCTCTGGCGGAGGCTCCAGCGACTGGCGGTCTCTCTGGCGGAGGCTCCAGCGACGGGCGGTCTCTCTGGCGGAGGCTCCAGCGACGGGCGGTCTCTCTGGCGGAGGCTCCAGCGACGGGCGGTCTCTCTGGCGGAGGCTCCAGCGACGGGCGGTCTCTCTGGCGGAGGCTCCAGCGACGGGCGGCCTCTCTGGCGGAGGCTCCAGCGACGGGCGGCCTCTCTGGGGCTTGGCTGCTGCAGTAACAGTTGACTATGATAAACGGGAGAGAACAGAAGATGCTGATGGTTTTGTGGGCTGGAGCACCTTCAATGTCATTTGTGTTAATGTTTCCTGATAGATATTTATACACAGTTGTGCTGACAGGTTTCGGGGTCAGTATACCACCTGAGGATCGCCCGTCTGTTAGTCCATGAGGAAAACGGTAAAACTTGTTCTGATGTTTCTATTGCACGTTGGTATAGCATATCTCCTTGGTCTTAGTGCCCGGTGAGCGCCATCACAAGTGACCCACTACATTATGCCCCCATGTTTAGGGCTGATAAGTCGATTACCCAACATCTCCTTTTAGAACGTTTTAGGTTGGATTAATTGCCCGTGGGATCTTGGATCTTTATTTAATGGGGTTTTCCAGGCAGCACCCGCTGTCAGTGCCAGGATACACTATGGTTGCAGCCGTGATCCCTGTGTGATGGTTGGTGCCAGTTTTTGCAGGCATAGCTCTCATTAAAATTAGTGGGAGTTGCGCCTGCAATTACAACCCCCAACCACTACAAAGGGGTCGGAGCAGCGGCTTCTGTTCAGGCCCCGGTGTATCCCGATGTTGATAGTGGGCGCTGCCTGGAAAACTACCTTATGGTCAAGCAGATATATGTTAAATTTGCTGTCAGCAGCGATGTGCGTGGATGTTTCTCCCTAGCTGCTTTATACAATGGCTTTATTTTGGCTGATTTTCCCCTAATGGTTGTGTAAGGGAGGTTTCACATCTGTGTTGAGGATTCCGTTCTAGGAGCAGGAAAGTGAAATCCCTGTGGTCAAGCGGCCCGGGCTCTGTCCAGAGGCGGGGCCAACAGCGCCGGACCAACCCTATTGAGTATATTGGGTTCTACCTGCTTTCCGCCCAGCTTTTGGATGGTATGTAATAGTGGTCAGGGGTATAGTATGGTATAATACATTTCTGGGGCCCGGTGTGTATTAGTGGTCAGAGGTATAGCATGGTATAATACATTTCTGGGGCCCGGTGTGTAGTATTGATCAGGTGTATAGTATGGTATAATATATTTCTGGTGCCCGGTGTGTAGTATTGATCAGGTGTATAGTATGGTATAATATATTTCTGGTGCCCAGTGTGTAGTATTGGTCAGGGGTATAGTATGGTATAATATATTTCTGGGGCCCGGTGTGTAGTATTGGTCAGGGGTATAGTATGGTATAATATATTTCTGGGGCCCGGTGTGTAGTATTGGTCAGGGGTATAGTATTGTATAATATATTTCTGGGGCCCGGTGTGTATTAGTGGTTAGGGGTATAGTATGGTATAATACATTTTTGGTGCCCAGTGTGTAGTATCGATCAGGGGTATAGTATTGTATAATACATTTCTGGGGCCCGGTGTGTATTAGTGGTCAGGGGTATAGTATGGTATAATACATTTCTGGTGCCCGGTGTGTAGTATTGATCAGGGGTATAGTATGGTATAATATATTTCTGGGGCCCGGTGTGTAGTATTGGTCAGGGGTATGGTATGGTATAATACATTTCTGGTGCCCGGTGTGTCGTATTGATCAGGGGTATAGTATGGTATAATATATTTCTGGGGCCCGGTGTGTAGTATTGGTCAGGGGTATGGTATGGTATAATACATTTCTGGTGCCCGGTGTGTAGTATTGATCAGGGGTATAGTATGGTATAATACATTTCTGGTGCCCGGTGTGTAGTATTGATCAGGCGTATGGTATGGTATAATACATTTCTGGTGCCCGGTGTGTATTAGTGGTCAGGGGTATAGTATGGTATAATATATTTCTGGGGCCCGGTGTGTAGTATTGATTAGGGATATAGTATAGTATAATACATTTCTAGTGCCCAGTGTGTAGTATTGATCAGGGGTATGGTATGGTATAATACATTTCTGGTGCCCGGTGTGTAGTATTGATCAGGGGTATAGTATGGTATAATACATTTCTGGTGCCCAGTGTGTAGTATTGATCTGGGGTATGGTATAATATATTTTCGGGGCACAGTGTCTTGGGTTGCCACCCTTCCATAAATTTACAGACCTTCAGTAGTGCCCGGTAGAGAAAAACACTGTCTGTGATTTTGTGACTTTTTTTTCTTTTATGCAGTGCAAATAAGCCGTCTCTGGGCAGAAAAGGAAGGGGGTTGGAAAGAGGGCGAGCGTTTTAGAAGTGGAATCCCCTGTGCCACCTGCAGTGTCAGCGGGCTGATCAGAAGGGGCACTAGTGGTGGGTATTCTGGCCTCTCTTCGCTCCCAGGCGGCTCTTTATTGCCACTTCTGGGAGTTACAATAAAGACACATTTTGGAATATTTTGACCCATGAGTGACACAGCTGTGCCTCCGTGCCCCTTACATGCATGAACACGTCACTATATATGTATAATGCAGTGTGGATATATCCTACATGTAGTAGAGCGGAGTGTGTCATATGTATATCTGACACGATATGCTACATGCAGGCTCTATACACACATGGCTCTACTGCATATGTACACATCATGAAGAACATTGTATTATCTGCTCAGACACTGGAGACCGGCACATCAGACATGGCTGCCATATCCTGATTCCTCCCCATCACATGGCCATCACACAAGGTCCTGAGACTTGGGAGAAGAGTGAGGGGTCCTGCAGCTGCAGTGGAGGAGGGTCCCTGTGTATCAGGGCTGATTACTGCATTCAGTGTCTCAGGAGCTGCGCTCTTCTCTTGGTCTCAGTTTTAGAAGTTGGTTTGTTATGTTCGACGTTTCCAAACCCGACAAAAACGTACTTATGTGGGCGATGTACAGCTTTTTCACATGAAGCAGCATTAAATTGTGGGTGTGGCCTCTAAAAAGTGGTGTGGTGTATGTCCTCAAAAATTTTGGACCATTCCTGACTCTTTTTTTTTTTACAGTTGTCAAGAAAAAAATTGAAAGGTAAGTTGGCAGCTCTGCTGTGTATATTATAATATATTTTGGAGGCGTAGTGTACATTTAATTTTGGGGCACGATGCATGTTAGAATTTATTTCAGAGGAACCGTGTGCATTATATTATACCGCACCCCTCAAATATATTATAATACACCCTGAGCCCCAGAAATGTACTCTGTGCCCCTAAAATATACTATACTGTTCCCCTGGAATATATTAATAGAGCTTCTGGGACAGTTTACATAACTTCATTATTCCAGAAGTGCAGTGTGCAATGCAATATATTTTGGGGGTACGGCGTTTTGGTTCTGGGGCACAGTAATGGAATATAGTTTGGGGGTATGGCGTTTTGGTTCTGGGGCACAGTGCAGTGGAATATATTTTGGGGTACGGCGTTTTGTTTCTAAGGCACAGTGTAGTGGCATATATTGAGGTACGGCGTTTTGTTTCTAAGGCACAGTGCAGTGGCATATATTTTGGGGTACGGCGTTTTGATTCTGGGGCAAGTGCAGTGGAATATATTTTGGGGTACGGCGTTTTGGTTCTCGAGCACAGTGCAGTGGAATATATTTTGGGGTTACGCCATTTTGGTTCTGGGGCACAGTGCCGTGGAATATATTTTGGGCGTACGGCGTTTTGGTTCTGGGGCACAGTGTAGTGGCATATATTTTGGGGGTACGGTGTTTTGGTTCTGGGGCACAGTATAGTGGAATATGTTTTGGGGTTACGCTGTTTTGGTTCTGGGGCACAGTGCAGTGGAATATATTTTGGGCGTACGGCGTTTTGGTTCTGGGGCACAGTGTAGTGGAATATAGCCTGGCGACACCGTTTATAATAATTTCGAGGTGACGGTGTAGTACGTGTCCCGGGAGTCGCTTAGTGTCATTGTGTATTCTGTGTCTGACTGCATCACATCAGTTTGTGGAACTACAACTCTCAGCATGCCCTCGCTGTTCTATAGGTCCTACTGGGATCTGTAGTTCCACAGGTAAAGGCTTTGTGCTGCTGGGAGTATTTGGGGCCTCTTGGTATGGGTGGCACTACTAGGGAGGTATTTTCACTGCACTGTGGGGTCTGGTGCTGCAGGGGGCGTTGTGCGATGCAGGGTATCTAGGGTAATTTGGACACCGCAGGGTGGTATTTGGCCCTGTGTGATACTACTTGTTCGCTGGTGAAGCCAGAGTGGAAACCTCTTGAGGAGCCCTGATGTATTGCATCTACCCAGCAGATAACAGTAATATTATCTCGCAGCGACCCGCTGTTCTTCTGCAATGTGGCTGGGGGTGAGGGGGCGATATTGTATGCGGGCTGGGAGTGATGTGCCCCGGGGTCTCCCAGTCCGCCCCTCATTAGGGTATATTTCACA
Organism: Eleutherodactylus coqui; assembly: GCF_035609145.1. Classification (NCBI taxonomy): domain Eukaryota; kingdom Metazoa; phylum Chordata; class Amphibia; order Anura; family Eleutherodactylidae; genus Eleutherodactylus; species Eleutherodactylus coqui. The sequence goes on along the minus strand of NC_089848.1, from coordinate 45,063,694 downwards.
CGGGGTGTAAATACTCCAAATGTTTTGTGCAGCATTTACTATACAAGCCCGGTTGATGATATTGTAATAAATCTACATCGGGGGATTCATGAGTATATCTAAAGGAAAAGCTATCTCCGTTGCCCCCGGCAACCAAGCGCAGCTTTCATCTTGTATTCTGTGCTAGTAAAGTGATTGGTTGCCGGGGGCAACGGAGACAGTGTTTCTTTTAGGCAGTTTCATAAATCTGCCCCATAGTGTTGAAGAAATCCCTGCAGGATATGTAATATCCGTCATCTGATAACTGTTTGCTGCAGATCTCACGCTTTACAACAGAAGGGTGAAATCAGCGGCAAACGCCAAAGTTCAAGACAAAATCCACAACATGAATGTCCGACTTAAATGACGGATTCTGTAAACTCTTTTTACATGAATTGATCTCTTACGATTTCAGGTGATCCTCTGGCTGGTGGTCCCTGCGGCTCAGGCGTTGTGGCCAGCAATGGCGCTCCCTCTGGCTGGTGGTTCCTGCGGCTCAGGCGTTGTGGCCAGCAATGGCGTTCCCTCTGGCTGGTGGTCTCTGCGGCTCAGGCGTTGTGGCCAGCAATGGCGCTCCCTCTGGCTGGTGGTCCCTGCGGCTCAGGCGTTGTGGCCAGCAATGGCGCTCCCTCTGGCTGGTGGTCCCTGCGGCTCAGGCGTTGTGGCCAGCAATGGCGCTCCCTCTGGCTGGTGGTCCCTGCGGCTCAGGCGTTGTGGCCAGCAATGGCGCTCCCTCTGGCTGGTGGTCCCTGCGGCTCAGGCGTTGTGGCCAGCAATGGCGCTCCCTCTGGCTGGTGGTCCCTGCGGCTCAGGCGTTGTGGCCAGCAATGGCGCTCCCTCTGGCTGGTGGTCCCTGCGGCTCAGGCGTTGTGGCCAGCAATGGCGCTCCCTCTGGCTGGTGGTCCCTGCGGCTCAGGCGTTGTGGCCAGCAATGGCGCTCCCTCTGGCTGGTGGTTCCTGCGGCTCAGGCGTTGTGGCCAGCAATGGCGTTCCCTCTGGCTGGTGGTCTCTGCGGCTCAGGCGTTGTGGCCAGCAATGGCGCTCCCTCTGGCTGGTGGTCCCTGCGGCTCAGGCGTTGTGGCCAGCAATGGCGCTCCCTCTGGCTGGTGGTTCCTGCGGCTCAGGCGTTGTGGCCAGCAATGGCGTTCCCTCTGGCTGGTGGTCTCTGCGGCTCAGGCGTTGTGGCCAGCAATGGCGCTCCCTCTGGCTGGTGGTCCCTGCGGCTCAGGCGTTGTGGCCAGCAATGGCGCTCCCTCTGGCTGGTGGTCCCTGCGGCTCAGGCGTTGTGGCCAGCAATGGCGCTCCCTCTGGCTGGTGGTCCCTGCGGCTCAGGCGTTGTGGCCAGCAATGGCGCTCCCTCTGGCTGGTGGTCCCTGCGGCTCAGGCGTTGTGGCCAGCAATGGCGCTCCCTCTGGCTGGTGGTCCCTGCGGCTCAGGCGTTGTGGCCAGCAATGGCGCTCCCTCTGGCTGGTGGTCCCTGCGGCTCAGGCGTTGTGGCCAGCAATGGCGCTCCCTCTGGCTGGTGGTCCCTGCGGCTCAGGCGTTGTGGCCAGCAATGGCGCTCCCTCTGGCTGGTGGTCCTTGAGGCTCAGGTGTTGTGTTCGACACTGGCGCTCCCTCTGGCTGGTGGTCCCTGCGGCTCAGGCGTTGTGGCAGGCACTGGCGCTCCCTCTAGCTGGTGGTCCCTGCGGCTCAGGCGTTGTGGCAGGCACTGGCGCTCCCTCTAGCTGTTGGTCCTTGAGGCTTTGGTGTTGTGGCTGCCTCTGGTGGTCCCTGAGGCTTTGGTGGTGTTGTGGCCGGCAGTGGCACTCCCTCTGGCTGGTGGTCCTTGAGGCTCAGGCGTTGTGGTCGACACTGGCACTCCCTCTAGCTGGTGGTCCCTGCGGCTCAGGCGTTGTGGCAGGCACTGGCGCTCCCTCTAGCTGGTGGTCCTTGAGGCTTTGGTGTTGTGGCTGCCTCTGGTGGTCCCTGAGGCTTTGGTGGTGTTGTGGCCGGCAGTGGCGCTCCCTCTGGCTGGTGGTCTTTCTGACAGATCTTTGCTGTTGGATCTATTTCCTTGTATCCTTGAAGGACTTGCTGGCGCCTCTTGTTTCTTCATCTGCCGGTGGCGCCATATCTAGTCCTCTTCTAGCTTCTCTGGCCGTTACCGCCAAAATCCAACCCAGTTAGGTTCACTTCTTGTCAATGTCCCCAGCAGTTGTCATCTAGCTTCAAGATGGCGTCTGAGTCATCAACTGTCATTATGTCCTATAAGCATTATGATGTCAGGCTCTGCCCATTGTAGGCTCTGCCCACTCCAGGCTCCGCCTACTTCAGCACTGCACTGTTCAAAGGCCTATCACTATTATATCTTGCCCCACAAGCACTGAATAAAAGGGCCCATATCAGCCCCTTCCAATAGTAATAAAAGGGCCCATATCAGCCCCTTCCAATAGTAATAAAAGGGCCCATATCAGCCCCTTCCAATAGTAATAAAAGGGCCCATATCAGCCCCTTCCAATAGTAATAAAAGGGCCCATATCACCCCCTTCCAATAGTAATAAAAGGGCCCATATCAGCCCCTTCCAATAGTAATAAAAGGGCCCATATCAGCCCCTTCCAATAGTAATAAAAGGGCCCATATCAGCCCCTTCCAATAGTAATAAAAGGGCCCATATCAGCCCCTTCCAATAGTAATAAAAGGGCCCATATCACCCCCTTCCAATAGTAATAAAAGGGCCCATATCAGCCCCTTCCAATAGTAGTAATCCGCAGACTCTCGGCAGTCCGTCCCTCACAGGGTCTTACCGTAGTTTCTGTATATGATCAGTGACCATCATTGGCTGAAGTCGTATAACACATGTTTATTTCCAAAAACGCAGATGTTTTACATGGGATTTTCTTTTATTTTTTCTATTTATTTTATTTTTTTCTTGATTTTCAGAACACAAAAATCCAGTTTGATTTCGGCCTCTGGGCTCCTTCAAACTGGTGATCGCTATTTTGCCACAGTAAAATCGCCCTTTTTTCCCCTTTTTTTTGACTTTTGAGCGTTTGCACTGCTCTTTCTAGTTAAAACATTGCTGCCTTTTGCGCCTTTTTCTCAATAGTACTTTCTAATGTTAAAAATGCATCACACAAATCGCAAATCTGTGATATGCGATGCGATAAAAAAGAGGCTCCATAGGGAAACATGGGAGATTTAAAAAAAAAAAAAAGTAGAAAGATAGGGCACGCTGCAATTTGTTTGTTTTAGGTTTTTTTTGTTTGTTTTTTTTCTTCACGCAAAATCGTAAGAGTAAAAACATCACAAATGTGAGAAAAAAACATTTAAAAGCTTGGGTTTTATAATTTTGTACTTTCACGCGCTCACATTGCGCGAGAGTTGCACGATTTTCTCACAAGTGTGAAGGCAGCCTTAGGCCAAGTTCACATTTGTGGCCACAAATCCTTCCCGACATGTGGTCCTGTGTGGTTATCAGCTGATAGTTGATGGCCGCAGGATTTAGCGGGGAAACTACTATATTGTGTCAAACACCACAAAATAGTTTATTAAGTAACATTTACCATAGGCGTGTTTTTATTTATTTTTTGGGGACCCCACACAGTAAATACATTTAGAAGTCCTTTTTTACACTTTTACTAGCAAATTTCAAAATCTGATTTTTTTTTTTGACAAATTCAATTCTGAGATGTATTTTAACCCCTTGAGTGGCGGGTTTCTCACCCCCCTGTCAGACCTACCAGGGCAGGTTCTTTAAATGGTCTAACCCTTTAATTTCAACTAATTTTGCAGTTGCGTTCCAAGAGCCAAATGTGATTGTTCTCAGTAAGAGAAACGACGTGGTCTTGTAGATATGATACCTTTTAATGGCTAACAAAAATACATGATGTAATAATAGCGAGCTTTTGTACCAACGCAGGGGTACTTCTTCAGGCTAATGGATTGGATCTGAAGAGGCATGCATATTTATACACACTTATAACATACATACTTATGACAAGGCACAGATATGGATGTGATTGGTTCACACTTAAAAGGAATTCTGCAACAGCAAACAAACTTTTTTTGTCTAGGCACTGATAGCAGAGTGAAAGTTTTATGGTCCCTAAATTACTGTTGGAGGGGGGAGGTCATCAGGCTTGACTTTCTACAAAAGATACACCAACATTTTTAGCTAAGCACTGATAAGGGAGTGAAAGTTTATGGTCCCTGAATTACTGTTGATGGGGGTCTTATCTGTGCAATCAAGTCTCACACTTCCCATTCACGCATAAATCCTGGGGAATAATTTAACCCCGTATTCAGCGTGTCAAAGGTTGCATTACCCTCTGACACACAAAAAGGAACTTATCCCTGTAATGTAAGGAGCTGTAAGACCTGCTCACATATACTGACTACGGACAGGATACGGATCCCCAACACACAGCAGGACTATAAGATCCCAGGGACATTTACGTGTTCCTCATCCAATGTTGTGTACCTGATCATGTGCAGTAAATGTACTGTTGGGGGTCTTTATGTTGGGGAAACAGGACAGAAACTGAAAGCCAGGATGAGATCTCATCGCCATACAATTGAACACAGAAAAAGAGAATTACCTGTGGCGGAACACTTCTCTAACCATGGACATGGCATAGGAGATATGAGAGTTTTGATATTGAAGGGTGGTTTCAAGTCACAAAACCACAGAAGAATTTGGGAATATAAATTGATAACAACCTTTGACACGCTGAATACGGGGTTAAATTATTCCCCAGGATTTATGCGTGAATGGGAAGTGTGAGACTTGATTGCACAGATAAGACCCCCATCAACAGTAATTCAGGGACCATAAACTTTCACTCCCTTATCAGTGCTTAGCTAAAAATGTTTGTGTATCTTTTGTAGAAAGTCAAGCCTGATGACCTCCCCCCTCCAACAGTAATTTAGGGACCATAAAACTTTCACTCCGCTATCAGTGCCTAGACAAAAAAAGTTTGTTTGCTGTTGCAGAATTCCTTTTAAGTGCGAACCAATCACATCCATATCTGTGCCTTGTCATAAGTATGTATGTTATAAGTGTATATAAATATGCATGCCTCTTCAGATCCAATCCATTAGCCTGAAGAAGTACCCCTGCGTTGGTACGAAAGCTCGCTATTATTACATCATGTATTTTTGTTAGCCATTAAAAGGTATCATATCTACAAGACCACGTCGTTTCTCTTACTGAGAACAATCACATTTTGCTCTACTGGCTAACACGGTACCAGATCTTTGTTTTCATTGTTCCAAGAGCCATAACTTTCATTTTTCCATTGACAAGGCCGTATGAGGGCTTGTTTTTTGAGGGACAAGTTGTACTTTTTGATGGCATCATTTTTGGGTCTATATAATGTATTGCATAACTTTTGTAAAAAAAAAATTGTAGGGAGATTGGGGGACAAAAAAGAAATTCTGCCATTTGTTTTTTGGATTTCATTTTTACGGCGTTCAGCGTGCAGAATAAATAATGTGATAACAATATTCTCTGAGTCAACACGATTCTGGCAATACCAAGTTTGTACATTTTTTTTTTTTTTTTTTTTATGTTTTGCTATTTTTGTTCATTTAAAACAATTTTTTTTCTAAAAGGTTTGCTTTTGTGTCGCCACATTACAAGAGCCGTATTAATGTTATTTTCCCATTGCCAGAGCCTCAGTAGGGCTTGTTTTTTGCGGGATGAACTCCAGTCTTCATTTATCTAATTTTTTGGAACATGTAAAATTTTGATCGCTTTTTATTCCATTTTTTTCTAGTGGCAAGATTAACAAAATCTGTAATTCTGCCATGTTTTTTATTTTTATTTTTCACTGCATTCTCTGAGCCGTATAAATAATATATTAAAGTAATTCTACAGGCCAGTACGATAATGCCAATACCAAACTGTAATAGGTTTTTTTTCTTTTTCACACTTAAAAGTAATAAAGGTTTAAATCACCCTCCTTTTGCCGAATCTATAATAAAAAAAATCTAAATCATAAAAGAAAAATACATGTTTGGTATCACCGCGTCCGTAAATGTCTGATCTATCAAAGTAGCACATTATTTACCCTGCACGATGAATGTAGTCCAAAAAAAAAAATAAAGAACCCCACAAATGCACTTTTTCAGTCACCCTGTTTCCCAGAAAAAATGCAATAAAAAGCTAACAAAAAGTCATATGTATTCCAAATTAGCACTAACATGAACTACAGGGCATCCGGCAAAAAATGAGCCCTCACTCAAGTACATCGATGGAAAAATAAAGTTATTGTGCGCAGAAGATGGCGGCAGAAAATAATTTTTAAAAATTAAATGTGTTTGAAAAAAAATACAAGTACTACAGCAAAAAAAAACATACAAGTTCGGTATTGTAGTAATCGCTAATCGTACTGACCCATAGAATAAAGTTATCAGGTCATTTTTGTTGAAGTTTGTGTGCCGTAGAAACAAAACATACTGAAAGATGGCGGAATGTCGTTGTTTTTTTTCATTTTACTCCACGTAGAATTTTGTAAAAGTTTTTCAGTACATTATATGGTACATTAAATTGCACCATTAAAAAATATAACTCATTCCACAAAAAACAAGCCCTCATACAGCGACGTCGATGGATGAATAAAGGAGTTATGATTTTTTAAACGGGGGAAAAAAGAAAAAAAGGGGCCGTGTCATTAAGGGGTTAAATAATGTACTAACTTCCTCCTCTGGGTCTTTACGGTGCAGATATACCATATGTGTAATTTTATTTTTATTTTTTTACAAAGTAAAGGGAGACAAGTGTTTTTTAATCTTTTTAAACTTTTTTTTATTTTTGTCTCTTTAGGGGACTTCCCCAGAGACCCATCAGGACCCCCTGATCACATTCCGGGGGTCCGAAGGTGACAGCCCTTTACATGCTGCAGTCACATAGACTGCAGCATTTAAAGGGATAACACAGCAGAGATCGGAGGTTTTCTCTGATCTCTGCTGTAAGAGCTGGTGCCTGGCTGTCCTCTGACAGCCAAGCACCAGCTCTCCCTGCCACAGAGACCATTGGCTTGCTTCTGACAAGCCAATGGTCTCTATGGCAACCTGTAAACAAAGCAGGACTTTAGTAGCAGGAAATTGCCTCTTCCGAGCTATATCACTATCAACAGTGAAGCTCGTCCCGGAAAATTTCCGGACGTGCCATTCAAGGGGTTAATGGCCTAAATATCAGAGAACCGCATGAAGCACCAATCTTCAAAACTGCACCCCTCAAAGTATTCAAAATGGTATTTTGGAAGTTTAGTAATAGTGATGAGTGAGCATACTCGCTAAGGGCAATTGTTCAAGCGAGCATTACCCTTAGCGAGTACCTGCCCGCTCGAGAGACAAGGTTTGGGTGTCGGCGGCGCGCAGTGAGCTGCGGGGGAGAGCGGGGAGGAATGGAGGGGAGATCTCTCTCTCCCTCTCTCACCCCCGCTCCCCGCTGCTGACTGCCGCTACTCACCGCTCCCCTGCGCCAGCACCCGAACCTTGTCTCTCGAGCGGGCAGGTACTCGCTAAGGGCAATGCTCGCTCGAGCAATTGCCCTTAGCGAGTATGCTCGCTCATCTCTATTTATTAACCCTTTAGATCAGTGGTTCTTAACCTTGTTGCAGGTGCTGTACCCAGAAAGTTTCCTATATGTATTCACTGAACCTTTGTAATTGGAAAAATAAAACACCGGTATATTAAGGTAACCAGATTTTTCCAGGGTCAAAGCGGGACAGAGGGGTGTGGTCAGGGGGTGGGGCTTATCAATGTATGATTTTACCTCTGTCATAAAAAATGCAGGGCCGTTTAAAAAAAAAAAAGACTGGGAGCAAATTCCTCAGATTTTCTGCATCCAAAAAACTGTTCCATTAACCCTTTCAATCCAATTTTGGATTCAGAGTTTCCTAAAAGCCTTTTTCTTTCTGCAGTTATACAACGGTGCCATCTGCTGGCTAAAGCCAGTGTGTGTGCGCCAGAGAGGCTCCGACAGCAGAGTGGCTGGCCATAGAAAGTAAGAATATCCTGTCGGCTGTCTTCTAAAATTGGAGCTGTACAAGCTTCAATAAGAATGTAGGAGGACGTCAGACAGTGAATTGGAAAGGGTTAAAATCCGTACGATTGGTGCAAACTGGCTAACTTCCCAGCAGTCTGTAGTGGTTCCACCTGATGAGTACTTCAGGGGTCCAATCGGGACAGAGGGAGCCCCCTTCCTCTGCTGGCCCCTTTTATACACTGTGGTCACATTGAGCTGGGGGGGGAACTGCGTAGATGGAAGCGTATATCAGCTGGGTATAAAAACCCGACCGATATACGCTTGTGTGAATAAGCCCTAATCCTGCGGTTACAACGGTACGAAAATGATTTTTTTACTTTGCATTTGTGCGTCAAGCTGCAGTTTTGTTGGTACCATTTTGGGCTACACATGGCTTTTTCGATCACTTGTTGGCTGGTTTCACATGGGCGATAAAATCGTGCGATTCCTTTTTTTTTTTTGTAAGTAACGCAGAATTATAAACCCAATGATTTTCAATGGTTTCCTTCACCTTTGTGATGTTTTAACTGATGCGATGTTGCAAGAAAAAAAATCGCAGTGAAGCTGCAAGATTTAAAAAATTCGCTGTTTTCGGCTCATTTCTTTCAAGGAATCACTCATTATTTCCTATGGGATCTATAAAACTAAAGGGAATCACACTTGCATGGCAGACAAGTGCGATCCAACTTTTTTTTAACGTAGCTTTAAAAGCACAATATTGGTCCTGGTCTAAGTTTCTCGGACACGTATCGCGCTCGCCTATGTAAATAGTCAGTCAGCAAAAATATGGGAGATTTAAAAAATATATATAATTGCTGTAAAATTAGTTTGCTTTCCTTCACTGCATTTGTCCTATCTTTGGGCATTCCCTTGGAATGGCATCACCCATTGTTTTCAAAGGGGGTCCACACAGCATTGCAGGGCGTGTGAGCTGCACACAAGTGTGATGCAATGTTTTCCCATTGAAACCAATAGGAAACCCTTCACGATACTTTTAGCCACAGGGGAGGTTTTATTACAAAATAACCTGGTGACTGCAGGGACATAGCATGTTGGAGAGCGCATATCAGGCCAAATTTCACTGCCCGATATCACACTCGTCGTGTGAAATTAGCCTAATGGTATAAATTTGGTAAGCAAACGTACAGCCAATCTGCTGCGGATTTAAACCTTGGTATTTGGGGGTTAAAATCCGCTGCAGAAATGAACATCCTAAAGAGACATAATTTAAAATTTTTAGGGTTTAAAAAAAAAATAAAAAAAATGCAGATTTGTGTGGAGATTTTGCATTCCATGTAAGGCCTTTTTAAAACGGCTGGGAAAATTGTGCAAGATTTGTGTGTTGAAGGTGCACAAATCTCACATGAAAATAAACCCCATTTTTTTGATTAGGGTCATACACATGAGCAATTTTTCATTATTTAAAAAAAAATATTATTTATTTAAATATACAAATTTATATATTTTTCGGCTCTGTGGCAACTCCTATCCTGGCGGGGGCCATCCATCCGGTCCAGGTGCGGCTCAGGCGGGCCCTCTGGCGGGGGCCATCCATCCGGTCCAGGCGCGGCTAGGGCGGGCCCTCTGGCGGGGGCCATCCATCCGGTCCAGGCGCGGCTCGGGCGGGCCCTCTGGCGGGGGCCATCCATCCGGTCCAGGCGCGGCTCGGGCGGGCCCTCTGTCGGGGGCCATCCATCCGGTCCAGGCGCAGCTCGGGCGGGCCCTCTGTCGGGGGCCATCCATCCGGTCCAGGCGCGGCTCAGGCGGGCCCTCTGTCGGGGGCCATCCATCCGGTCCAGGCGCGGCTCGGGCGGGCCCTCTGGCGGGGGCCATCCATCCGGTCCAGGCGCGGCTCAGGCAGGCCCTCTGGCGGGGGCCATCCATCCGGTCCAGGCGCGGCTCGGGCGGCTCGGGCGGGCCCTCTGGCGGGGGCCATCCATCCGATCCAGGCGCGGCTCAGGCGGGCCCTCTGGCGGGGGCCATCCATCCGTTCCAGGCGCGGCTCGGGCGGGCCCTCTGGCGGGGGCCATCCATCCGGTCCAGGCGCGGCAAGGGCGGGCCCTCTGGCGGGGGCCATCCATCCGGTCCAGGCGCGGCTCAGGCGGGCCCTCTGGCGGGGGCCATCCATCCGGTTCCAGGCGCGGCTCGGGCGGGCCCTCTGGCGGGGGCCATCCATCCGGTCCAGGCGCGGCTCGGGCGGGCCCTCTGGCGGGGGCCATCCATCCGGTCCAGGCGCGGCTCGGGCGGGCCCTCTGGCAGGGCCCATCCATCCGGTCCAGGCGCGGCTCGGGAGGGCCCTCTGGCGGGAGCTATCCGTCTGGTCCAGGCGCGGCTCGGGCGGGCCCTCTGGCGGGGGCCATCCATCCGGTCCAGGCGCGGCTCGGGCGGGCCCTCTGGCGGGGGCCATCCATCCGGTCCAGGCGCGGCTCGGGCGGGCCCTCTGGCGGGGGCCATCCATCCGGTCCAGGCGCGGCTCGGGCGGGCCCTCTGGCGGGGGCCATCCATCCGATCCAGGCGCGGCAAGGGCGGGGGCCATCCATCCGGTCCAGGCGCGGCAAGGGCTGGGGCCATCCATCCGGTCCAGGCGCGGCAAGGGCGGGGGCCATCCATCCGGTCCAGGCGCGGCAAGGGCGGGGGCCATCCATCCGGTTCAGGTGCGGCAAGGGCTGGGGCCATCCATCCGGTCCAGGCGCGGCTCAGGCGGGCCCTCTGGTGGGGGCCATCCATCCGGTCCAGGCGCGGCTCAGGTGGGCCCTCTGGCGGGGGCCATCCATCCGGTCCAGGCGCAGCTCAGGCGGGCCCTCTGGCGGGGGCCATCCATCCGGTCCAGGCGCGGCAAGGGCGGGCCCTCTGGCGGGGGCCATCCATCCGGTCCAGGCGCGGCAAGGGCGGGCCCTCTGGCGGGGGCCATCCATCCGGTCCAGGCGCGGCAAGGGCGGGCCCTCTGGCGGGGGCCATCCATCCGGTCCAGGCGCGGCAAGGGCGGGCCCTCTGGCAGGGGCCATCCATCCGGTCCAAGCGCGGCTCGGGCGGGACCTCTGGCGGCAGCCGTCCATCCGATCCAGGCGCGGCAAGGGCGGGGGCCGTCCATCCGGTCCAGGCGCGGCAAGGGCGGGGGCCGTCCATCCTGTCCAGGCAAGGGCGGGGGCCATCCATCCGGTCCAGGCGCGGCTCGGGCGGGCCCTCTGGCGGGGGCTATCCATCCGGTCCAGGCGCGGCTCGGGAGGGCCCTCTGGCGGGGGCCATCCATCCGGTCCAGGCGCGGCTCGGGCGGGCCCTCTGGCGGGGGCCATCCATCCGGTCCAGGCGCGGCTCTGGCGGGGGCCATCCATCCGGTCCAGGCGCGGCTCGGGCGGGCCCTCTGGCGGGGGCCATCCATCCAGTCCAGGCGCGGCAAGGGCGGGGGCCATCCCTCCGGTCCAGGTGCGGCAAGGGCGGGGGCCATCCCTCCGGTCCAGGCGCGGCAAGGGCGGGGGCCATCCATCCGGTCCAGGCGCGGCTCGGGCGGGCCCTCTGGCGGGGGCCATCCATCCGGTCCAGGCGCGGCTCGGGCGGCCCCTTTGGCGGGGGCCATCCATCCGGTCCAAGCGCGGCTCGGGCGGGCCCTCTGGCGGGGGCCATCCATCGGGTCCAGGCGCAGCAAGTGCGGGTCCTCTGGCGGGGGCCATCCATCCGGTCCAGGCGCGGCTCAGGCGGGCCCTCTGGCGGGGGACATCCATCCGGTCCAGGCGCGGCTCGGGCGGGCCCTCTGGCGGGGGCCATCCATCTGATCCAGGCGCAGCTCAGGCGGGCCCTCTGGCGGGGGCCATCCATCCGGTCCAGGCGCGGCTCGGGCGGGCCCTCTGGCGGGGGCCATCCATCCGGTCCAGGCGCGGCTCAGGCGGGTCCTCTGGCGGGGGCCATCCATCCGGTCCAGGCGCGGCAAGGGCGGGGGCCATCCATCTGGTCCAGGCGCGGCAAGGGCGGGGGCCATCCATCTGGTCCAGGCGCGGCAAGGGCGGGGGCCATCCATCCGGTACAGGCGCGGCTCGGACAGGCCCTCTGGGGGGGCCATTCATTCGGTCCAGACGCGGCTCAGGCGGGCCCTCTGGCGGGGGCCATTCATCCGGTCCAGACTCGGCTCGGGCGGGCCCTCTGGCGGGGGCCATCCATCCGGTCCAGGCGCGGCTCGGGCGGGTCCTCTGGCGGGGGCCATCCATCCGGTCCAGGCGCGGCAAGGGCTGGGGCCATCCATCCGGTCCAGGCGCGGCAAGGGCTAGGGCCATCCATCCGGTCCAGGCGCGGCAAGGGCTGGGGCCATCCATCCGGTCCAGGCGCGGCTCGGGCGGGCCCTCTGGTGGGGGCCATCCATCCGGTCCAGGAGCGACTCGGGCGGGCCCTCTGGCGGGCCCCAAGCCTCCACAAGCCTCCGCCTCCGGGCCCCAGGCTTCCTCAGGCTGACGGCTACACGATGTTTGAACAAGGCTTCAGCACTGAGTGAGGAGCTGCTTACCTAGACCCATCCTCGTCAAGCTGTCATGTTGAAGTGACTCAAGATGGTACTGCTTTAGAACTTTTACATTCTGAGTCTATTATGATGTCATGTACTGTCTGTGATGTCATTTATCCTGTGACATCATGTGACTTGTGATGTCATCATAGATTCTACTGCTGTTTTTTTTCTTTAGAGTTTTTCAATCTAATGTACAGTACACGCTCTGGCCCTAATAGCTCACAATCTAAAATACAGTACATGTCCTGATCCTAAGAGCTTACAATCTAATATACACTAAACGTATCATTCTATGTGAAATGCGGAGCAGAAAGCTTTTACCCTTAGTGAGAATCTCACGATCCAGTGATGTTTTTTATGCTTAAAGTCAGCAATTAATGAAAAGTGAAAGAATATTAAACAATTTTTTTGCATTTACATGGGACGATTATTGCTCAATTTTATTAGTTTGAACAAATTTTGAGCAATAATCCTCCTGTGTAAATGATCCTTTTAGAGACCAAAAAGGTCACACATGTTGGCACACAGGATGTGCCAAAAAATATGCACAAAATCCTGGTGGAAATTGAGATCGCTGCAGGTTTTGATGCAGACTTTCAGCTGCGGATCTGCTACGGACTTTCGACAGCAAGTCCGCCCCGTGTGAACATACCCTTATAGAAGGCAGTTAGAAGTTTTTTTCAAGTTTTTCCATAAATATAAATGTATTTTATGCTTGTTTTCATCCCGCTGACACCGCTATTGAGATATGTCACCATCCACCCCAAATACAATTCAAGCCGCCCCCCCCAGTACACGGCACAATGTACAAGGATTCTACAGACTTGGCGTAAATGATCGGACGGCGGTTTAAAAAGAGGCAGATTGTCAGACCATTCACAGACCTCCCCTGCAGACCCCATGGGGTCTTTTCAAAGACATTTAATTTTTTCAATTATTTTCTGCAGTCATCTTGTGTGCGCAATAGCTTTTTTATTTTTCCGTTGACGTAGTTCAGAAATGACCACGGCATTTAAAGGGTTAATAGCCACGATCGGCCGATCGCATGAGTGAAAACGTCGCAAATGGGAATGAAACCATTGAAAATCATTGGTTTCATAATCCTGCTTTTTTACTCGCTCTCGCACCGCGTGAAAATCGCACAATTTAATCGCAAGTGTGAAGGCGCCCTAAAAGTGATCAAAACAGCCGTATGTCCCCCAAAATAATACTAATAAAAACTACAGCTCGTCACGCAAAAAACATGCCCTCACAGAGTTCCAGCAATGGAATAATTGAAAAGTTATGAGACTGTGAATGCACCGATGTAGAAAGAAATCATTTCCAAAAAAGTTACATTTGAATCCAAAAAAGCTCATGTATTTCCCTACAAAATTCTTTTTAATGAAAAAAATGCATTCTGTCCATCATCCCATACCGTGAGCGGTGTAAAAAAAGAGAATAAGCTAACAGATACTGGATGGTATAAACAAAACAACATATACATTTCTAATTTCTGTTCATCTACATACCAAAAATGCAACAAGTAATCAAAAAGGTCCCAATGGAAGCTACAGCTCATCCCACAAAGAACAAGACCGCACAGAGCTTTGGTCAGAAACATAAAAATATTCTGGTCCTGCAACGCCGCATTGAAAATATATATTTTTTAAAAGTGTCCTCATTGTGGAGAAGTAATAACACAAAACTCTGCAAATTCCTATTCTGTAAAATTGTATTGACCCTCAGAATAAGGCCTCTCTCACACGAGTGTATGATCAGTGTGTATTACATATATAGGCTTTGTGCGCGTAATACGGCGGACCCATCTACTATACACTTTAACTCCACCTCTCAAATACCGCCTGAAAAATGTGTGCACAGAAATCATTGGGCATGCACTATCTTGGCGTGTATCACACGCGCATATACGCGTCCTCAGGATAGGCCATCCATATCTGATGGGTAGGGCTCCGCCGCTTTGGATCTCTACGATCAGCTGATTGAAAGAGCCCCAGCGCTCATGCGACTATTACAGCCTCTTCGGTGTTTTAAAGACTGGAATTCCTCATTTGTATACTTTAGTGCTTATACAGTAGGAGACACATGGATGTTGACATAGCCACCTATAGTCTGTGTGACTGCAGCATCCCGTAGGGTGACCTGGACACATGACATACGCTGAGGAGCTGGGAGGGAAAGATTCTGGCTTGTCACGGGGGCACTTACCACGCTCCCTCCTGGAGGGATGCACGCAGCCAAGGCCAGGACAGCGCTGGGCCTCTTCTGGACACTCCCGGCATGGGGATGCCCAATAAACATTAAGACATGTAAAGGAGTTGTCATGGGTGACGCTACTATTCCCGCACCCACCAACATGAACATCGGTGGGGAAATAACTGAGCCACAGACAAGGTTATAGTACCTCAGGTCCCTGGGAACTGCGTAGATGGAAGCGTATATCAGCTGGGCATAAAAACCCGACCGATATACGCTTGTGTAAATAAGCCCTAATCCTGCGGTTACATCGGTACGAAAATAATTTTTTTACTTTGCATTTGTGCGTCAAGCTGCAGTTTTTGTTGGTACCATTTTGGGCTACACATGGCTTTTTCGATCACTTGTTGGCTGGTTTCACACGGGCGATAAAATCGTGCGATTTGGTTTTTTGTTTGTTTTTTTTGTGAGAAGCGCAGAATTATAAACCCAATGATTTTCAATGGTTTCCTTCACATTTGTGATGTTTTAACTGATGCGATGTTGCAGGGAAAAAAAATCGCAGTGAAGCTGCAAGATTTTAAAAAATCGCTGCATATCGTGTTTTTGGCTCATTTCTTTCAAGGAATCACTCATTATTTCCTATGGGATCTATAAAACTAAAGGGAATCACACTTGCATGGCAGACAAGTGCGATCCAACTTTTTTTAACGTAGCTTTAACCCTTTCCAATCCACTGTCTGACCTCTGAAGACATTATGATTTAAGGCTGTCATCTCCGATGTTGGAAGACGTCCGTCGGGGTTCTCTTACTGTATATTGCCGGCCTCTCTGCTGTTGGAACCTATCCAACGTGACACCTCATGCAGTACTGGCTCTAGCCAGCATCTAGCGCCGTTGTATAACAGCAGAAATAGAGTAAGCCGACCAGGATACAAATTGGATTGGAAAGGGTTAAAAGCACAATATTGGTCCTGGTCTAAGTTTCTCGGACACGTATCGCGCTCGCCTATGTGAATAGTCAGTCAGCAAAAATATGGGAGATTTTAAAAAATATATATATAATTGCTGTAAAATTAGTTTGCCTTCTCTCACTGCATTTGTTGTCTTACTGCATTGTCTGAACAAAGCCTTAGGTCCTCTGTCCACGAACGTAGCGGTATTCTGTGGCGGATTTCCGCCGCAGGAGTCGCTGCATGTGAACATGCTGCGAATTACCGACCGTGAGCAGAGAATCGCAATGATTCTCTGCTCATTGACACGGGGCCAGCGCTTTCCATAGCAACGGTATAGACAGGTTCACGCGGCGTGATTCGCCAGCCTTAGTATAAGGTACATGAAGTTATGTTCACACATTCTGTTCAAACTGTTATTGGTTTTACTATCATTCTACAACAATCACAGCTAAATGTGAGATTTGATGGTGACTTAGGCTGGGCTCACGCGACCGTGTGTACTGGCATGGGGCATGCAGCAAGTACGAGATGACATGCGTACTATCTGCATGCTGCCAATCCCTATGTACTACCTTGGCGTGTATGTGCACATAGTACAGATCAAGATAGAGCATGCCGCAAAGTAACATGCGGGGTGATGCAGCATTGCTGCTACGTGTAAACATACCCGAAGGCTATCTTCACACAAAGTGTATCCGCTGCAGGCTTTCTGCAGAAAATAAGCATTAAATCTGCACCTTAAGGCAAACAAATCCTGTTCGATTATAAACCCCGTTCTTTTGAATGGTGTCATATACATAAGTTATTAATGTTGTTTTGGCGCAGGAATAATCGCAGCATGTCCTATCTTTGGGCATTCCCTTGGAATGCGTTGCGTGGCATCACCCATTGTTTTATAGAGGGCTCACACAGCATTGCAGGGCGTGTGAGCTGCACACAAGTGTGATGCAATGTTTTCCCATTGAAAGCAATAGGAAACCCTTCACGATACTTTTAGCCACGGGGGAGGAGCGCTACTTCCCCAAAGTGAAACAGTTTTAATACAAAATAACCTGGTGACTGCAGGGACATAGCATGTTGGAGAGCGCAATATCAGGCCAAATTTCACGGCCCGATATCACACTCGTCGTGTGAAATTAGCCTAATGGTATAAATTTGGCTGTACGTTTGCTTACCAATCTGCTGCAGATTTAAACCTTGGTATTTGGGGGTTAAAATCCGCTGCAGAAATTCACATCCTAAAGAGACATAATGTAAAATTTTTAGGGTTTAAAAAAAAAAAAATGCTGCAGATTTGTGTGGAGATTTTGCACTCCATGTAAGGCCTTTTTAAAATGGCTGGGAAAATTGTGCAAGATTTGTGTGTTGAAGGTGCACAAATCTCACATGAAAATAAACCCCATTTTTTTGATTAGGGTCATACACATGAGCAATTTTTCATTATTTTTAAAAAAATATTATTTATTTAAATATACAAATTTATATATTTTTTGGCTCTGTGGCAAGTCCTATTCTGGCGGGGGCCATCCATCCGGTCCAGGTGCGGCTCGGGCGGGCCCTCTGGCGGGGGCCATCCATCCGGTCCAGGCGCGGCTCGGGCGGGCCCTCTGGCGGGGGCCATCCATCCGGTCCAGGCGCGGCTCAGGCGGGCCCTCTGGCGGGGGCCATCCATCCGGTCCAGGCGCGGCTCGGGCGGGCCCTCTGGCGGGGGCCATCCATCCGGTCCAGGCGCGGCTCGGGCGGGCCCTCTGGCGGGGGCCATCCATCCGGTCCAGGCGCGGCTCAGGCGCGCCCTCTGGCAGGGGCCACCCATCCGGTCCAGGCGCGGCAAGGGCGGGGGCCACCCATCCGGTCCAGGCGTGGCAAGGGCGGGGGCCACCCATCCGGTCCAGGCGCGGCAAGGGCGGGGTCCATCCATCCGGTCCAGGCGCGGCTCAGGCGGGCCCTCTGGCGGGGGCCATCCGGTCCAGGAACGACTCGGGCGGGCCCTCTGGTGGGCCCCAAGCCTCCACAAGCCTCCGCCTCCAGGCCCCAGGCTTCCTCAGGCTGACGGCTACACGATGTTTGAACAAGGCTTCAGCACTGAGTGAGGAGCTACTTACCTAGACCCATCCTCGTCAAGCTGTCATGCTGAAGTGACTCAAGATGGTACTGCTTTACAACTTTTACATTCTGAGTCTATTATGATGTCATGTACTGTCTGTGATGTCATTTATCCTGTGACATCATGTGACTTGTGATGTCATCATAGATTCTACTGCTGTTTTTTTTCTTTAGAGTTTTTCAATCTAATGTACAGTACACGCTCTGGCCCTAATAGCTCACAATCTAAAATACAGTACATGTCCTGATCCTAAGAGCTTACAATCTAATATACACTAAACGTATCATTCTATGTGAAGCGCGGAGCGGAAAGCTTTTACCCTTAGTGAGAATCTCACGATCCAGTGATGTTTTTTATGCTTAAAGTCAGCAATTAATGAAAAGTGAAAGAATATTAAACAATTTTTTTGCATTTACATGGGACGATTATTGCTCAATTTTATTAGTTTGAACAAATTTTGAGCAATAATCCTCCTGTGTAAATGATCCTTTTAGAGACCAAAAAGGTCACACATGTTGGCACACAGGATCTGCACAAAATCCCGGTGGAAATTGAGATCGCTGCAGGTTTTGATGCAGACTTTCAGCTGCGGATCTGCTACAGACATTCTACAGCAAGTCCGCCCCGTGTGAACATACCCTTATAGAAGGCAGTTAGAAGTTTTTTTCAAGTTTTTCCATAAGTATAAATGTATTTTATGCTTGTTTTCGTCCCGCTGACACCGCATCTCCTTCTTCTTACCTCCTAGCAGAGCTATTGAGATGTCACCATCCACCCAAATACAATTCAAGCCGCCCCCCCAGTACACGGCACAATGTACAAGAATTCTACAGACCTGGCGTAAATGATCGGATGGCGGTTTAAAAAGAGGCAGATTGTCAGACCATTCACAGACCTCACCTGCAGACCCCACGGGGTCTTTACAAAGACATTTAATTTTTTCAATTATTTTCTGCAGTCATCTTGTGTGCGCAATAACTTTTTTATTTTTCCCTTTACGTAGTTCAGAAATGACAGCGGCATTTAAAGGGTTAATAGCCGCGATCGGCCGATCACGAGTGAAAACATCGCAAATGGGAATGAAACCATTGAAAATCATTGGTTTCATAATCCTGCTTTTTCACTCGCTCTCGCACCGTGTGAAAATCGCACAATTTAATCGCAAGTGTGAAGGCGCCCTAAAAGTGATCAAAACAGCCGTATGTCCCCCAAAATAATACTAATAAAAACTACAGCTCGTCACGCAAAAAACATGCCCTCACAGAGTTCCAGCAATGGAATAATTGAAAAGTTATGAGACTGTGAATGCACCGATGTAGAAAGAAATCATTTCCAAAAAAGTTACATTTGAATCCAAAAAAGCTCATGTATTTCCCTACAAAATTCTTTTTAATGCCAAAAAATGCATTCTGTCCGTCATCCCATACAGTGAGCGGTGTAAAAAAAGAGAATAAGCTAACAGATACTGGATGGTATAAACAAAACAACATATACATTTCTAATTTCTGTTCATCTACATACCAAAAATGCAACAAGTAATCAAAAAGCTGCTTATACCACAAAAAGGTCCCAATGGAAGCTACAGCTCATCCCACAAAGAACAAGACCGCACAGAGCTTTGTTCAGAAACATAAAAATATTCAGGTCCTGGCACGCGCATTGAAAATATGTATTTTTTAAAAGTGTCCTCATTGTGGAGAAGTAATAACACAAAACTCTGCAAATTCCTATTCTGTAAAATTGTATTGACCCTCAGCATAAGGCCTCTCTCACACGAGTGTATGATCAGTGTGTATTACATATATAGGCTTTATGTGCGTAATACGGCGGACCCATCTACTATACACTTTAACTCGGCCTCTCAAATACCACCTGAGAAATGTGCGCACAGAAATAATTGGGCATGCACTATCTTGGCGTGTATCACACGCGCATATACGCGTCCTCAGGATAGGCCATCAATATCTGTTGGGTAGGGCTCCGCCTCTTGTTATCCCTACAATCAGTTGATTGAAAGAGCCCCAGCGCTCATGCGTCTATTACAGCCTCTTCGGTGTTTTAAAGACTGGAATTCCTCATTTGTATACTTTAGTGCTTATACAGTAGGAGACACATGGATGTTGACATAGCCACCTATAGTCTGTGTGACTGCAGCATCCCGTAGGGTGACCTGGACACATGACATACGCTGAGGAGCTGGGAGGGAAAGATTCTGGCTTGTCACGGGGGCACTTACCACGCTCCCTCCTGGAGGGATGCACGCAGCCAAGGCCAGGACAGCACTGGGCCTCTTCTGGACACCCCCGGCATGGGGATGCCCAATAAACATTAAGACATGTAAAGGAGTTGTCATGGGTGACGCCACTGTTCCGGCACCCACCGGCATGAACATCGGTGGGGAAATAACTGAGCCACAGACAAGGTTATAGTACCTCAGGTCCCTGAGAACGATCAGGGCCTGGAATAACTTTACTGAGTGATCATTTCAAACAATACAAAGCAAATATCAGCAGTATTACAAGTGCAGGCAAAGGGAAATATATACAGACAGATTTGACAATGAGTACTTCCACCCAGCGGTCCCAGATTTCAGGACGCCTGCGTGTGTGACAAATGTAGACGTGTACCTCCACACAGTGATCCTAGACTTCAGGACGCCTGCGTGTGTGACAACTGTAGACGTGTACCTCCACACAGCGATCCTAGACTTCAGGACGCCTTCGTGTGTGACAACTGTAGATGTGTACCTCCACTCCAGCAGTCCCAGACTTTAGGGCACTTGGGTTTGAGCAGTTAAAGAAGAAGAAAGAGTACCTCTGCACTGGGGCTTGAGAAAGTCTTACTCACTGATTGCTCTCTCTCTCTCTTGGGGGCTCACTCCATCTTCATGACAAAGACAAGCACTCCAGGCAACCTTTCATCTTCTTCCATCTTCAACACATGAGGGCTGAATGTGACCCCATGTGCCTCTGTACTTTAGGTGGAAGCGAAATGGAACACAAGACGGAAGACCTTTTCCCGCTCTCTAGCACTCACATTTATACCCTCTCTTATACCACAGGACATAAATTGTTACATTTACAGACAGTCAGCTCATACGTTGCAGACATTAACCTATCACACGCTGCAGCTGTGCAATACACATAACAGAATGACAAGACAGTTTTGCACAGTGCATCTACATAAATCATACATGTATGATATTACGGAGGGGGGCAGGAAAGCATGTACTGGGCCACTACATGACAAGATGACAGGAGTAGTGGTGGATGGGAGGTAAATTTCTCCCTGACTCCTGGCATTCTGTGGAACAGCAGGCAGAAGACTTGCCTGGAGGTACCTAATTAGAAGTTCCAGCCAGTGGATGTTCAAAAGGCACCAGGAGATGTGTAACTCTGAGCTCTTCTAACCTGTTAAAGCCCATGGGAGTACAGATATCAAAACTGGCCTTGTTTTTGTATATGTGGTTATGCTGTGAGGGGTAGCCCACCAGTCGGTAGTGAGGGCCACTTATGTAAGTTAGTCCTGGACAGGCAGGTTTTCGTTTGCGATACTATCTGAAGTGGTAATTTAAATGGGTTTTCCACTGAAATACTATTAATGACCTATCCTCAGGATAGGTCCTCAATAGTTGATTGGCCGGGGTCTGCCGCTCGGGACCCCAACTGATCAGCTGAGCGGCCGCATGCAGTCAGCATTGCAATAACAGAGGTCAGAGTGGAAGTCTCTATGCCAACCTCAAATGTAGTGGCCGGCGCTTGTAACTGCAGGTGTGGCTCCCATTGAAGTCAAGGTGGGCTGAATCTGGAAATAAATCCGGCATTGATTAAGAAAGCCACAATACTGAAGACCATCCCCCGAATTTTACAGGCAGTGACATGCGGACATCAGAGCCTGAGTAATGCAAATCCAGTAAACTGATTATTTCCTTCAATTGATCCAGCACCAGGGTCTGTAATTCAGAAAATGTCTCCTGGTAGCAGGCACAGAATTCTTGGAGCTCTGTCATTTGTTTGCACAGGGTGGCTACTACGGGCTCCATTTTGGGTGTGATTATTTTGTAAGTGTCTTACTGGCGCTGGATAGGAGCCTCAGGTGTAATAGCTGCAGGTCTGGAGCGTAATCAGGGACGAGCCAGGAATCGGCAATGGGAGGTATTGGTTTGCATTACAAATGGATGAGGCGATTACATAGTCAAGTGGAAAGCCAGAGGTCAGCAATGGGAGGTCCCTGTGTACAGTACAAATGGATGAGGCGGGTCACATAGTTGGATGGAAAAACAGAAGTCAGTATCAGGAGGTCTTGTTACAATAGTAGAGGAGCAGGCAGAAATGGAGATTGATAATCAATGCTGGGGAGCTGAATAACAATCACACATGGAGGAAGTGGCAGGGCCAAGATTACAATTGGTCTGAGGTTCGAGTCCCAACAAATGGACAATACAAGGATCTCTCCCATGATCTATTTATACCTAGGACAGTGAGAATAAACAAGGGGGCATCCTCTACATTTAGAAGAATGAAGGTTTTAGGGGGTTCTTTACTGTAAGAGCAGTGAGACTATGGAACTGTCTGCCTGAGGACATGGTGATGGCATAATCAATAGAGGATTTTAAGAGGGGACTAGATGTCCTTTTAGAGCACTATGACATTACAGGATATAGGAATCGGCAATGGGAGGTATTGGTTTGCATTACAAATGGATGAGGCGATTACATAGTCAAGTGGAAAGCCAGAGGTCAGCAATGGGAGGTCCCTGTGTACAGTACAAATGGATGAGGCGGGTCACATAGTTGGATGGAAAAACAGAAGTCAGTATCAGGAGGTCTTGTTACAATAGTAGAGGAGCAGGCAGAAATGGAGATTGATAATCAATGCTGGGGAGCTGAATAACAATCACACATGGAGGAAGTGGCAGGGCCAAGATTACAATTGGTCTGAGGTTCGAGTCCCAACAAATGGACAATACAAGGATCTCTCCCATGATCTATTTATACCTAGGACAGTGAGAATAAACAAGGGGGCATCCTCTACATTTAGAAGAATGAAGGTTTTAGGGGGTTCTTTACTGTAAGAGCAGTGAGACTATGGAACTGTCTGCCTGAGGACATGGTGATGGCATAATCAATAGAGGATTTTAAGAGGGGACTAGATGTCCTTTTAGAGCACTATGACATTACAGGATATAGGCATTAAAAAGTCAGAATGGGTTGATGATGGGGGGATCTTCCGACTACCGGACTAGGAGTCAGGAAGGTACCTTCTTTGAAGGGTGTTAATCCAGGGATTATTCTGACTGCCATTATGAAGTAGGGAAAGAATTTTCATTACAAGGGTGGCGTAATTTGCTTCTGCCTCATTGTCCCCCCCCCCCCCTCCTCTGGATAAACATGGGGGGCAGAAACAGGCTGACGTGGCGCTGGATTAACCAATCAGAGCATTAGCTTACTGGAAGCAGCGTATTCAAGCCCCGCTTCCAGGAAAAACTGCTCTGTCAGCATGAAGGAGGACACGGCAGCCTGCAGCGCACACACATACCCCAGGACCTGGACCACTTCTACGTGTGATAGCAGGTCAGGAAGACACAGCAGACACCGTCCAGCAGTACATCATCACTGTGCTCAACTCGCTGCCAGCCTGTGTGGCTGCCTCTGTCCTCCTCCCCCTGCGCTTCTCTGCTTCCTCTCAGGCTGGCTGCACTGCCTGCCATGTGATCAGTTCGGTGCTGCAGAGCGACCAGCCGGTGATGCACTGAATGTGCATATGTATATGGCACAGGGCGGCCTCTGGGCCCCCTCAGTGTAGGGGTCGGGTCGCCACTGAGACCGCTGACAGTACGCCTATGCCAATGAATAATTCTATTCAAAAGCAGTATACTCTTTCCTATCTCGCGCATTTTCCTTTTTCTTCTTAGAGAAATCTATGTGAACACATCTAGGCAACCCCAGCAATTGTTTAAAACATACTGAATCAAATGTCCCAAAAGGTAAATCCCAAAAAGTCCCTTAAATGACATGAAAATGTTAACAATAACGCAGACACCTTCTAGAAGAGAAACACCTTTATTTACAACAATAATTTCTATAGAATTAAAACCTGATGTGAGCGAACAACCATTGAACATTATTGTTTCCTAAGATGATTTAGTAGCAGTTGGGCCCAATGAGGGTTTGCATTGCAGAATCCGGAGTGGGCGTCCGCCTCTGTATTCCGAAGCAAATACCGGCCATTGCATGCAATATAACAGCGGGTTTCCGTGCCCACAAGCAGAAATCAATTATGTGTTTTCCGCTCGCAGGGGAGAAAAAAAAATTGCAGCATGTTCTATTTTGAGCCGGATTCCATGCGGATTGCTTCCATTGAAGTCAATGGAATCCGTCAGCCCCACGGCCCTTCGGCAATCATTATTACGGAAAGGCCGTGGAATCCGCGGCATCGCCTAGCAACGGTGCCGTCACATCTGTACTGCTGCATGTGCGCCGGCCGGCATATCCGCAGCACAGACTAAAACCATACAGACAGGTATGCAGGGGTCACAGGCCAGCAACTGGGTCGGATTCCACTGCGGGATTGCACATTCGCAATCCGACCCGGTCGGGTGCATGCGGCCTTAGGGATCTTTTACGATCTCCGGTAGCGATGTGTAAAACAAACTGTTTCTTACTTTCATCTTTTGTAAGAAGGTTATTGTAAGCCGGGATGAGTTTGACACCTTTCTCTGCAACATCATTCACAACAACCGTCTTCACAAGTTTTTCATTCCACTTTTGCAACCAGGATCATCCTTCCATTAAGTGCAGTGATAAAACCCGATAGCGATCCCTATGTATATTGCAGACCAAAGGTGGACAGCGTTATACATACCATAGGGAACCATGTTTAAGGTGGACAGCGTTATACATACCATAAGGAACCATGTTTAAGGTGGACAGCGTTATACATACCATAGGGAACCATGTTTAAGGTGGACAGCGTTATACATTCCATAGGGAACCATGTTTAAGGTGGACAGCGTTATACATACCATAGGGAACCATGTTTGAGGTGGACAGCGTTATACATACCATAGGGAACCATGTTTAAGGTAGACAGCGTTATACATACCATAGGGAGCCATGTTTGAGGTGGACAGCGTTATACATACCATAGGGAACCATGTTTAAGGTGGACAGCGTTATACATACCATAGGGAACCATGTTTAAGGTGGACAGCGTTATACATACCATAGGGAACCATGTTTAGGGTGGACAGCATTATACATACCATAGGGAACCATGTTTAAGGTGGACAGCGTTATACATACCATAGGGAACCATGTTTAAGGTGGACAGTGTTATACATACCATAGGGAACCATGTTTAAGGTGGACAGCGTTATACATACTATAGGGAACCATGTTTAAGGTGGACAGCGTTATACATACCATAGGGAACCATGTTTAAGGTGGACAGCGTTATACATACTATAGGGAACCATGTTTAAGGTGGACAGCGTTATACATACTATAGGGAACCATGTTTAAGGTGGACAGCGTTATACATACTATAGGGAACCATGTTTAAGGTGGACAGCGTTATACATACCATAGGGAACCATGTTTAAGGTGGACAGCGTTATACATACCGTAGGGAACCATGTTTAAGGTGGACAGCGTTATACATACCATAGGGAACCATGTTTAAGGTGGACAGCCTTATATATACCAAAGGGAACCATAAAGTAACACTTAGCAGCGTTATTGTGCAATGTGCAAATCGCATAACATAATTGTATGTTAAATAAATTATAGCGCCGGCTTAATTTAGATATGCTAGTAAAAATTAATTAAAACTTACATTCATTTCCATTACCAGGGCGAACAAGTGACTATAAATAAAATAACTTTAAAAAAAAAGGTTATATGAAAAAAAAAGAATTCCGGACAAAAATTTTAAAACTTCATGTTCGATGAGCGTCGCCTCTCAGTTGTCCGATTCAGCAAAAATTTTGCCCAGATCATTTTTTTGCTGATTGGAACGAGGTAGGAGGGTTGGAGCTAAACTTTTAGAAAGTTGAAAAATAAGGATCAGCCTAAGGTACATTTTAAAGTAACATGCCAGCACAGGACTTTTGGTGTGGCGTGGCCCTCAGGCTGCGGCGGGCAGGGTGTGTAATACAGTGCAGCTTGGCTCGTCCTGGACATAGACATTGAGCACGGACTTGGGATGCAGGCGTGGCTCCCAGGCTGCACCGTAGGGGGTTGTGTGGGGTGTGTGGTGGTTTGGTCTAGCTATAGGGTTAGTTTAGGATTATGTGAGGTTTTATTCTCTAGGTCAGTGGTCCCCAACCTTTTTGGCACCAGGGACCGGCTTCAAGCAAGACCATTTTTACAAGGCCTGGCAGGGTAGGGCGGGGCTTTGGTTATATGGGGCGGGGTTATGAAGGGAGTTGGAGTTTGGTGCATTATTATTTAATTATGACATTTAGAATGTCCTGGCAGTACACACATAGGGCAGTATATAATCTATCCCCCCCCCAGCACACACATAGGGCAGCATATAATTTATCTTCCCCCCCAATAATAGACAGCCACCACCTCTCACTAATTAGCAGCCCCTCCCCCAGTAATAAGTAGCTCCCCCAGTAATAAGCAGCCCCCCCAGTAATAAGCAGGCCCCCCCCCCGTAATAAGCAGGTCCCCCCCCAGTAATAGGCAGCCCCCCCAGTAATAAGCAGCCCCCCCCCAGTTATAGGCAGCCCCTTCCCCTGTGATAAGAAGCCCCTACCCCCAGTAATAACCAGCCCCCCCCTGTAATAGGCAGCCCCCCCAGTAATAGGCAGCCCCTTCCCCTGTAATAAGTACCCCCCCCAGTAATAGGCAGCCCCTCCAGTAATAAGCAGCCCCTTCCCCTGTAATAAGTACCCCCCCCAGTAATAAGCAGGTCCCCCCCCAGTAATAGGCAGCCCCCCAGTAATAAGCAGCCCCCCAGTAGTAACCAGCCCCCCCCCCCAGTAATATGCAGCCCCTTACCCTGTAATAAGTAGCCCCTCCAGTAATAGGCAGCCCCCCAACCCTTATACCTACCTCCTCCTTGCTGTCGCTCTCTGTCTGCTTGCCCTGACGTCAGTGTGCAGCCCGGAACGCTTCCTCCCCGAGTCCTCTCCTGTGGAACTAATGAGCAGGGGACTTGGGGAAGAGAATCCTGGCTGCACAGACGTCAGTGTGTGCGCCGGGATCAGCACGATTACCAGCGGGGAGCTGCGGCGCCCCCGCTGGTAATCGCTTCAGTGGTCAGCGGC
Source organism: Eleutherodactylus coqui (assembly GCF_035609145.1). Taxonomy (NCBI): domain Eukaryota; kingdom Metazoa; phylum Chordata; class Amphibia; order Anura; family Eleutherodactylidae; genus Eleutherodactylus; species Eleutherodactylus coqui. The sequence goes on along the minus strand of NC_089848.1, from coordinate 45,036,634 downwards.
GGCGGCACGCCGTGGGCCACATAGCACAAGGCAGCGGGCCGGATTCGGCCCGCGGGCCTTGTGTTTAGAGCAAAAGTTCCCGGCGGTGCCGCGGACTGGCGCTAAACACCCAACGGCCCGGCCCCGATCCGCGGCCCGGTGGTTGGGGACCCCTGCTCTAGGTGGTGGGCATTACTAAAAAAAATGGGTATTCGGTCATTAATATAATTTCTTTTGTTATTCTTAGTGTTATTGTCATTATTATGTAATTGTTTTGGTTTGGAAATTTGGTTGTTTGTCCGGTTTTCTTTCTTTCTTTTTGTGGGATTTCAGGCTGGATCCTGTGAGTTATAGATATGTTTTCTTACATGTGGGTTTATTGTTATATGTAGTATGTAGTGTCTATGTATTGGTGAGTCTAAGTAAGTGTAGTTTTGGAGTGTAGGTTGGTGTAGTGTGCTGTATGTATTATTTGGACCAGATGGACCTTTGGCTTTTGTTTCTTTGTCCTGGAGTAAGGCAAATTCCAGTTAACATAAGTTATAATTAGTTTTTGTTTTGTGTTTATGTTTTATGCTAAGTGGGCAATATTTATGTTCTTGTCAATGTTATGTTTTTCAATTTTATAATAAAAAAATCTACAGGATGTACCTCAGGATCAGTACAGGTTAAGTAATGTATGTACACAGTGACATTACCAGCAGAATAGTGAGTACAGCTCTGGAGTATAATACAGGATGTAGCTCAGGATCCGTACAGGATAAGTAATGTATGTACACAGTGACATTATCAGCAGAATAGTGAGTACAGCTCTGGGGTATGATAAAGGATATAACACAGGATCAGTACAGGATAAGTAATGCATGCACACAGTGACTCCACTAGCAAAATAGTGAGTGCAGCTCTGAAGTATGATACACAATGTAACGCAGGATTGGTAAAAGATGTAACCACTACAGAAAGAATCCCAAAGACTCTGGTGAAGACAAGACCCCCTGTGTCTTCTGTACTCGGTTGCTCTTCTTGTCACAGTTTTCAGCCATTTTCAGGTAGTCTGTTGTGTAGATGCCAGGATACAGACAATGTTAGCGCCCCTATCAGAGACTGAACCCCATAACACTTGTAACTGGAGGTAGGAGCTGACATGGTTCTCTGCCCTCTATATTGAGCCCCTATTATTCATGCCCTGCAGCAGCTGCCGCCGTGTCTTTGGGAGATGATACACTATATTATATGCAGGATAAGACTACTTCTGGAATATTGGGCAGCAGCGATCACTCCCATCATGGTCGCTGTGTAAGGAGAAGTCCAGACAAAATGCAAACACCACGATATATATGATTAGAATTCTATTTTATTAGAATAGCAGTAAGCAATATTGTAATATAATATTACCGCCCTTTACTACATTACACAATGATCTCAGTGACTCTCAGGTTAGGACCGGTGGAGACCACACAACTTGCTGCGGTCCTTCTGACCAGTCCACCAATATCCTAAAATGTGAGCCGCTGGACCCAAAGATCCAGAGGAAGGCAAAACCCCCCCGGAGAGTTCTACCTCAGGGGGAAAAAAATTCCTTCCTGACCCCAAGTGTGGCGATCGGCTATCTCCTTGGATCCAATCTGTCCTGCTGCATATTGCTATATATATATATATATATATATATATATATATATATATGTAATTATACACTCAGGAGAGCTAATGAACGCTGTGCAGAAATAGAAAAACACAGCCTGCTCCTAAAACACTATAATCTAATCTACACCCTGAGACCCCACTTCCACAGGCTGCTGCCCTCCGCCTCCGGGCCCCAGGCCTCCACAGGCCGCCGCCGTCCTCCGCCCCCGGGCCCCAGGCCTCCTGAGGCCGCCACCGCCCTCCGCCTCTGGGCCC